>NC_083746.1:6902500-7227500 GCF_033458585.1 Syngnathus typhle
GGCACTCCAGGAATCCAGTCCCTTTGCTCCAGACACAGAGGAAGATGCTTTTCGCCTTCCTCTTCCAGCTTCACCCTCAAGTTCGTCATCACCCACTCGGAGACTTGTGGATCTTTTGTGTCGTAAGTCACGAAAGCGTCATAAAGATTGGGGCCCGACTTCAAGAAGTGGTAGCCCATCAGTTTAGCTTTCGTGTAGTGTAGAATGTAGAAAGCGTCCCAGTAAAATAAGTGCGCACTCGTCACTACAAACATGAATCCAATGATGAAAGAACTTGAAAGCAACCAGAGAAAAAATGCAGGACTGCCATTCACACACTGGTAAATGTCAAAATAAATGAGCGCGTGACCCTTCTGGTTTTCCGGCGCTTCGCATCTCACATCGGTTGTTAGTCGGGGGATGCGCACACCACTGGTTTCAATCCACAGAATGAAGTCTAACATGCGACAGGTGCACTGAAACGGGTTATCTTCCAAGTATAGGTTTAGTATCGGCGAGTCGGGGCCCCTTTGGAAGGTCGATTGATTAATGAGGCTCAGTTTGTTGGATTTCAGAGAGAGAGTCATGAGGCTTTTGGCGCCTTTCAGAAAGCCATCATTCAACTGGAAAATGTTATTGTGACTCAGGTCCAAGCTGGTCAACGTGAACTGAACACTGCAGTCCATACCTGTAACATCCGATATGGCATTGAAGCTCAGGTCCAGACTTTGAAGCTGAACAAAATGACTTAGCTTGTCCCATCTGAAGCCTGTCAACAAATTGTGACTTATACGTAACGTGGTCAGGTTTTGGGGTAAATATTCATAAACACGATCGGGAAGTCGGATGATGTGATTATCGGATATGTCCAATATGGTCAAATTGATTAGATTTCTGAAAAGCGTAACGTACGAGTAATCCCCTTCTTTCCATAGATGCCCGAGACGGTTGCTCCGAAACTGCAGTTCCGATAACGATTTACTATACATTTTTTTTGTCGTCAACGTGGAAATGTAATTTTGACTCATATTCAACACTCTCAGAACAGGCAAATTTTGTAAAAAGTGTAGATTATGTGTTATACCGTAGGCTTGAAAGTAGTGAGAATTGAAACTTAAGTCCAGTACTTCTAAGTTTTTCAGTTCGTTGAAGGCATGGTCGAAAGCCAGATCGATCTTGTTGTATGACAAGTCCAGATACTTCAGCGTCGGGAGGAAGGAGAACTCCGTGCCGTTAAGCGCCGCCGAAAATCCGTTGGCTGAAAGGTTAAGACACGAGATGTTGCCGTAGCCTTCAAATTGCCGCGGGGAGATGAAGAACAAATTATTTGAGCTGAGGCTCAGTACTCGGCCAGAATTGTAGCACTCTTGTTTGATTAACTTGTGCGTTATCTCAAAGAGTTGCGGCTGGCGCTCCCTGATCTTTGAAATGGAATGGAGTCCCATACTTGAATGTTCCTCACTTCTCACCTTCGTCGGATATAATCGGTTTTCAGCAAGGTTGATCATTTTCAGGTTTGACAATTTTCTAAATATGCTGGAATTGGAGTGAATGATAAAGTTGGTCTGCAGGTTCAGCGCAGACAGGTTTTTCAGCTCGAACAGAGGTTCAAGTGACTCTGCTCTGAGTTCCTGGAATACTAAACCTTCTAAATGCAAAATTTGGAGTGACACTAAACTTGAGAAATACTTGGAAAGACGTACTGTCTGGGGATATTCCTGCAGTGCAAAGTTGAAAGACATATCTATTTTTTCGAGTTTAGGGAGGTATTGAAAGAACGTAGCCTCCCCGGTGATTACTCTTAGCAAGAAATTAAATGAAATGAACAGTTGTCTAAGTTGCGTCAGATTCTTGAACCAGGATGGGTTGATGATGGTCAGTGAGTTTCCTGCCAGACTCAAAATTTCTAGCTGGGTGAGGTTTTCAAAAGCGAGCGCGTGGATGTAGAGGGACTCGTTTTGACAGGGAGCACAGGGATAAGGAGCGTTTTGACATCTCGGACAGTTCCCTGCCAAATTGAGTTCTTTTAATTGATTCATGCCACGGAAGTCATATTGCGATATGCGCTGGATTTGATTGGATGACAGGTCTAGCTTGAACAGTGATGAAGGCAGTCCTTTGGGAACTTCCGTTAGGTTGTTGAAGGACAGGTCCAAATTCTGCAGTTTGGTCATTGCTGCAAAAGTGCCTTCCGTGATGTTCAAATTGGTCCCGCAAATGTTCCAGTAGTAGCAATTCTTGCCTAGCGATAGCTTGGTCACATTTGTCAGTCCGATAAGGCTGCTGTTATCCAAAGACAAAATCTTGTTACTGTTTAGCTCGAGATCAACCAAACCAAGAGGCAATGTGACGGGCACTGCCTTCAGGCGGTTGCTATTCAGCTGTAGCACACGCAGGTTGCTCAAATTTCTGAACGTATTGTCATCAATCTTCACAAATTGCTTCTTGTTTGCCTTGCTCAGGTTGATGTGAGTGAGATTCGTCAGAGTGGCAAAGGAAGAAGAAGGAATATCACTGATTAGATTCTCCGCTAAGTTCAGCGTTGTTGCGTTACTTGTTATGCCAGTCGGTATTTTTTTCAGTCTCTGCCTGTTGCAGTTAAATATGACTTCTGAGGTATTCAGAGCCTCGACATCACAAGGGAACTGGGGTAACATCCATTCTGGTTTGCTCGCCACAGGCCCAAAACAAGCACAGAGCAGCAGCAACTGTATCCAAGTTGGGGCAGTCTGTAGATGAACAACAAAATTAAGTCAACAAAAAGAGCTTGAACGACTTCCTGACCTTAGATTTCACCATATAACGAATACCTGTATGAGTAGTACCAAATTTATCCAGCAGACACCAGTGGTGTCCGCCATTTTGTTGTGTTTTGCCTTTACTAACCTTCACGAGGGCTTAACAAATAGTTAAATGAAAAAAATTGAAGAGTTGTAAAGTTCAAATTACAAATTGAATCTAAAACTATATATTTCCAACCTTTTAAATTGCAGTTATACACGTTTAAACATTTTAAGTGAAAAGAACAGTACTTCCCCTTGAACTACAGTGGCATATAGCAAGTGTGGCATAAATAAAACCCACACAGTCGAACTTCCAAAACCATACGCAATCCGTTGTAAAAATATATATATATTTTTCTCCAGAAGATTTTATTCCAGATTTTATGTTATGGTATAACTGAAAATAACACTTAGACTTGACCATGCAGCTGATAATACATCGCTGATACATTTTTAACAATAAAATGAACAGGAGAGCATAGAAAGTAGTGAGAGCTATACACTGACGTGATTGTCGCATTGCTATATGAGAAGCACTTTGTTTACAGCTGCAGCAATTGTAAAATGCTCTATCAATAAAATTTGGATTGCACTCTATTTTAGTCAACACAGGAACTGATGCATGTGCCCCCCCAAAGATGAGATTTATTACAAAAAGTTCCAAGATTGGTAGAAGAACAAAAACAATTCAAATTTCTGCCCTTGTATAGCTTGGAGGAGACATTTAAAACTTGAAAATGTAATTAAATACATTTCGATTAGTTACACTCACCATTGCAAATGCTTCACCGATCTCTTTGAATTTCCAAATGCTTTAAAGTGGTGTAAAATCTGGAGACTATTTTTGGTATTTATTGAATAACCCGCATAGACGTCGAGCTTCAGACAGTTTCCTGCATTGAGCACAGAAAAAGAATTGCAGAAGTGCATTTGTTTCTCACTTCCCTGTTTCATAAAATGTTGAATAAATGAGAAGTCATTTATGCCTGCAAAGAAGCACTCATATGGCTTTATTTGGATCTTAATGTTCATAGAATGGTCACAGTAAATGATGCATCCTTGGCGGGTACATAGGAGTACTTAAGAATGCTACATGTGCCAAAACTTTTATCAGTGTAAAAAATAATTGTAAATGTTAAAATGGTAAATGCACTTATTCACACACCAATGAGAATTGTAAAGTGAAATAATCAATTCCACGCTCAAACTGTCACAATTATAATCTTTATTAAATAAATTGGAAGTTGTAAGCAAGATTTGAACATTTTGAAGTGTAGTTTTAAGAGAAGTCAACCGCTGAAGAGTAAATTGTTTAACTGACACACAATAAAGAAATAACAGGAAGGTCATACTGGTCATACTGGTTTGTTTTAGAGCGTCTCTTTGAAGAGATTGTTGTATTGCTTGTGGCCTTCAGTGGCCAAAACGCTTCTCACGCTGAACCAGAAGTACGGCTGAGCCTGTGGGTTTGTTGGCCACTCGAGAACGGAGCGTTTGTACAACCGTTTACGTAATCTAAGGTACTTGGAATTACAAGGCACTTGCTCCAAGAGGATCAAGACGATAACATCATTTTTTTCATCCATTAACCTTTGCTGGGCCATGTAAAAAGCAGTTTTGAAGTTCCCGCTTTTGATGTATTTATTGGTGAGAATAAAAACGGTCCTCTTGCTTTTTTGGATGCTCTGCGAGAGGTTGTCAATCAGAGGGTAGCCAGGAATCCAGTCTCTCTCCTCTAGACACAAAGTCAACCTGCGATCTCCTCGCTCCTCCAGATGGACACACATTTCCTTTGTAAGCCATTCCAACACAGCAGGATCTTCTTTGTCGTAACACACAAAGGCATCAAAGAGAGCATTCTGAGAGTAAAGGCGGCTGTAGCCCTTCAGCTTAGCCCGGCAGAAATGGTAGATGTACCAGACGTCCCACAGGAAGAGATGACTGGAGATGCACAGGATGAGGAAGCTCAGTACCAGGGAAGCATTGAGCATGTAGAGAATGATCGCCAAGTCATTGTGTTGGCAGGCCAGCTGGTCAAACGAGATCACGGGCTGACCTCGTTGTTTCTCCGGAGCGGCGCAGGTCACGTCCGTGGCCAGTTTAGGGATGGGCACTTTGGTGCTGTTGAGCCACGTGACAAAAGAAGTGACATTGCAAGTGCACACAAAATCATTGTTGTGCAAAAGTAGCTCATCCATCTGATTGACGACGTCCTCCGGAAAACTCGATTGTTCGATGTGTCGAATGTTGTTAAAGCTAATGTCTAAATATTTCAGGTTATTAGCGTCCTTGAGGAAATTTGGGGTGAGGGTCAAAATTCGGTTTTTCCTTAAGATGAGCCTTTGGAGAGATCTGGTACAATTTGAGAGCATGTTGGGAACAGTCGATAAACTGTTTCCGCTGAGATCTAAAACTTTCAGCTCTTGTATAAGTTGTAATTTTTCCCAAAGAAACGATTTCAGTCGGTTGTTTTTGATGTAGAGCTCCGAAAGCTTTTCCGGCAGACTGCTGAACACTTGATACGGGATAAAATTGAGATTGTTTTGAGAAATGTCCAGTGCCCTCAGGTTAAGCAGTTTCTTGAAGTAATTGACAAATCTGATGTCTCCGTCTCTCCATAATAAATCAAGTCGGTTATCTCTGAACTCGAGAATTTCCAAAGAATCACTCTCCATCTCAGTGTTTGTCGAAATCCAAATCTTGTTGTGGTTCATGCGTAGCTCTGTCAGTTTTTTGAGGTTCTTTGTAAAGTTCAGCATGTGAGTAACGCCCTCAGATTCAAAATAATGGTTGTTGTAGCTAATATCAAGGACTTGGAGATTTTTCAGCTCTTGAAAGGCGGTGGAGTAGCGCAGGTCCAGACGATTAAACGTGAAGTCTAAATATCGTAGATGAGTCAGGTAGGTAAATTCCGAACCATTCAGACTTTGGCTCATTGCGTTTCCAGAGAGATTAAGGCACCGAAGCTCGGACAGATTTAAAAAGCCCGCATGCAAGAAGAAAATGTTATTCCTGCTTATATCCAACATTTTGCCGTACTTAATGCATTCCTTTTTGGCAAACGACACAGGAGGTCCAAATTCTTTATCTTTATTTTCGCACCTGCGTGCTTCTTCATCATATCGGAAGTACTGCATTTCTTGCACTTGCTTTTTTTGGTCGGCTAGCATTTGAGGCCAGAGCAATGGCCTCACCTTTCTTCCGACGGCCTTTTGTTCTTCGGACGAGGCCGATATTTTGTTGTCGGAGAGGCTGACCATTTTGTAGCTGGGCAAGCCCATTAGGATACTAAGGTTGGTATTTTTAATAAAGTTTGTACCGAGGTCTACGACTTCTAAATGCTGTAGAGACTTTAATGGAGCAATGCCCTCCGGTTCCAGCTGCTGGAACACAAAGCCTTTTATACGAAGGATTCTAAGGGACTTTAGTTGGGAAAAATGTTGACTCAAAGTTAGAGTTTGGGGATATTGCGCGAGTATATAGTTAAATGAAAGGTCCAATTCCTCTAGACTGCCTAGAAAATGTGGGAAGTCTGTCATTTCTATCTCTTTCCCTAAATTGTTTGAAGATAGATCAAGGACTCTCAGGTGTGTTGTGGCGTTGAACCATTCAGCCATCACGAATCTCAAAGAGTTACTGTGCAGTTTGAGAACCTGGAGTTTCGTCAACATTTTAAAAGCTGACTTGCTTATTTGGAGCGGGGACTCGTTTGGGCAAGGGGTACACGGGAAGGGAACATTGTAACATCGGGGACAGTTTCCGCTTAAGTCGAGGAGCTCTAAGTTTGTTAGGTTTTGGAAATCCTCTTCTGCGACCGCTTCGATTTTATTGTTGTACAGATACAACTTCTTCAGACTTGTAGGCAGATGATGCGGGATAAAAGATAAGTTGTTTGATTTCAGAGATAACAGAGTTAAATTGTGAAGCTGTAAAAAGGTGCCATCTTCAATATAATAGGAAACATTGCACGGGTTTCGGTAGTAGCAGTTTTGACCCAGGTAAAGTGTCTCAACATTTTTGATGGTGGAGAAATTTGCTTTAAAAATCTGATAGATGTGATTGACTTCTAAGCTCAACAGGACGAGATCCGAAGGCAGTCCTTCAGGGATACTTCCAAGTTGGTTTCCATCTAGATATAGCGCTCGTAGTTTCCGTAGGCTGGCGAACGTATTTTCCTTTATCGTCAAACTCTTGGTGCAGATGTTGTCTTTGGATCCGATTTTAATGGGCATGCAGTTGCACCTCATGTCAAGCTCAGTCAGGTTGTCCAAGCCGCGAAAGGAGGTAGAGTTCAACTCAGGTATGTGGTTGATGGTGAGCGTCAGATTGGTGGTGTCGCTTGGAATGCCCGGCGGGATGTGTTTGAGGTTTCTTGCGCCGCAATCCACCAGCACCACGCTCCCGTTGTCAAACTCACTCACATCGCATTTCAGAGTTTTGGGGTAGTGGGTGATAGCTGCCCGTTTGGAAGGACAGCAGAAAAGTCCGAGGAGTGCTATGCGCATCTGTAAGGAAGCACACAATGTCTTCAGAGAAATCTGTGCCAGAGGAAGGGTCATATGACAGGCCTCTGTTAGGCCAATGTACAAAATCGAATGAGGCCTAACAGCAGTGGTAGCTGGTCAGTAGGAGCTAAGTCACTTTTAAAAGGTTCAAAGTGGAAAAATGAAATTATCCGTATGTATTTGTAGACAGGTAGAAGAAATAATATAGGTAGCAATGAGTAGAATTCATATATCTCGGAAAGAGAGAGAACATCAACAATAGATTCATACATATGTTTTTTTGTCCGTCCGTCCGTCAGCCCCGCCCGCCCGCCTGTCTGTCTGTCCGTCTATCTGTCTGTCCGCATATTAACCCACGGTGAAAGCTACTCCAGTGGTTACAGCCTATTAGAGATTTTCTTTTGAATGCATTATACATTATATGATAGCATATTAATAAACACGTACTAAGAAAGTACATTTTTAAAATTAATTCTATTAATTAGCATTTTTCTTTAGATACATGTTTTATGCCCAAATAGTCATACAATTTGAAATTGCTGTAGAGTAAATAAAGGTTTTGTAACGGTGGCCATAATGTTGTCATTGTTCATCACCAATATTTAGTTGAATACTGTGAGTAACCAAAACATTATAAACAGCTTTTCTTATGACTACGGTCCAAGACACTTAGTGTCAGCCAAAACTAAACATTATTATTTGATGAAGGCAGAACTTTTCTTTGTTGACTTTTCAGTATATAACCTTTAACAACAATTTACCTGACCTTGCCACTACTTCTTAATCGGAATATTTTACATGGCAAAATTAAGAATAAACGCTACTTACCAGCTGAAAGAACATGATGCGCACAAGAGATTCCAATGTAAAAGTGACTGAGAGATGAAAGTTGCAGGTGCTTCAACACCAACTGTACGCAGGAATCACTTCCCTATATGATCACACGCACACGTTTATCACATTGAACCTTTAACATGACTTCATTGACTGACATATATATGTATATATATCATAGTTGACAACTAAATATATGTTTATATGAGGCTTTTTTTTTTTTTTACTGTAAAATATTCAAAATACCTATCCAGGTCAAGCCCCTCCCCTTCCCCTTATCCTTCCCCTCACCCAGACATATTAACATTATGCAATGCTGCTCTGACACTTAACTCTGAACACTCATGCTGAAGTAGCCCACCATCATCCTCACTAATTCAAAAGGCACCATCAGCACTCAAGCTAGAGTAAATGCTAAAAGCATGAATTATTTCGCATACTTATGCAATGACACATGCAACCATGTGTGTGTGTGTGTGTGTGTGTGTGTGTGTGTGTGTGTGTGTGTGTGTGTGAGTAATGCAAATCAACAAACTCATCCTTCTCTCAGCTTGTGTTGTTCTGGTTCGACGGCTCAGAGACAAGAACACATTAGAAATGTGCCTGTGGAAAATAATGCAGAATTAATAAATTAGAAATTGTGCTTTGGCCATACATAAAAGTAGACATTGTAGACTTGTTTGAGGTATTTTAAAGTTTTAATGAAGTTGACTAAAACATGACAGGGAAAGTGTACACCGTGTACATGTACAGTAATCACCCAGCAAATGAAAAAGTGCATTATTTTAATTTAATCGCTTCATGTGCAATGATTTGTCCACAGCTGTGCGTAATATTTCCCCACCATAGTAGATATATATTTATATAGATATATTTTTTTAACTTTTTTTACAAAACAACATACTATGAGAAGTCTTTAATACAACCGTTATAGAATTTAGAATTTTCCTTATAATATACTATTAAATACTCAAGTGGAGGTCTATATGCATCGACTTAGAAGGCTTAAATCTTTTTAAAATTTCGTGTTTCAAATATTTCTACATTGTTTAATAAAATATAGTGTACACAAGGCATTTATTTTCTCTCACAGCAGTTCACATTTGTAGTTACACCCACGTCTCGTTAGGTTATGGCTTTCAAATCAATAATTGGGGTACGTTATTTGTAGCACAGTGTTGTCATTAAGTGGATTAGTGCGTCTATGATGGCAGCCATGTTGGCCGAGTGATGCATCAGCGCTTTCACGCTCGGGTCTTCGGGGGAGCTGACCAAAGACGCCTCGGCAGCTTTCAGCAGACACACGTAGTTGGTGAGCACCTCGTCCACCTTGGCTGCCAACCGGCGCCGCTCAGTGTCGCTGCGCAGGCCTTCCTCGAGGGACATGCAGGCCTGCGTGAGGCAGCAGAGTGTGTGGAAACTGTGCGTCAGCGTGAGCAGCAACTCCTCTGGGCTGCCGTACTCTGCGGCCATCTGAACGCAGGCGCCGCTCAGCACTTTAGCTTGCGTGATGAGCAGCTGAGAGAAGGTCTCCGTGTCCGTCTGGCCGGGCTCTGCGTTCTTACCTTTAGTCACGCGCCCGGAACGCAGCAGGCTAAGCATCTCTAAAGCGTCCGTCCGAGCGAGAGCAAACCCCGTTCGAAGGCTGTAGGTTTTTCCCTTCATTGAATTGACATGAGCCAACCTCTCCTCCAGGCTCATTTTTACCACACTACTCTGCTCAGCCTTCTTCTGGTCGATCGAGACGACAGAGAACCTGAGCTGGGAGGGCTCCCTGTTATCGGCGTTCTTCTGTTTCCAGGTGAAGCAGCAACTGACCGGCCTACGACATCTCAATGCACCTGCGTCCAGCCGCGCAGCTGCTACTGCTGACTGTGGCAGTCGTCCACATGCTGAATTTAGGGTGACCGAACCATGTGACAAGCTTTTGGTGACGGTTTTGGCGTACAGTATGCGCTGAGCTTTCGAGCGGTGTTGAGACTCCAATTTCTGACCGGCGCTCTTCCCCGTGAACGTGGCTTTGGTCCTCTCTAACAATGCCTCAAAGCTCCTGGAGCCCGGCATTATGGTGCTCCAGCTTCTCCTACGCATGGGAACCCTGCGTGGCTTCCTGAGGCTGTCTTTGAGAAGGTCACATGAGGATCCGCTCGAGGGAGAAGGCAGGGCACGTGGGCTAGACTCAGGTCTCTCCCAGTTTAGCCCAGTGGGCTCCGTGCAGCTTGCTAATAACGATGGTGACATGACTGTGGTGGTGTTACTGGTCTCATGACAGAGCGCTAAAGATGTCTCTTCTCCGAGCGTTCTCTGCTGTGCGCAGGCTACACTAGGGGGAGGAGGAAAACAGAGAACCGTTAAGCATCCAAATGACAATTTCAATATTTGATTTTTCGAACGTGCGTGAGTGAGTCAGTGGCATGCCATTACGTAGTTTTACCTGTGGTTTCTTTTATCTTTGATAATCTGTGACCACTGTCCCGGCTGTTTCCAAACCCAGAGTCGGCACTGGTCGTTGCCTGGCTCTTCCTCAGTTGCGTGGGTTCTTTATTTGGTCCCGGCGAGGCATAAGCCTTTTCCTCAGCAGAAGTTCCATAACTCAACCCCTTCAGCGAGGAGTCGGACAGTACATGCGCGTTGTCGGTGACACAAAGGGGAGAATCCATCGGAGTGACACAGCTGCTGCTCCCCGTGCTACATCCGGCATCTATAGAGGAGCATTGTGAACTTTGGAGACTATGAGCCCCCTCACTCTGCAAAGACGACATGCGCTTGCTCAAATGGTATTCGTATAGCCGTGTGACGTCTTGCTCCGATGACGTCTTCTTCATTTGCTGCTCACCGTCCCGTGAAGTATCAACGCCCTCTGGTCCTTTGGAGGGAGAGCGGAGTTGGCTGTTTAACGGTTGGCTTCTTTCATCTGAGTCCTGTTTCCCTCCCTTTACTGTCAACCTCTCTGTGTGGGAGGCCTGTGACTCATTCACATATTCTGGAGAGAGAGTATCGTCCATTTTGTTTCCCGGCGCTCTGTGCAGCCATTTATGATGGCGCTCTTTGAGGGGAGTTCGCCCCAGATCAAGCTGATTGACATAATAGGAATCCCTCACCGTGAAGGTGTTATACTTCCCAACAAGATGCAGTGGCTCTTCCTTAGCTAGCTCTTGGGAAGTCACGTGGGATCTTTCCAAAGTGTCGCAGGTGTCTCGGTGGGTTCGGTTCTCCAAATCCGTTTGCTTTCCTCTGTGCCTGCTCATAATCGAGTCGATATGTATCTTAGTGAAGTATTCACTGACTGATTTCATTTCCATTGTTTCTGGCTCCATTTCACCACCGTCAGAGTGGAAAAGTTGTGAGGAGGCATTGGTCGCGGATTTCAGTTCCTCACCCTGATGCTCCTGTATGGTTCCGGCAACACTTTCACCAAGTCCCTCTGTCTTTTCATCATTGGTGGTGTGGTAACCATCCGTCACTGCTACATGCATCCTCAAGTGGTGGTCCGAGTGTCTCTGGGCGGTGGCTAGTTCCGAACTTTCCGTCATCTCTGAGGAGTTTGTCTCATTGCCAGAATCTGATGACTCTGGACTAAACGCTCGTGATATTTCTACACCTGTATGCCACACAAAGACAAAAACATTATTAGAACATTCTTTGGAGACATCTCGGAAAACAGAATGAGTGAAATGCAAAGATGGTAATTGAGCGGCTATGAAAGAATGGATGAAGAATTCCTTTTTGATATCACAAAAAACCCTTTCTTGATGATATGTAGTTGTAAAACTGCTAGTGCCATCTGAAATGGATTTTTAGATTTTTTAGATTATCCAGCTAAAAAGCTCACCAGATGTTTATTTACCATTATTTTGGTACAGTACTAACAAACATCTAATGTGTAGGTAAAACGGTTGCCAAATATAAACAAATCAAATGAACAATTAGGTAATGAAAATGAATATGATGCACAAATGACTGAAGAAACTCACACAAATGGAAATATAGAACAAAATGAGCTTTATTGGAAAAAAATGAACAGCAACAAATGAAAAGTGAATGGCTGGAGTATTTGTGATGTTAATGAATGAATGTTACAATAGTAAAATGGGAACCTGTGCTGCTCTCAGACTGCGCGGGTTCCTCGGATGCAGCGAGGGCCGCCAGTGCTTGCAAGGTAGACACAACTGCTTCGTCCAGTGGCTCTCCCTGGTTCTGAGCTCTGTGGCCGGGCACTGAATCTATGAGGGACACCGGGACGTCATTTCGACCCCCCTGGGCTTGACTCCCAGCCTCCTGCTGCTCTTCCTCATCTGAGCTGTCCCTAAAGCCAGGAGGAGGAGCAGCAATGGCCAGGTTGAGCGAGTGCAACAGTACATCGTTATCCTCCTCGTCGTTACCCTCCGGTGGCGGCGGGAGCGAGGTTAAGTCAATGATGTCATCACTGGACCCTGAGAGGGACAGCAATGTAGGCTTGTCAATGTCACTCATCACCAAGTCCTCTTCGCAGCTGATGTCATCCTCGTCTTCCGCGTCATCCGTTGTTTCTGCGTAGCAAATATCGTGCAGCAGCGGCTCCTCAAACATTTTGGTGGAATACTGATATCCATCGCCGTCTTCTAGGGCATCCATCATCTTGTAGTCCTCCTCAAGTCGCCTGTACATCGGGCTGTGATTGTCCATAATCTCAAAAGTGTCATCCATCAGTCTCTGGTAGCCCAGATTTTGGGGGTTTATGGTGTCTAAGGGAGGATCTTCAAAAATGAAAGACACCTTTGCATTCCTACAGGGTTCTTGGCCTTTGGTTCTTGGGACATTAAGGTATGTTTGGGTGGGTGGTACCCTGCAGAACTCCGCCCTTTCAACTATATGTGTGGAATGCTGCGCCTGGTGGATCTCTGCCATGTAGGAGGGTTGCCCTTCACATCTGCTGCGGTCCAGATATTCACACTCCTGGTCTGAGAAGTCCTGGCTGCACCTCTGGTTGTTTCTATCTTCGTATCCCTTTTGGGGTGTGCTATATGTACACTCGATGGGCTGGTAGTTCTGCTTGATCCTTCCTACATGGCCTGCACATAGAAGCACAAATAAAAAAAACCTCAATGACAGACTGATATCAGAATTGTCAAATCTGGGTCCAGAAAGTAAAAACCCTGCCACAGTTTGGCTTGCGCCGGGAGCTAGCTTAAATCAACTGTGGCTAAAGCTAAACTGCAGTAGTGATTCATTTTTCTGGACCTGGATTTGACACCTGTGACTGAAACGGCCTTTGTGGACATACTTCTACCCAAACTGTCTGTGTTCTTGGCCACATTGAAGATGGAACGGCGAGAATCCACCAGTAATCGGTAGTATCCAGCAGTCAGACAGGCCAAATTCATCGCATCAACAGGCTCCATTAAGAGAGTGATCGGCTGTGAAAGAGGCAGAAAAGTCAATTAATCACAGAGATCATTTTTTAACATCGAAACTGATTCCAACCTTAACATCCAGAACATGTAGCTCCACTCGAACTTTATTTTCATCTTCCGCGTACATCTCGATGCGATTGACGTGGCTGAAATCAGCCAGGAGTGCCACCAGGTTTGTTTTGGTGTTAATCACATGGCTAATGCCATATCTGGGCCCAACCAGCAAGGTCACTTCAGTGTGCTTCTCGCCTTGCTGTGAATAGAATCAGCACAACTATCATTTCCCCATATAGAGTGCACTGAGTAGTCCATGCCACATATCGTTAAAAGGAGTTTGGCATAAAGAAGAGTTTCACTTACAATAAGTGTCGACTTAAACACCCGACCTCCATAAAGCCTCAAGTCACTGAGATACTTCAGATAATGGACCTTAGCCTGCAAGGCGGTCAGCTGGAATATTCAACATTAGATACAATCAGAAATGATTCATGGCAGAATTTCTCAGCGACTTCTACTGTATCTTAGTCAGGTTAAGGATTTCTTTTAGGTCCAGAGAGTAAAGGTAAAAATGGAGAAGAAAGAAGTACTATGAATGTGTCTTTTGCCGTTACCTTTTTACCAGGTGGAACTAGATTCTGGTTGGTTTTGAGGATGTGAGTGAGTGCTTTTTTGATGTTTTTCTCTTTCATGCTGGACAGCACTGCGGGAGGCAGGAACAAGGCCAGCCCCCACTCCTTCCTGTGGATGTACAATTCATAAACATTACAAAAGGTCAATCAATTGTGAGAAGAATTATAGGAAGAATTTTCATGTTCTACTCAAAATACGTACGGATTTGAAAGAGAAAGTAAATAATTCAACGGCTCTGACTCTCCCTTAGCATGTCAAGCTATTTGAAATCTTTTCTACTTACTCAATATACTTTAGGGAGACTTTCTGGGACTGCTTGGTATTGATGGTTAGAATATACATTTGCAGGGCAGCCAGACGGAGGGCGGTGTCATATTTCAGCTCTGACCCAAATCGCTCCAGTACCACATCATTACAGCTCTTGAGATGTAACAGAGAAAGAGAGAGGACAAGAGGTTACATTACAGACTGACTGCTCACAACTAGTTCAATAAACATGCATCTAATCTCTCATTTCTTCCTCACCTGGACATAGAGGTACTCAAACGCTATTGCATCTCTCCGAAGCAGCTCTAAAGGGTCCTTTGGGACAAAAGTGATGCGGAAAAAACACTTCATCTTGTGTGACCCTGGCCTCTTCGTCACCTGAATTAGCATTTCTTGCTCATGAAGGAGCATCAGTTTGCTGGCCGATCCTTCGGCTCGATGTTCCAGGATCAGAGAGAAGTGTTCGATGCTTTTAATGGACAGCTTCTCTTGTAGTGTCAAGATGACATCCTGTTCAAACATGAAAGCAAAAACAATTTCAAAGTAAAGCAGGTAACGAGGGTTAGTCCAATTTAAAGTGAGAATCTGACCACAGATATAACCCAAAAGGCCACAGTGAGCAGTTCAGTTGAAGCAATATAAAGTCGGTTCAGATCATATAATTATATTCCAGAGTGGCCACCTTACCTTAATAGATGTGTTGCTGTCAAATTTAAATGATTTAGTCTGGCCATTCTCCAGGTAGACCTTGAGAACATTTGGCATAAAAAGAAGTGAGTTGTCCTTCACAGTTTCCTGAGAAAGGAATGTAAACAAAAATAAAGGAAAACACAGAAGAATAGAGACATTATTTTAGGTTTTTTTTCTAAGCGGTGTGGAGACACGGGTCAAAAAGATGCTTAGTTTCACAGAAGAATATTTGAGTCTCCTTTTTAGGGTTTCTCTCAGCTCGTAATGATAGTCAAACAATTTGTCTCCACAAAAATGTAACATTAAAGGTCAGCTGAGCATCTCATTGTTGTACGCTTTCCGATTTAACACTACAGAATCACAGTTTGTTGTCTTAGCTGTCTGAAGCCCAAGGGTTCATTACAACAATGTATCAGCCGTTTTCCCCAAATCCGTTCCCACACTATAGTTGCTCTCTTTCTTTGTGACACATTTTACAAACCAGTCAAATGCTTTGCGGGGTAGCATGTGCCTCCATCTGTCACTCACGCCTACATGCTTTCTATTCCCGAGTGATGAAAGGAAGTATTGGCTTATCTGCTCTGTGTCAGCTTTAACACAAAAATGTTGAGCGCACGTGAGACTTACGGGAACCTGGCCGTTGATGATGACTTCTTCCGCAAAGCGGACTTTAACGGGATTTGTCTTTAATTTGGCCTTTTTGGCTGCGCTGATGAATGCCGACTTGGGTGACTTTGGGAAGGAAAGAAGAAAACAGGACAGTCAAGCCCTTCTAAAATGAATCCGATATACTATACCCCTCATCTTAACCCACAGTCCAAATGTATCCTCCTTTGAAGCCTAATAACCTTGGTCACCATCAAGAGTGTCATTGAGGCTGCAAAGAAGCGTCTTTTAAATGGAAGTCATTACAAACCGGAATTGAAGAGCTGCTTGGTTCTCTCGAGTATTATGAAACTCAACACAAAGCCTTTCCTTTCTGCTATTCAAATCTTGCTACAAATTTAATTGCTCATTGAATCTGAGAAATTGTTTCATCCAATAAGGCATCTTTGATTAATGCCAGATTACTGGTGAGAATTATAATATTCCAATTCTGCATTGTGGTGACTAACAGTTGTTATTGACTTCATCTGAGGTATGGAAAAGACTCACAATGAATACATTGGCAGTACATTTGGCTAATTTTCACATTAGAAGCTAACAAATGAACATCTAACTGGAAGATACTTACTGGGTAGGGTTGAACAACAGTCAACAAAATGGACTCCTTGCAGCTCCTGTAAAATAAAACATATCACAGCCTTATGCTTTGTGGAAAAAGGATCTGTCATCGATCCAAATATTGCCAAATTCGAGATGTTCCTCCCAAAACCAAATTCTTTAGTTTCAATCATCATTGCCGGTCGACGTTCATAGTATTTGGAAACCATATTTGGAATATAAATAATACATAAAAAAAAAAACAGATTAGAAGTATAATTAACACGTTAAAAACAAAATAACAAATATAAAAATATAATAAGTAAAAATAAATAATACATTGGAAAGAATAAAATACATTTTTTAAATGTTCAAATTCCAAATTGTACGACGTGAAATTCACTCGACTGTAATTCAAACTACATATAAACATATAAATATTGCATGGTCTTCTTCTAAGACCATTTGACATCTAATTGCATAAATATAGCTTTTACAGACTATTTACAGGCACAATAGCCACCATCTTACTCATGCACAGTGCATTGCAAGCTGATTTGAACATTTCGATAGTTGGCATAAAAATGCATGAGAACTGCCAGACTGTGTTAGTCAGATGAGTAAAAGTTTCTTTTTGTGTCGCCCTACCTGACAAGGTCAATAACCCTCTCCCTGGGTGCGGAACTGACTGGTTCATCATTGATCATGATGATCTCGTCCCCTGGGATGAGCTTGCCTTCTGACGGACCCCCTGTTCACATTCAAGAAAACATTCTTATTAGAATTGATGAATCATTTAAGTAAGCCTGCCCTAGATTTGTCATTTCTACTTGTATGGAGTATTTCCTAAGGTGCCGATGATTGGATGAGTGAGTCGTAGTAAAAGCTGAGTCATTTCACCTGGGGTGACTGAGCGGACCACCACGGGTTTCTCACTGCCTGCCACAAAACCAAAGCCAAGCACCGGGTCTCGTCTCATCTCCACTTTCCGGGGTGCTGGCTGCACAAATTTGTCTCCATCTAGGCGAACCTCTTCCAGGGAGCTGCTCTGGCTGAATTGGCTGCGAGAATAAGACAAGGAAGGATTCATGGCATTATGTTAGTTTGTTTTACTGTGAACTAGTTATGTCCCCGTGAGAATGGATTCATTTAAAATGAAAGCGAAAACACCAGGTTCTCATGTGATGTCATCTCTCGTGGGAATGCGACAGCCCTTGCATCTTCTACGACAATCTCGGCATCAACGCAGTGCAAAGCATTTTTTATTTTCCGTCCTTCCCCCTCCAAAGACTTTCTCAGCGCAGAATCAAAAGCAGAATCTTGCTAGCATCCGTCCATCCATTTTCTCAACGGCTTAATCCCATCTTGCTAGCAATGTTGGTTAATTAAAGCCTTGGGTTGAGGCAGACAGTGTGTAATTCGCATTTATTCTTGACACGTGTGCTATTCCACAATAATGACTAACAATTAACTGGTGACAAAAGAAAGACACAGCAAAATCTGTCAGTTGCCAAATTCAAGAAAAGAGGGAAAAGTGCTGCAGAATGTTGAGGAGTCAATTCATTCTTATGTATGTCTTGAAAATATAGCTTTTGAAACTTTTGGACAGACAAAGGAGTCTTTTATGTGCGGATTCTACTCTGTTAGGCAAGCATTGATATTAAAGTCAAAAGGTTCAGAAGCGTATCATTTACTGTCTTGTTTTTAATAACAAGTCAGACCCATTCAACACCATTTACAATGTAATCTCCATTCAGGAAGGGACATTTTGTTTTATGTGATGGCCTGGGGCTAAAATGTAGTTTTCTGGTATCACACCTCTCGGAAATGTTTACTTTTATTTTTTTTTAATTACAACCTTAATATCTTCCAGTAGCAGAGTCTGGCCATGAAAGAGCACAGCTTTAATTTGAGCCCCAACCTGTCTTATAGAGGGCTTCATGAAATGTCCTTTTCCCTCTTTGTAAATATTTATTGGCTAAATAAATCCACCAATTTTAGGGCTTTTTTCACGTTTGACATTTTTACCAAGAGTAGACCCACAAAAAAAATATCCTGAAGACAAGTAAAGTCTCCCATTCGGGTTTGATGGGGTTATTTGAGGGTCATTTCGGCCACTTCCAAAAACAAACCTTGACATTTTGTCTCATTGTGACGACACTTAAAACTTGATGGCTGGTGCGACGTTGCATGACGCACCACAAAACTCCCGATGCACAAGGTCAGAGCAAGATCAATCACCTCATACTGTTTATGTGATGAAAGTCCAGTCCTGAAATAATTCACAGCCTTCGCCCGACTGGCAGAAATGTATAGACGCAATAACTCTACTCTGACGTTGTGATTAACTTCCACCTCCGTGCATTGAGTCCATCCGGCGTGCTTGTCCGTGATGGGCTTGAGGCTGTGAAGGCCTGCTCATCCCTGTAATTTTTTAATATTCTTCACTTGCTAAAAGAGCTTGACATCAGTTATTGTTTTTTTTGTTGTCTTTTTTAAATCCTCCTTAAGTGAGGAGCTCAACAGATTGCCAAAAGCATACGGACCTGTATAGTCCGTTCCCCGGTGCCGGCCACCTGCTTAACATGGCTTCATTCCCATTATGTAGCTAGTTATAAACATTAGCAGCTACATAGCTCCTTGATGATTTTTAGAAAGACACCTAGAAAAAGATGCACAGACATCATTGCATTTGGATTTCATTTTGTATAATGCAGCGTGCCCCAAAATTCTGACAACCGCGGCATCATGCCGACAACAGTTGTTGTTCCAACAGGCACAATTTACATTTTGGAAAGAACAGAGCAGTGTTTCTCTTTTGTTCTCTGTTCACACCTGCTTTTTTTTTTTTTTTTGTAAACCGTGTTAGCAAATGACTCATGTTCCTTTGCTTTTTGTTTGAATTCTTATCCTCCATTTGTCAACATTTAAAAACGAAATACGGTGTTGTTGCTAGTCACGAGTGGCAACACTAACGTGTGTGACATTTTGCATCGCTCTGCTCATTTACACACACAAGTCAACTGCATCTCACTTATGGATATTTAGAGGAAATCAAATCCCCAAAAATATTTACAGTAATATATCCTATGCTCCCACACAACAGTTAGCTTTACTATGCGAGCAAACAAGAAACTGAATGAACAATATCAACATTTCATTTTACATCATTTGCTTAAAAAGAACTGCATGATTCAACAATCAATTAATATTATTACTAATTACTACTTTCACCACTGTCACTTTTTTCTTTTTCAGATTTTTTTGCATCTTGTGCTCTCAACATTTTTCATCTGAACCCCCCCCACTCAAGCTCATAGCTGGCAACACCAGCAGCACTCTTAAACAGGTAAGGTGAGGGAGGGGTAGAGAGATGGTAGAAGGTAAGGGAGGGGGGGAGAGTCAGGTGACGCTGTCCTGGCACGCTTTGCATATCAAAAACCACTTACTGCCATTTTTACGGAACTGTAAATTGGCTTTCAACATTTTGTGTCTCCCTTCAACAGTGTCTCTTTAAATGGCAACGGCGCTATTTTTTGTCAGACTCCCACTTAAGTTACCCGCAGCTTAGAAAAAACGCGAAACGTTGAGGATTGAATAGTTTTGAGAATATACGGTCAATACACTCATTTTATCGTCAATCCTTTAAAAAACAACAACATTGATGCTTAGCAGACATGGCATTCAGCAGTACTCCATCAAAACCATCTTTGTCAAATCAGCACTCTTTCAAAATCACTCCCTTGACTGCATCACATCCTTTTAATACCGTGTCACACTGTTAATATTAAATGCCCACTGGTTTATTTATATGTGCCGCTGTCACGCAGACAGGTTCCTTTAAAGAATGCTACCGATTTGCATTGTGCCCGCCGGCCTCTGTGACGAGCACACAAACGGACGTTTCATTATTCATGAGTCTCCCAAAAATTTGCACGAGCCACGTCTGACGCCGGAACAGCCTCCGTGAATCTGCCTGACGCAGATGCACTCTCTGGCTGCATCCAGCACTCTCACTTCTTATATAACACCTCTTCACATCACGCACGCCGGGCTACAACCCATGTGTGACTTGGCTTCACCTCCTCGTTGGCGCATCACGTAAATACTCAGGACAGAGAGGAGAATTAAAGATCAAAAATGTCAATCGGTTTATCTGTAAAGTCCAGTCTAACATTTCACCATTATTAAAACACATATACAACACAGACTTAGCATCTCTTTACCTTCACGTGACAGTTAATTAAGCCGGAATCCTCTGACGAATGAGCCAAGTAGCAGTTTGAAAATCAAATTACCCCGCAGGTAAATTTCGTTTAAAAAAAAAAAAAAAAGAAGTCCTGCATACAGAAGGCTGCGTGCAGAGTGTGGTGGGTGTGTGAGAGGAAGAGTGTGGTGTGCAGGGCACAGAGAAAAAGAAAGAAAGAGAGAGAGTGCACAGCAGGGTAAGGAAAAGCGAATCAGTATTCCGAATGCACAGATGGAGATGCCGTGGAGGCGGTGACGCTGCTGGAATAATCATAGCTTTGCCAAGTGGTCTGAAACATCTGGGGGGGCTCTTTTAAAACACTCACTTGATGTAGCAGTCACGCCCCTCTCTATTGCTGCCCATGTCCCAGCCATTGGGGGGTCCCTGCGAGGTACTCCACGTCCCCGAAGGGGGCGGCCAGCCTGACGACTTGGTCCTGTGGCTGCAGACGATAGAAGGGAAGAGGCATCAAGTCGAGAGCGCCAAAAAACAAGAGTCGTGGCCCTAAGGGGGAATTTTGACTCAGACAAGACGAAGTTTGAAGAATGGTTTTTCCTTTGAGACTTTCAGACATGACATTTCTTATCTATCCATCCGTACATTTTTTATAGCACTTATCCTGTTCAAGGCAGTCTGGATCCTATCCCGGGGGACTTAAGGAGAAAGACAGGTTAGAGACTGGACTAAGCATTACAGTCATAAGCAGGACACACTGGCGGAGCTAGGATTTTTTTCATTTGGGGGGAGATATCTCAAGGGGTCCGCAAAACAAACAAAAAATGTTTAAAAAAAACACTTGCTGATTAAAAATCACTATATCCCCCCCTTCAGGGTATGGGTGGAGATGTGAAAAAACAAATTATTGGAAAAATACCCTAAAGACTGGTCTGGCTTCCCCACTTTATCTGTCTGTTTACATGACAACAGTGTCATGGAGACTGAAAATTAGTGATGTGCAGCTCACTTCTGAAATATCAATACCTCCATTAGCTCATCTTAGTTGGTACTTCAGTCATTTGAGGTAATGGACTGCATCTTGAAAAATAACTATTTAGACTTTGGCTAAATGACACAGGGTTGTTGGGGACCTGTTTTTGTTTCGCCTAGGGAGGTGCGTGATGCGTGATGCATAAGCGTTAGCAGCACATCACGCACGCTGCTTAGTCAGTCGCTCAGTCAGTCAGTCTGACTCTATTCCATCGCATTATGCCAGAGCTTGTTCAGCTCCACAAACAACCGAGATGCGGTTTGTGGAAAAACACTGAAGAGTTGTGGCAACACAACAAACCTTTTGAAACGCTTAAATCACGACGCAGAATATGAGACATTTTTTTATGAGGCGGACTGTCTCATGTTCTCTATGAACCAAAACAACATTAGATTTATTCATTTACCTCAAAATATGTGATTAAATATGCATAAAATAAGACGCGATTGCATGTCCTTATATGTTCCTTGAAGGGTGAGTTGAAATGGGCTCAAAGGGGGCTTGATATTATTAGCAACAAAATGCAAACCTACATATATATATATATATATATTCTGCATTTCAATATCGGAGTTATAATGGAAATAAATGAGCTGTAGGCTTTGGCGGGTGATAAAAGGCTAAAGTGATCAGCGATCCCAACGTGATCAACTGGACAATGTTGAGTATAAAAAATACAAACCAAATTAATTACATAAGCATATCTCATGCTTGTACTTGTGACAGGCATGAAATTGGCTTTTATTTCTCCAGTCAGCACATTCTAAATGACAAATTTCCCGCTAAAGAACTTTTAATCAGATGCACTCAAAAGCAAATGCGAAACTCAAATGGATTCTGGGAAGTTTATCAGAGAATAAAAACAGCCTTTGTCCACAAATACAGTTGACCTGATCCGAGGCCACGCGTTGCGGTCTCGTCATTTCGTGTCACCAAGGCCGAAATTGTCCTCGGTGACTACTTGCAGATAAAAAAGTAAGAAGCACTTCCAGGATTTTTTTCGCGTCTTAATGCTTGGAAATATTCAAGGCCTGAATAAATGTTCTCTCAATTCAATTAGGACATCTTTGTTTGAGTGCACTGTGATGATGCCATCGCTTTGACAAGGTAGCTTCAAATGGGTACAGCATTTTTTTCTATTGTTTTTAACCTTCATACATATTCACAAGAATCCAATTTGCATTTGGTAGTGAGTGGGTGGGTGGGGGTCATAAGGTGATTGCAGAAGACTGAGGTAAACACCATTTTGGCCAAGGATATCTCAGGTGGTCTGCAAACAATGATTATTATTATTACAATTATTATTATTTACAAATGCAAAAAATCTTTCAGAAAACTCAAACAAAAATCATAATTTACCGCCAGGGTACGGGTGAAGATCTGTAAAAAAAATCTATTATCTGGCCTAGCACCTGGTATATTTTTGGTAGGGGGGTTGTGCCACATGATCTTTTCAAAGTCTTGACCTTAACTAGATTATGGTTAATGTAATTTTCACTCACCTAAGGCCATTACTACTACAGACTGTATTTCTTGATTCGAAATTGTGCAATTTTGGATCTTTTGTGTTTTCATATCGATAATTGAATAATTTTCTTCTTGATCTCTTTCTTGGGTCGTCTTTGTATCTGCACATCGAGAGCAGTGGCACTAAGTTATGTCACTTCAAAAGCTCGTTTTCCGTGTAACAGGGCTCTTTGCATCCATTATTCAAAGCCTGCTTGTTAATGCTTCCCTAGTTATTGTAGCAGCCATAATAAGTTGTGTGCAGTGCTCTCGCATCTGCATGGGTGGCTTTGTTAATGCTGTGTCCGAGAGCATGCCCTGCTCGCATGTGCACACGTGCCGGGGCCATGAGATGTGAAGAATATCATGCCCTCTCCTCAACAGCGCAGCAGTGTTTTGCCATAAAATGAAACAAGCCGACTAGCTATCGAAAATATTGTTTTTTCCTCTGGCGCACACTGTTCATGTGAGGCAACGTGTTTGCTTCCCCAAAGCAGCAGTGGGCTGTGTGAATTTCCAGTTGCATGGATTTATATTTGACACACAGAGCATTTGCTTGGAAAAGGCCTTGCGGTGTATATTTAGAACACGTTTACTGCATCCAAAATGATGTGTGTGCACAAGAGAACAAGCTGTTGGAGGAGCAAAAGTGAAGGGCTTTTGTAACGTTCATATTTGCTCAGTAAAATACCTGACATATATTACCAAATCATTTTAGCCTGAAGGATTGTGGCTATTGATAAATATATAATTTACAAGTTAAAAAAACAAAAAAAACACAACCAGTTGATTCTGTACTCACAGTTTCAGTTGATTTGCTCTCAAGATATTCGCCCCGAATAACAAACCGTCCGTTTAAATCCATTTTTTCGTTCGCATCAACCGAAGCGTCATAGATCTCGTGATCTTTGATTTCTCGTTTCTTTTACCAAGCGCTATGCTTTTGAGTTGCACGACTCAGGTTTGCAGAGACGCTAAATAGAGTTCACCCTCCGGTAGACGGTGAAAATGATCTTCCTCCCCATCGCATGAATAAATGATGGCTGTGCAGTCGCATCGGACTAGTAGTCGAGAGCCATGTGGGTGAACCATGCTGCACAATTCATGAACAAGTTACCCAAGCGTCACAATTAAGACATATGCATGTCTCAAGGATATTTTTGATGTCAACCTAACAATTTCAAATGCTTGCTTTTATTTGCATGTCACCATATTAACTTCAAGCTGACCCACAATACATAAAAAAAGGACTTCTTCCTAAATATGAAAGTTAAAGGAAGCAGTTGATTTATTTCAAAATTGAATAGCAGATCACCATCAAATCCGGTCAATTAAAGATTTAACTTGCCGTATCTTAATTAGAATGTCATCCAAAGTTATCTGTAAGTACTATTTGGAGGAAATTACTTTGAGTTATACTTTGTGGGAGACGGGCTCGGATCACTTTCCACCCCTTCATAAAATGTGCATGACCAACGTGATCCTTGCTTTATCACTGTAGTTCACTTTCTCTTTCATCTCTTTTGAATAACATGAAAACTTCTAGTGTGTTATGAAACGCTGTAATCCTGTTCATGAGCATGGTGATTATGCATTATAGAAAAGCCAAATGCCAAGAAAATCACATCCCAACGCACACACTCAACACGATGTTTGAATAATTCACGTTGATTATCCCCATTAGGTTTAGTTGCATGCAATCAAATCAAGGCAATACCTGCAAGCACCCGCCTTCTTGTTTTGATAAAATCATTAATGAAGTGTAACTCCTGACTAACCTTTACGAAAGGATCTTACCCATAATCTCTTATAGATAGATAGAAATAGATAATTATTTTCGTGGCCCATAATTTATGCCATAAAACACTATAATGTCAAAGATAGACTATTTCAAGGGTGGCAGTGCCCCTGCTGCCCCCCCCCCCTCCCCCCTAGCTCTGCCTGTGTACATAAGCATGACAGACGGCGTGTCCAATGTGTACAAAGTCAGCTGGGATGGACTTGAAGTACCTCGCATGGTAAGCCCCCCCCCCCAGAAAATCCATGGATGCTTTTCTCCAAATGGACTGAACGCATCCATGTATCGTATGAGCGACATGAATAGATGCAGAGCCAGACCCCTAATGCGATTCTGTTCGCTTGCAAAAGCTGTGGAAAGACAGCAGATGAGCGGAGCGCCTCCCGCAAAGAGGCCCGTGGAGAAGTGGCTCAGACAGAGAGGAACCTCGCCGATTAAAGGCTTTATTCCTCTATGACTATTTCTTTTTTGTTTTAGAGAGTAAAAACATGTTTTGTTTTAAAAAAAATAAAATAAAATAACCTTCCCTTGAGTTTTTCTGTTTCTCCCACTACCTTGAAGCTAATCCACCCCGGTCAGGATGAGCGCTTGTTCGAAGCAGCTTCATTGTGCTTTTCTATACAGTCCAGTCCAACCGAGGGATTGAGTGGTATTGACTGTGTTAAATGTTTGGCTCGAGCTGAAGAAAAAGCCTTAAACCTGCATTCTTTGCTATTTCCAGCAGGAGGTGAGCACAGTCGTGCTCACACTGGATTCTTTATTCACCTCAAGGCTCCATAGCAGCAGTCAATCAAGTGACCCTCTCCTTCTATGCAACCTTCTAATCCGATGATGGCTTAATTCAATGATCACTACGTGAGTCGAGGCTGCACGACGTTTCTTCTTTTGACCAAGAACTGACCGCAATGACTATTTTTTGCAGTGTATAGATTAGTCACTAATGTTTTAGTTAGACATCAGAAGGCCACTGTGGCATAGCAACAAGCCGCATCAATATTTGTAAACACATTCGATGGCACTGGTATAAAATCGTGCTCTATAACGTTCACTTGAGAGTGCCGCCGCTGTTTCTCTCTTTTACCAGATGAATACCGTGTTTGTCTTTTATTAGCCCTGCTATTGTTGCCACGGGCAACCTGGGTATCCTCAGCAGCTCTGTATCGAAAGAGGTTGTGTGTGTGTTTTTGTTCGCTAATCTCCTCTGGGTGGGAATAAAACTGCATCAGGGAGCATCCCACCCACGATGAGCCCCGGATATTTAACTGTGAGTAAGTGAGCTTCCCAAATCCCAACACCTCATTTGGAGTCAGCAAAGAGAAGAAATGATGAGTAAATTAATAAAGTACTCTGTGACAAATTGATTATTAAAGCACTAAAGTCCCAAAAAATAAATTATATTACAGAATTTATTGATGCGAAGGTTTAACGAGTCCCCAATGAGCTAAATTGTCATTGAAATAAATGTGATATTTCATTCGTAATACGATATATTCATTCGTAATTTCCATATTCAAGTCTTGAAAAAAATAATAAAAGCAATGCATCCAGTAACATGACCTGCATGTCTAACTGCACATGACATGAGACAGCAAGATGAATGAATGAATAAAACAAATGGTTGTTCCTCTTTTAGCCGCCGTGCCTCAGTTGAAAGCCGGGTGTGTCATCCACTTAACCCTCAATTTGACCCTTCCTTTTTCTGTTGACGGGCGGAAAAAATAGTACTTCCCAGATCCACGGGGGTAATGACTCTAAAGAGCCTGGTTAAACCCCATTGCTAACCAAAACAGCAACACCGAATGCAGTGCAGTCTGTCAGAGGAAAGATGTCAAATGAGTTGCTCAAATCCTGAATGAAAAACGGAACTTAAAACATTGCTTGTTTACGTCATAAAACTTTTATGAAGACCTCTGCGCTTTATGTGTTTTTTGTCTCCGTTACTCTGCATTCCTCCCTAATGGTCCTCCACTTGACATAAATTGTCAACATTATTTCCTATGATGCGAAAAATGCATGAAAATAACTGCATTTTCAAAATATTGTGTTCCTAGGTGACAACGTGGCTCTGCGAACAACTTCTTGTTCTCTCTCATCATGTGTCATCAGGCATCTTCAAAGGGTGAGTAGTTTGACTATTATTTCTGTTTTGCAGTTTTATTTGACAGTGGTGATCGCTTAACACAGGTGACAGTTATGAATGTCATATTCCTTAAAACACTCCTAGGTGATCTGTTAAGGAAAAATAGCTGTAACTGGCCCCATACATCATATTTGTTACATAAGAAACCACCGCTTCAGAGGAAAAACGACCAATAAGCGACAGGCGATGACTTAAAAGACATCTGCTAACGCACATTTTTGTTTTGTGCTAACGTCTTCCCTTGTTACTCAAGATTAGCACCTTAGTATGGAGTGTTACCATAACACTTTTAAAATAATATATTTTCTGTAACAATTTGGTGATTAATGTTTCCAGAACTCCAAGGTCACGAATAGATAAAACCAAAGCTGTTGAGGGAAATTTGAGAGGAGAAGATTATGTTGTTTTATTCTTATCAGTGAAAATGGATGGATGGAAATTTTACCCCGTCGATGATCACCCAGCCCCAAGCCACGTCACTGTAATCATCCCCCCCCCCGTGATGTCACGGATGCAGCAGTGCGCCTCGCTGTGTGCTCTTCACTGGCTTTGACGCTGAGCTCAAAAGGACAAAACAGACTAAACGATTGCCTAAGACCTCATCCATCAGCCAGCTGGCTCCCGTTTCTGATCTCCTCCTTTGAGATTGCGCTCTGAACGACAGAGCCTTTAGCTCTCGTGGATGCTGACGAACATTTAGACGAGTCAATAAGTGTCCACGTTAGCGATTTACAGGATGCAATTGGTGCGGGGAATGGATCACACGCACACATGTTGCGGAAAGAAGACATGTCAACGTGTTTCTAATGATGCGGCCTAACAGACTTGATTTATATCAGGTTAGGAAAAGCAAGCAGTCCCAGTGACTAAGTGACGTGTGATACTATAGAAACACATTCCTAAGCATCTTTTTTTGTTCAGCAACCAAAGAAAATGAGTCATCCACAGCAATTAATCCAAAAGATCATTCAACAGAAAACCCAAACTGTTTTCGATGTAGATATCCGGAATAAATGCAGACATTGCCTATTAAATGCTCCATCAACCTGAGCTAAACAGCTTTCTGCTGACTTAAATTCTAGTTGGCAGCTCAAGCGGGGTTGGGGGTAAACAAAAAAAAAAAAGCCACTTTTGCAGGGAAGGCTGCTTTGTGGCGCTTATAAACACTTACAGTCTGCAGTGACGTCAGGGCGCCACTGGGAGACGCCGTGCCACGAAAGAGCATCGCATAGGAAGAACCAGGAGAAAAAAAAAGTCTCACATATTAGTATCGGGACACATCTATTTAAATAAAATTGTATTGTAGAGTATGTTAAGTACGTACAAATTATTTCTCTGACAAATCGTGAATCACTGACTGAGCTAAAAGAGTAGGACAATTTGAACCAAATTAAATCAGTGGTGTTTCTAATGGTGGCAAATCCCATAGGAAGATTAATCTACAATCCATTGGGGACGATTAACAGCGTTTTGTAGGAGCGTATACTTTTTAAAATGTATTCATTTACCATTGTTGCTTGTGTCTTATTCCAGTGACATCCGTTTTGTTGACGTGACGCAAAAGAAGTATAAAAAATACTAATAAGCTCTTTGCAAGCACTTTGACACTTTGAAGCAAAGAATTTTTAAATCCCGCCCACATCCTACACTGTGGACTCACAACAGTCCCAATTTATCGTGGGTCACGTGACAAGCATACCTAATTAGAACTCCTCTGGCGGAATTATTTCAGCAATGTCTAATTATTCATTGAGGTAAGGCAATTGAGAACCGATTCTTATTTGCAATGGAAGCAAGATGAAAGCAACTCCAAATGCGACGGCAAACTGGACATTCCGTTAAGTACAAGCCTTTGGAATTGGCTTTTGATCAAAAGCTTTTAACCTTCCTGTTTATTTTTAGGTAAGTGTCGTTGACTCCTTAGATATGAGGAAGTTCATGCGGTTTGTTTCCGGGACTAATAATGGGCCACGTCAATACTTTTTAAGTATGCTATCACATGTAGTAGTTGAAAAGATCAAACAGATTCTTATTAGGTGACCAAATGTTTATTATTATCTAATTTGGGGCTACTTGATTTTTTTTTCCAATAGTTTTCCTGTAATGTTTTGTTTGCTTTTAGAATTGCATTGTAGAGCAAATGCCACCAGGCCAAACTTCTCTCACAATATATTTTTTGCCACTTCCTTTCCAATTGCAAGACACTTAAAGTCAATTTTGGGTTAGGACATGAATAATAACATTCATCATATTGGGCTTAATTTGCATGCCGAGCATTTGCACAAGCTGAACTGCACCATCACTTGCATCCGCTCCTTTCTACTCGTCAACCACATCATCACTTTTCCACTTGAACAGCCTGCAATTTTTTTTTTTTTCCCCAAGTGTTAGCTCAATGTCTAAAATGACGCCGGCGTTCACGCATAGCACCTAGTGACATGCGCAGGAACAGGCAGCATCAGCAGCAGCAGACTCACCCTGACAGCTTTGGCATCTTCACAAAGCTGAACACATCCATGTCAAGGCAACAAATGTGCCAACTGCTTCACTCGTGCTCCATTGTCCGAACACCGTCTTTGACAGCGGAGGAATAAATAATTCACGAACCAAAAAAATTTTTAAAAAAGTGGCGCTTCCACAAGTCAGGTGGAGAGATTATTCGTGTTGTCTAGGCTTCTGCATGGCTGAGTGATTGCCTTGTCCTCGCCTCGCAAATCCACTACAGCGCATGGAAAAGGATCTGGCAGTGTGTGTGGAGCTTCCCCCCGCTGGTTACATCCTTCAAAGCATGCCTGCGTTAAGCCACCTTCATTTAATTTCCATCGCGGCGGAATTATGTGTGGGAGCTGCGCAGGAACAACAGCGTTGGAGGGAAGCAGGGAGAGCGAGAGAGCGAGCGAGAGAGAGAACGAGGATGGAGAGATGGCTGGGAGGGAACAAGGGAGGTTGAGAGATGTAGGAATGTGAAAGGCTGTGCATAGGAGCCACGAGAATTCCATCTAAAGGATGCAGCCGAAGTCCCCCAAAGGCTGGTGTCATCAACAGCTGTGGAGCCATGAAGGGAGGGAGGGGGCAGCATACAATATATTGTTGCTGGAAAAAGCAACAGCTGGAGAGCAAGCATGGACCTAATGTATCTACATTAGGTAACCAACAAACAAATCACCCCCTACTTCTCCAACTGAGCTCACAGCTGCACATGCTAACTCAAGTCTGAATTTATGATTTTGACCTTTTCAAATTGTTAAAGCTTCTTCTCTGTCATCACGGTGCTCCAAATACTTTTGTATCATTTTTGTGGTCACAAAGAGGCGATAATATTAAGTGCCTCAAACATTTAAAGTGGTGTACCCGATAGACGTGACTGTCAAGGAAAAAACAGACTGCCTTGCCGGCTAGAGCAATATTACAATAATAGAGTGTGGATATTTGATTAGCACTGACTGCACTTTTGCATTTCAGCAACAAAGACTCTTCACGCTTCGCTTTTTCAGCCACAAGTACATTTGTCATGATATTGGGTCAACAGCCAGCCAGAAAGTTTTCTCTTTCTTTACCAAATGGTTCAGCATGTGCAATGTCCAATGAAAGCTGTCCTCTGTCTTTAAGAGATCCTTGAGGAGCAACTGAATACAGAGGAAACCCAAGCGAGTCAAAGTAAGGCCCATCCCAGAATCGAAGCTTCATGCTTTGAGGTAAGTGCCACCGTTTGACAGTTGCCAATTGTTTGAAACACTCCGTGACAAGTATGAAGTCATAGCTCTCAATTGGACCGTTTTGTGTGGGCACTTCACTCAGTAGCATTTTACCTTTTGTTGCGGGCAATTTACTCAAGAGTTTTAACCTGCCACTTCTGAAATTGAATCCATGCGCAGCTTTAGGCGTTTGACTTGTGAGGTTCTATTGCATTTTCATTTAACATTTCTTCATGATCTCTATAATATGGTTGACTTGACTTTCTAATTTGTATTTGGGCTCGGAGGCAAAAGCCAGACATGCGCACGTATTTTTGCTGTTCACCACGGAGTTGTTAGCGGTGCAAAATTGTAACTATTGCAGAGAGTCTGACGTATGAAGAGGAATAAAGAAAGCTAATGCTAAATGCCATCAAACAAATCACTGAGTATAAGGAGAAAAAAAAACTTCTTTAAATCTTGACACCATTTGAAGAATCACTGCAGGTATGTTATCTAAAGGAGAAAAAAAAGCATCTTCATAAATCAAACTCATCGGATGGGGCACCGCCACCAAAGCCTGCCAAGAGGCAATTAGCCTCGTCTGTGATCCAAGTGGGCCTGATATTTCTTCATGTGCCTCCGACCATGTTTGGATGAAAGAAATAACTAGACTAAAAAGAAAACACTCTTCCAGAAAATGCTAACATCAAATATCTGTCTACTGAGAGCATCTTGCGCCACTGCGAGCAGCTAATTAATGCTGGCAATATATTTGGCCGTGTAAAAATGGAGTTTCATACTGTGGACAGGTATAAAGAAATGACTACATTTGGGGAAAATCGCAACTGTAGACTTTCTCTTCATAAGGTATCATAATCTCCATAAGCATAGTAAAGTTCTATTTTCAAGCAAAATCCATATGGCACTAGCTCACAACCGTTCTAGCGGTAATGTCGTTTATTAATCGAGCTTCTTAAGTCTGTTTTTCCAGCTGTGTAATTACTGCAAATCTAAGCCGGGTGCTTGGAAGAATAAAAAGTATGAATCAATAAATATGTCACATAGTAATGGATGACTAACCAGAAATAACTACCAAACAAAGAGTGGCGGATGCTTTTTCAACCACATTTCGTAGCTGCCTTCTTCGAGTCAAGCGGCAACCCTTCCTCTATTAAAATGCCACAACTTATAAGTCGTTGCTGCGACTGATGCGCCCAATAAAGAATGTTGTCTCTATGACTCAGGGTCAGTCTCCCATTTTTTTTTCTAGCTAGCGTCACAAAGGCAAGATTAATGAAAAAGTTAACCAACCAACCAAGCATACTTTTTAAAAAATCCGATGTCCCAGATTGTTGGAGGGAATTGTTGAGAGACAAAAAAAAAGCAATATAGCGTATTTGCGAGAGCGGAGGTTGACCTCAGCGAATAAAGAGATGAGGCCTGATTCGATTTAAATATAGCAACAGTGTCCTTTGGTGCTAGCTTTTGAGAGACTCAGCGTATTCTGGACAGTTGCGTTTGCCCATTCAGGCTTGCCGGCCCCGAGCCATCGTAAGTGGCGGCGGATATTAAGGTCAGACGGCAGCGTGATCTAAGGAGAATATGGCCGAAGCTTTAAACATCCAATCCCCCTGCCCCGCTCATCCCGTACTCTCCCCTCTTGAGTTACTTTCGAATCGGCTGAACTCAGTCGTTTGGGACCACTTGGCCACTTAAAAAACCAACAGTGCTTAAATTTTGCAAGACCCTGCCTTTGGATAACCCCGCGCCTCTAAAAACTGAAAATAGAGTGCAGCTGTTTTGAATGCCTTGCAGTGCTTAGTTGAATCCTTTCCAACATAATTTATGAGTGTATCCTCCTTAAATGAGGTAAACCCCCTCAAAAAGATATTTGTCCCACTCGGGGAAATTCCAGAATTGACAATTCCTGGCCAAATTTGTTTTGAAAGTGACCCAAAGTAAATCTCTACTTTATTACGGTTTTGTACCGTTCGTACTTCTCCAACGAAATTGCCGGAAAAGAGGATCATTTGCGATTTTCCCAAAGCTACCTGCCACTGTAGCAGCAGAAGTATTCCACTTCACTCATGCGATGATAATTTTTGCTGATGTATTCAGTGAATTAAACGGCTTTTAGAAGTGAGATTAAAGATGGCGGTGATGAAGGGTTTCCCGGATGAGTAGTAATTTTCTCTGCACCTGCTATTCATCGTAATACTTGTTTGAACGTGGGTCACTGGTGGGACAAGTTTGATCCTTTTTTTTAATATTTCGATTTTTAAACCAAACAATACCGTTAATTGACTCACTGCAATACACATTGTGTATGTTATGTATGCGAAGCACGGATGTAGTAGCCTCGGGCCTCGAGCGGCGATTTGACTAAAGAAGTCTGTTCCCCCTCTTTATCTTCACAGCTCCGAATTTGAACTCCCCACTGCCTCTACCGTCACATATCTGAAGCCAAAAAGGCTGCATATGCCACACTAATCACCGAGTAATGATGTTGATAACATCAGTCACGATACAATCACCAGGCGATAATCCGTATTTTACAGGAAAACGTTCTGCAATCAGGTTATCTCTGTAAGTGAAGAAGAGAATCACACTTGAAACATCTATTTCATATATGTATAAAAGGGCTGCACAATATATCTAAGAAATATCTATATCGCGATATTGGCCCAAGCAATATGCATATTGCAAAGACATGAAATAAGTTACTTTTGGAATTGTATGCTTTAACTTAAATTTGACCAGTCAGACGCAAACTTTTACGTGCATTCAATAGTTGGACATTGGCTAAGAACATATTGAGTTTCATTCTTTTACCACATGAAAAAAAATGTAATCTCATTAGGTATATATTAGATATCACAAAACTATCAGCATCGCTATATTCAACATCCATATCTTGCAACCAGCTTCTAGCGTGAGCCAGTGATCATCCCCGACTGAGTTATATCACGAGACAACACAAGGGCCACCGGGGGACTACTCACTGAATGACAGTGAAGATGCCGAGCTCGTTGTCGTCCGGGTTCATTGCGGCTGACAGGTTCTCGGCGCGGGCACTCCTTCCCAGCGTTTCCCGTCAAGGCATTTAGTCCCCCCCCCCCTTCCTCGCACTGAAACGCTCTCGGCCGCGCTCCCCCGACTCTGCAAAGTTTGCCACCCTCTTGCTTTGATTTGGACTTTTCCTTTCTTGTCTGACTGAGCCTCGATCCCTTGTGATTGCGCACTGCGGCCCCGTCCAAGTGACTGGCCCCGTGCCCCCGGGCAGGAGAGCGAGCTTGTCGCTTCTGCCTGGCTAATGAAATAACATCACATTCCAGGCCAGTGCATCAGAAAACAGAGGGATCAATGGCGAACAGCTGGACTCCGACGGGGCGTCGCCTCAATGAGCACGTTGTTTGGGCAAAATTCACCGACGCTCCACTAGGCCGCCGACAGAGAGATGACGCAGTAGTGGCGGAATCACCTCAAAGGCGTTATTTACATCATCACTGCACACCAATTTGCAATAGCTGACATAAAAATCTGATCCCGGTATGGGGCTTTTAAAGATGGCATGTGTTACAGGCAGGAGAGCTTAAAATTAAGCTGAAAACATAATCCAACTCTATCATTATCTGACTGCCAACTGTCAACCTTAAACGAGCCAAGCCTAAATCCTATATAAACCACCAAACTGGATCTTAACCTAAATGTGGCATCCTTTTTTTTTTTTTCCATCCGTCGTTGCTCGTTTTATCTCTCCGTTTAGAGGCATTCTCTTCATGGTGTTTTTAACATCATGACTGTTTACGCTCCGTGCAGTCAGCCATGCACGATTGGCGTACACAGTCTTCCATTAGTTATGAACAAAGGCACGTGTCTTTGCCTCTGCAAGCAAATGGATGTGCTTGCGTAACACAGCCCCTGCCTGTACACGTAGAAAGCCTTTCAGTGCTGAAAGTTCAGCTCGCAACTTGGACTCCATGAAGGCTGACATTTTCTTTTGTCTGTTTGCATGCTTGTGCAGAAATAATAGGACCACACTGCACAGAAAATAAATATGGGAAGGAAGTCGTCAATATTGGGATGGAGGTGGTGGGGGTCATTACCAAAAGAAATGAGCCGAAATAGTGTGCTATGAGAATTGTAATTTTCTCAGTATAGTTGTAACACGAAATATTACATTGTTAAATTTTTACCAGATGTCATTGTAGAACAATCTTAATTTTGTGTGGGAAACAAGGCCACATTTTACAAGACAAATCATATTTTAAGAGCTTAGTCCAAATATCGCAAAAAATCATTCAGAAAACATTTTAATTTGACATAATAATGTTGAGAAATAGATATAAAAAAATCATCATTCTATGGGAATACGTTCATAATTTTTTTGAAATTTAAATCCGATCAGAATATAGTCCTAATTTTGTCTAGAAAACAAAGATCAGTTTCCCCAGAATACAATTATGTTATTAGAATCGAGACAGTCAGTATATTACGAATAAATCGCCTTTAATTTCCAGTAAAGTAAAGTCATAATATTTCCCAAAATAAAATAACAAACATTGTAAGATTGTACAAAAAAAAATCTTTAATTTTCCAGAAGTAGAATATCAATCAACTTGTGATGAAAAAAAAGATGCAATCACAATAAGAAAATCATAATGTTCGGAGAATAAATTCCTAATATTGGAAGAATAAACACCTTGCTCGTATCAAATATGATTACACTCCAACCGTTTTCACAGTTCCCGTGCTATCTACGCAGTAGCCTTGCGTTGAGCATATGGTCAACGTGTAAAGCAGACAAAAGCAGAGATTTTCCTGGGAGCAAAATCCAGCACATGAATCCATCCAATCACGGGGGGCCGACTCCCGCCCCGGGGCCGCAACACACTGCATCAGTGGCCTGCTTTTCTGTGACACGCAGGTCACAGCATTTGGAGAAAGAACAGAGGCTGCGTACTCGTACTCGTGCCAATCGTAAATGACTAAGAACCACATTTAGCATGTTGTCTCTGGGTCATGAAGGCGACAATTGAAGATGAGGATAATGAGGCCCGTGCTGCTCGTTTTGTACCGGTGGCTGCCGGCTCTTTTTTTTTTTTTTTGCCACGACAATGTCATGCTGCAACCCCTCAAAATTCTCAAATGTCTTGAAGGATAGCCTCGTTATGAAATTCAATGGAAGTAATCTTCAGAGATTTCAGTACATTCAAGCGCTGCTTAAGTGTGTTTTGCTTTTTTATTATTATTTTTGCTTTTTGTGTATTGTGAAGGTTCCTCTATTCATATTCAGTCAGATGATTTAAGAATGCATGACAGCGCAATTAATTCCAATTGTGTGTCGTTTGGGGGTGAAGTGCTACGCAAATTTATTTTTAGCCCATCAGCAAAGATTTGCGCAGCTAAGAGACTTTTACTTTTTCACTCTTATTATTTTATGATGCTCAGCGAGCAGCAGATGCACCGATTTGCATAAAATGATGAGTGTCTCAAAGCACATTGAAAGAAAAACTGTAGCTAATAAACAAAGTGTTTCTGATTGGCCCTCACTAAAAGCTTGCGGTGGAGTTTGGAAAAGCTGGGATGTTATTTGCATTGTTGGCGACTGCACCGATATCCTCTGCTTTTTTTTTTTTTTTTGCAAACAAACAAGAATGCCAAATAGGTCATTAATCATCGCTAATTAGTTAGTAATCAATAAACAGCCAGGAACAAAGACTTACAGTGCTTGCACTTTAAATCAAAGGCTAGCATTAAGTTGCGGACAATCTTTCACAATCTCATCCATCTTGATATTTTTTTTTGTACACCGACTATGCCTGAGCGGCATTAAAACGACCCCGGGATACGTTGCTCGATCCGTAGACAGGAAGTGCACAGGAGTCGGTCATTTTTCGTCAATGAGATCACAGGATATCACGTTCCTGGAATCGGTGTCAGCACGGCTGCACAAGCCCCTCCCCCTTGCTGCTGCCCCCTAGGAAGATAGCATTCACAGCATCCAGCCATTAGCTGAAATGTGGGAGAAAAAAATCAATGTGCCCGCGTGAAGCTCGCGAAGGTCATCGGGCCAACGCTCGAATTCCGCGCGCCGCTTCGGGCCGGGCTCGGAGCCTGCCGGTCAAGCTTCATTTCTAATGTCACGGATTTGAATCATTATTAACATGACCATATGCAGGGTAACTTTTTGTTGATCAAAAGGGAAAGTCGTCGTTAATCAGTCGATGAATATCAACAAAATAGGTCGGTTTCCACACACTAGCCTCCTTTTTAAAACAAAATGGGCACATCCGAGTCATTATTTATTGGCGTTTGACACCAAGCCCAGTGAAACGGGAGATTTCGGCAACTTTTATATAACAACATGGCATCCCGCAAATAGATCTGGTGTCACAACAGGCAACGTGAAAAGGACAGTTCCTATGAATGTGACATGTTATGAACTACCATATCAACCATTTTACTCATTCTATTTTGATTTGGCATATTTTACAAGATAGACTATAATCCGACCCCCGAATATGAAGCATCCAACGTACCTCTGCATCTCCATTTTGTCGTCCACCATGCCACTTTGCTCATTTGCATCCCCATTAACATCCATGTCTCCTCGCTCTTCCAGATACTAGCAACAAGAAGGCAAATCGCTTTCTGTTGTGTTGCTTGGTGTGCACAGGGAGGGGTAGAGGTAGAGGCCTCCTTGAAGCATTGATAGCCCGGAGTAAATTCTATCAACAGCAAGGGGATATGGAGAAAAACGAGAAATCAATACTTTGCGGCAGCTCCCGTTTGAAGCTGCGAGAAACGCAAGACGGCACGGCACCGATGCCTACGCTGCTGCTGCTGCAAAAGTGGTTTAATCAAGTGTTTGTCTGACAACGAGATTGCATTTTCCTCCCTCCATTACTCAGACCCATTACCGGACATGTGCAATTCGAAGAGATGGCAGGAGAAGAAATGATGTCAAATAGATGCACTCAACGGAATACGCTAATGCATCGTTTTTAGTTAGAACTGCTCACAAAATGGATGCAATGTGCGACATTTCGCTAGTCGTTGGCTTCTATTCTTTGTCCGGTGCTTTGTGAGGACATTTTGCTTGTTAGTAGTGGTTCATAGCACTTTGATGCCATGCTTGGCTGCTCCACTCAAATCTGTGTTTAGCTCCTGAGCGCAACCAAGTGGCCAACAGCTAACACTGCAAGCTCAAATGTGGTCACCTACAACCAATTTGAACAAAGATTGGATATTTATTTTTAGGGGGATTTTCTTGAAAGAGCAACTGGTTAACTTTATAATTTCTCTTATCAATCTTCTGCTTTTACATATTGGAACCGCGCAAGTGTTCCTCAACTGGTCTCATATTTCCCCATGACCCACTTTAATAGAAGTCATTTCCCCTTTAAATAACTTTCAAAAGTGCATGAATATCATCTTTTTCACTGCACTACCCAATTAATGTACTGACTGTATTGACTTTCAGGATAGTGTATTAGCGCCATCTTGTGGTCGTAACTCTTTAAACCAGTTTGAAAAGAAAGGCGATGACTCATAAAAAAAGAACAAGAATTCTCAAGAGCATGTCAAACACAATCACCCAGACAAAACAACCTTATTATGAGCAACTATAAAAACATAGTCAAGTTGTTTTCATTTTTCTTCTACTGCTTAATCTTTGGCATTTGTAGTTGCCAAGTTAAAAGAAAAAATAAACGAGAGGAAGGAGACAGCCTCCTACGTACAGAAAAAGCTGGCTGCCAAAAATGCCACATTATCCTTCATAATATTGCAGTCCAACTATAATTAAAAGCAGAAAATGGCATTATATTAATCTGGTCATTAACTGGATGATTTTGTTTTGTAAAAAAATGTCCTTTCTTTGCATTCCTAATAGCAGCAGTCAAATCTGCACTTATCCCACTTGATAAGTGACACAGTATGAAGTGCAGTGAGAATCATCCTCAACATGGCCACCGCCAAATAAGTGGATCAAACACAAAGCCGCCGACCTCTTATCGCCACTTCCCCTGTCTGTTTGGTGGACCCGCGTATCTGATGGACGCTTATCGAGGCCTTACAGCGCCGGTTCACATGTCACGTTATCACACAGGTCCTTTCCCCGAGGCTCCCACAGGAAGACCGTGTTCCCTGGGCACCGCATGCCAGGGATCTGGAGCGCCCTACAAACTACAGGGACTGTGGGGGGAGAGGAGGAAAAAAAGAAATGCAGCGCAGCCCGAAGAGGACTGGGAATGTATACCAGTGGAAGTCTGTCTAACATTCCTGTCATGCTGAGTGGCTAATAACACTCAAGGCAAGTTGAGGCCTAATTAGGAGAAAGTCAACCCGAGAAATCCACATACAGAACGGCTGATGAAGTGGGCCACTTAGAAAACCATCGGTTTATAATTTAAATAAACAGAAAGACCCCAATCTGAGCCTTGCATTTGGAAACAACTTTCCTAGAGGAAAAAATTTGAGACTAGAAAGTCCCGATACCAGGTATTGGTATCGCGCTCTATTTTAAGGTATCGGGTTCCCTGGTGGCTACCGATACCAACCACCGATACTTAAGAAGGAAGGTCAACCCCGAAATTTTCTTTGTGCACCATCAGCCAGAAAAAGCTTTTTATTCTTCACTTAATAATTTTAATGCCCACTTTAGTGTAATAAGAAGTTAACCACTGAAAAAGATAAAAACAACCAAAATCTCATCTGTTGATAACAAGGAAAGGAGCATACCGTCTTTATTTTCTCACATTCTTTGTGAAAAACCACAAAACAAAATAAAAAATAGAAGACCTAACTAATGCTAAGATGCTAATCATTTTATGCTTGTTGAACTGGCGTTTTGAATTCTTCGTTTTGTGCGTATTGCTACCCCAAAATATGTGCAAAAGGTCGAGCTTGTAAATTTTCACTGCCGAACTACTTTGTACAACTCACTTTTTGCATTTTATCTTTAAAAACCTCCGTCTCGTTTTTTACGAACACTTAGGCCTACTATGCCACTGTAGTTTCGTATTAGTCATGATGCTGGTAAGTTGTAGAGCAAAGTATTTTTCTAAGGTGACACTTGGCGTCAAAACTTTGAAAAGCACTGCACTACTGTATAAGGACAACTGATCAATAGTACTCGGAATACTTGTGTCGTCGCTGGTGCCAGCCTTTGCAATTTGTCATTGCATTTTGTCAGGGGAAGTAACTGGGATGAAATGATGGATGAGTTTTGTTTATCTGCAAATCTTTAAGGGGGGGGAAACGTTCCGCCTCAGGTCCTGAGTCAGACTCTGGGTGTGTGTGTGTGAGTGCATGTGAAGAGGAGGGGGACTCTTTCATAATCCCATGCAGGGTGATGAGTTGTAGATCCACTCTTCGGGCTCCGTTTGGACTTGTGGCCGCGGGATGAAGCCTACGTCTTGTGTACTCTTGCTGCCCTGGTGATTGTTTAAGACCAACATGGCCGCTCAGGGACTCCTAAGCAGCGTTTTCTCCTGCTCCCTCAGTCCCAGGACCATCTCCAAACGTGGACTGAGGCAGACCAGGAGCTTGGACCCGGCACTGATGAGGCACTATGGAACTGAGAGCACGTCCTATCAGGTCAGACACCTCACTCAAGTAATAACATTTCACTTTTTTTTTTGTTATACTGATGGAATTTTGTTCTGCTCATGTTGTGCTTATAAAAAACAGGTTGAAAAAGAATGACTGATTGCAAATTCCAGTAAGGATGGAAAGTCCCCCAGGGAGCACAGCTTTTTGTAATCTTAAGAGAGGAGGAGTAAAATACAATTGGGGTTTTATTGGATAGTTAAACATGAGTTAAATTGAGGTATTACAGCGGCAGAGTGGATAATAGCGCAAGAGAATTTCTGTACTTATGTGTTGTTGACACTAGGCAAAGAGAATGAAAGCAGCGATGTATGGAGCAACTTTACATGCAAATTCATGTAAGGGAATGAATAGTTTGATACACATATTGAAGCGAGCAGCAACAAGAATACAAATATTTTTAAACAAACCTAAACATGTATTGATGAATAATCTCTATAGAAGCGCAAACATTTCACCTGAATTTTTCTTTTAGAACATACATTGGTATTTGTATTTTATTTTTCCTCTAGCTTGCTTGAGATTGTTTGTTGCAATATTGCTAAAAAAAAAACAAAAAAACAACAACGTGTGTTTGTCAAACCCTTATTTTCTAAAACTATGTCCGTCGATATATAAAATGAATGCCATGAATTTAAACTCAGCAGTGGAGTATCAACTCGAATTAATGGAGACTAAACAGGAGTAAATATGAACAGCAGCAAAAATAGTCAGCATATCATATCAATAAATACGGTGATCATTAAAAAAAAAATACAAGAATAATCAATATATGCAGATAGTAATAACGCTCAATAGTGAATGAAAGTTTAGAAAGCGATGCACGTTCCATGAAAACAAAAGTTGGAATCTGCAGGCATTGCGACATTGCTGCATTTTCACAATCGAGCAGACCTCGCTTACGTCAGCAAACGCGGATTCAAACCATGTGTGTGAGTGTTTGTCAAAAAGGGGTGTGACAGCATGGAAATACGCTGACACATTTTGCAACTATTTCGCTGGATGCGACTCAAAATGGCCTTCTCATGTCGGAATAATTTGAGACCCAAAAAAAAGGTTAACCCTTTGATGGGCCTTTTTGTTTGTACACACACACACACACACAAAAAGGAAGGGAGTTCTCCACATTAATTAGCAACAAACAACTTGTGTTCAAAGTTAAGTCCAATGATGTTATAGTATCAGAAAAATAAATCGCCTTTTTCTTACCCTGTAATTTTTTTCTCCAAAACAAAAATGGAAAAAAAAAAACATACTTTGATTTATGATCCAGGGCGATGGCTGCAAGCGCCTCTTTTCATTAGTGCTAAATCTGCTGTGGCAGTAACGCGCGTATAATTTAAGACTGTTTGTTCTGCACGGCCAGTCCTCATGGTAACACTGTTTATTTTGTGCAATGGAACCTTGACATTATAAATAGGCTTGTAATAATAAACCAGATATCTGGACCATCTTATAATCGTCAGCAAGAGCGTCGGAGCGCTTATGTAATTCTGATGAAATGGATTAATATACAGAAAATAACTTTGACGTGTCTTCAACGACGCTTTGCTTTTCACCTTGTTTTCTATTTCGCTTCATTAGGGTCAAGTTGGAGCCTATCTATGGGGAAGGGACGCCAGACTGACTCGTTGCCAGACAATTCCAACACAAACAAGCGTTCACACACACAATTTAGAGTCTTCAATTAATCAAGATGCACATTTTTAGAATCCCTAGTACCTAGAAAACGCACGCAAGCACAGGGAGAACATGCACACTCCACAACGGGATTTGAACTTCAGAACTTAGAGGCAGACCTGCTAACCACTAGCACACCATGCTGCGCACAGTTTTTAAAAAAAAAATGAGCGCAGCTGACTTAGCATGTCAAACTTTTTGGTGACTTTCCCACAATGCTCATTCCGAAACGGAGACTGCAATGGGTGACAGCGCGTGAGATCTCAGCATACCTCATGAGAGCCTAGCAAAAGAGCAAAAGATCAACTCTGCATTTATTTTTTTCTTTGGGCTTTTTGCCACATGTATTCTCAAAAAGAAAGACACGCCTCAGAATGAGAATAGAAGAAAACAGACCTAGAACGCAAGCTTCATTTTAAACTCTAAAGTTGATGTGAATGTGGATGCGAATGCTTGTTTGTCCCTATGAGTGTCTGGCGACCAGTCCAGGGTGTGACCCGCCTCTGTCCCAAAGTCAGCTTGGAAACATTTCAGCTCACCCCGTGACGAGCGCTATGGAAAATGAAGTTATGTTACCTAAAAGATGGCCGGTACCCTTCTGAAAGATGATGATTAGGATAACTGACTCCGGAACTGAATCATTTAATTTTCATGGGAAGATTTCTCAAACAACTCCTTTTCTTGAACTAAATAAAGAACATTGCACGCATGTTAATACTAAACGGTCTTATGCTCACTAGGTGGTGGTGGGGGGGGGGGGGGTTCAGTAGCCTGAGTGAACGTTAGAACAAAGACGAGTCATCTGGTTTACATAAATACCATCAAATAGTGAGCCGGCACGTCTTGATCCATGGCTTTGCTTTCCTACGGGCCCGTATTTCTTCCCACAGCACAGTGCCCTTTTTTTGCATGGCATGGAATTAAGCCTCTGCATCGCTATGGCAACTACTCCTCAGTCAGAAGAGCTGCTGGCTGGATGGATGCATGTAAGCACAGAGGTCATAATCAGTTCATTCAAATCTCACGTTTGTTCCCGAGATGTTATTATCTCCAGCGTGTCAAGTCACAGGCCATTAAAGTGACAGTGAGGAACCATATCCCGATCAAAGTGTCTGCTTGGAAAGTAAGGGCATAACAGGGTTAACCTGACAGTAGATGAGGTGTATTACCTCACCTGTCATGGATTTATTAGGATTTCATTGTACTCTTACATTTTGCTCTCTGACTGAGATCAAATGGCCCCCCTTACAAGGGGTGCACAGTTATTGTAAATATAGTAGGAATGTATAGTTGTAGTGAATGTGGGGGACAAAAAAAATAATCGTACACTGTATACACTCAAGTACTCGCTCAGGCTTTTTTTTTTTAATTTATAGAAGATAATGTTTCGTTAAAACATAGCAATATTTTTCGATAAAAGATGTGTGCATTTAATTGTATTTATTAATATTTATTTGATTTATTAATATTAATTTAATTAATGTTATGTTAACGTTGTGTACTTCACCATGGCAACGTTAGTGGAGGCTCATAGGAATTGATGCGTTTGCGTCCCCGTCAATCTGGCGTAAATTTCACAGTGCATGGTGTAAAGTTCACCCGAACGACGTAAAATCATAAACACGTTGGCAAGATAAAATTTAACCGTGACTTAAAGTTCTCTTATGTAATAAAATACCGAGATCTATAACGCCTTCGTCTCCATTTAGATTATTACTATCGCTCTTTTGATAAAGTACTTCCGCGACGGAGCTCTCAAATTGGTCAGTGAACGCGCCACGCGTTCCGCTCCTGTCAAGAGTTTGGACCATGTCTGCGAACATGAAGACTCTGCTACTTATTCTGTCGGGCAATTTAGTTGAGGATCAAGCAATTTGGGAATGTTTCTTGCAATCGTTGCACGTTTGAGTGTTCGAAATGGGTGAACCTCGTTTGAAGCGAAGCGTTACCTTTCACGTAAGTGTTATTCCATTGTTTTATCAAATTGCGCTTGCAAACTTTTTTTTCCTCCATGCACTTTTCAATATGTGATGTGAGTGTACATGTTTAATTTTCTTCAGATTATCTTAATGCGATGCTACATTGTGTTACTGAGCTCCCTAGTGAATAATATTATTTTAGGAAATTGCTGCTTTTCTTTAAAAAATAAAATAAAATAAAATCACCCATTTAATCCTAATAATATTTTGGCGGAATAATTAAAGCCACTGCAAATTGTTATGTTTTTATGCGGGGAAAAGGAAATCAAGTCAAACTCCATTGAATGGCTTCCTGAGCACAGGGGACCCACTCACCACCAATCTGAATGGGGCCAAGCGCGTTTCTTGTGTATTATCGCATGTTTCGATCTCTCCATATTGTATGAACTACCTCCAAGCTTTCCTGTCATTGTGTTCCAAGAAAAGGCCAACACAAGCTTTGCATCTCAACAAAGCCTTTTAATTGGGTTCAAGTGCTGTCTTCTCGGTAAGGAAAGGTGCAGCAGCTTAGTGGTCAACTGGAATACAAACATGACAATGTCTCAGTGAAAACGCAAATGAATGTGTTTAAACTCATCAGTGATGAGAGTTGGAAGGAGTCAAGCAGTCATGAGTGCTTTAATTTGGCTTGCAAAGCAAATGTCCAAAGAGAAAAATCCAACTAGCCTTAACGTCCCATGTCCAAAAAACATAAATATGTATTCTAAACTTCACACACCGCAGAGAAGAGTGTTGTTACCAACCCTGACAAAGTTGAGGGAGTAGAATTATCTATAGTAAGAACATAAAATGAGGCCTCGTGAAAAATCAAGCTGTACTCTCTGCTCTCAAATGCTGTGGCCATCCCCAACGCTGAGAACATGTCTGACTCGACTACCAATCAAAAACTACAACCCCAAATAATGGAGGCCAAGCATTGTACATGGTGTGAGAAATATTTTTAGGTCATGAATATAAAATAGTCCAAAACGTAAGTGCTTAGCATGCCTTCTTGTGCCACGTGTTGACATTTTACGTCGCTGCACAAAGTAGTCCATTGTGCACAGTTTGTAGCCTTAAACGGATGTTTTTCAACATAAACAGGCAAACAAAGAGATGTACTTATTCTTGTTTCGATGGATTGATGGCGTCCCATCCTCAAATATGATACGGTCAAGTCATCTGACTTTTTCCTCCATATTGTATATCGAGTTAGCCCTTTTGACTGACGATTTATGTTGTGTTTTCATGACAACATTTGAGGTAGTGCCAGGAGTTGACTGACTGATAACAGGACAGACATGTCATTTTGTTTTTTTAATGTGCGTCACTGATTGTGTCGTGGTGCACTTGCCTGAATTTGTGCCTGACTCCAGGCAGTGCGGGTTCAATTGTGCCTCACTGATGGTAAAATAATTTTGTTTTGGGGCAGAAAAATAGGCTTCCCTGTCACATTAATCACACGTTATCTGTTCATAAAATAATTCCACCTAAGTTTTGTGTAATTAAGGTGTAGAGGTCGACTTCAACGTCGAATCTGTAACTTCAAGACGTTATTGAGCTTGAATAAAAAATAAATAAATAGATGAGCACCTGTGGGAAACTTTCTTGCTATTGCATCACAGGTACTTCCATGCGGGAACTCTGATGTCAAATTGAGTCACAAAAGAGACTTGTGCAACACTCGTCTGCCAAAACATTAGAACAATCTAATGAGATCCAATACAATTTGACTGGGGGAAGTGTTCATTTAACAATTAATCGGTTATTGGAATTTTATTCTGCCGATATCGGAACCAGCTTTGTTTGGGTACTAGTCTTTACTGTATACTCGTTGTCATACCCTCACATGTAGGAACACAAATAAATATGTAAAAAACTAATCTGTGGTTGAATGGGATTGTTGTAGAATCTTTGGCAACTGTATCCTGATCGTATTCCCAGCAGGTTATGTTGTTGATCCCCGTCTACTGTAGCGTGAACCTAATTCTCATTTAATGGAAGCCAGCCACTTTAATGTAAGCCTTATCCTGATAATGAGCAGCTAAGCCTCTTTGGAACACGGCTCATATGATTATCTTGACTCGCGCCGGATGGATCGAGGCGTCTGTAATCTGCGGCGCACGGTGATGCTCGACAAGTTTCTGGATTGCGCATCAGATTATTGGAGTTGTCGTGAGCGCCGAATCACAACGTTTGCCTTTTTAAGCGTGGGGGTTGACAATTGTGCTCATGACTTTAAATGTGTGGGGTTTTTTTTAGGAGGTGTGTGTGCTTCTGTGAACACATCTCAGTGTGCACAAGATAGTATCAGTCTTTGGTGTGTGACGCAGGGAAATGATTAATACCGTCGTCACGTTCATGGTCAGTCACATCCTTTTCAAGCTTTTCATGGTGTGTGATAGGTAATTAGAATTTAGCGTGTGAAGAATTCTTGAAGGTTAAGCAAGTGCTGGTTGCGATAAAAAAAAATCAATGACAAATGATTTTGCCTTTTATACACCAAATGAAATATTGAGGTTGTTGAATTGTAGTTTTTTTGTGACTCAAGGATTTTCAGATAAAAGACGATCATGTTTACTTGGTTCTTGAACTCATTCACTGCCGACCCACTTAATATGGATTTTTGACGTCTATAGCCGTCAATGGTAGTGAATGAGTTACGTGGGATTTAGCATTTTCCGCCATTTCATATTTACAAGTGCTATCCCTCACTTTCTGCTTTACTGGCTGAATTAGGGCCACTGACTTGTAATTGCTTGGTGTCCCAATACTTAGGGCCATATTCAACTATCATATTGCTCCAGTGGATTAATTAACATCATTAGTAAAGGCTCGGCCCCCAGCTACACATCGTCTATTGGAGAACAAAGTGCTGTCACGCCACTCTACTATGCCGGCATCCAGTTAAGCTAAAATTATCCCCGTACAAATGGTATAATTGAGTCTTCGGGAAATTAATTTCACTTCCTTTTAGTTTCTTTTAATTTCTGCACGCGTGTGTCCTCAGGGAAACTTCACATGGAACAGCGTGTCGGGACGCTCCGTGGGTCTGAAGCCCGTCCCGCTGCAAAGCCTCTCTGAGCTGGAGAGAGTTCGTCTGCAGGATGTTGCCTTCAGGCGACTCCTTTGCGATCGGAACTTGGGCTGCCAAGTCACCATTCCTAAATGTATATTTCTATTACTGTTACACTTGTTGTTTTGTCTATTAAACCAACTGACACTTCTTTTTTAGATGGCCACAAATACAAAAAGTCGCTCAGGCGTAAGCTGGATTCACTTTCCAAGGAGAAGAGTAAAGACAGAGGTAATGTGTTAAGTGCTTTTTTAGGTACACCCTCACAGGTACCACTTTTGTACCCTTGACACTTGATTCCTCCATGCTCTTGAGTCGGTGCCAATTGGTTTATGTGGCAGTGTTGCGCAACGTCTCGCCACTGATCTGCTATAAGATTATTCACCTCTCTCACTCAGGCTTTTGTGAAGCAAGGTTAAGGTTAAGATACCCGATTAGGCCCTTAATGGATCTTAGACGTCCATAGCCGTCAATGGCAGTGAATGAGTTAGGTTTCCATAGATCTCAATGTTTGCTGAGTCAAAGTGCAGTTATATCCCAACTACAGTAGTTATTTCTAGTGTTTTTTTTTATTTTTTTATTACATCATGACGTTGAAGCATGTTCCCCACTGAGGAATGTCATTTACTGAAGCCCCTCCTCCACCCTTCCACTTAACCATACTCAGCCTCTGACACTTGAAAGGAATCTCACCAAATGTACTCAAGTTCATGAAAGATAAACAAAAATAGTCTGAAATGGCGGCTCATTGGTTGCAGTATAAAGCCACGCCCGCCTCTTCCTTTTTTACCCTTTGTTTACAAAAGCCCCTAAGTGCTCTCAAACTGAATATTGAATGCGTGCCAACCTCGGCCCAGCCTTGTTTAATACACTTTGTAATGTCAAATATGCGATTTAAGGATTAGCCCCACTTGGAAATGAACAAAAATGTTGCACTAACGAACATCATTTATCTATTTTTATTAATATTCTTATTTTTATTTGATTGGTACCAATCAGCGTTGTTAAAAAATGTATACATATTTAATTGAGGAATAATAAAAAGGATCCAATGAAAAGCTAAGGTCCTGTCTGTCCCGCAGAGGCAACACCGCAAGCCTTCAGCATCCCGTTGGCGCAGGTCATCTGCAACGACCGCACGCAAAAGCAGCGCCACGACGCGCCGCAGGAGCAGCACTGCGACCCCACCGAATTAGTGCTGTCCTTCCTCCACTTCACCTCCACCTTCAAAAAGGCCAACAAGGAGCTGTCGAGCAGCAACTCATCCCTCAGCTCCAATTCAGAAAGTCCCAATAAATCGCCGTTTGCTCGAGCGGCCGACCCGGCTCCGAGGACGCGCAGGAGGGTACGATTAAAGCTCACAGTCACCCAGTATGACCTCAAATAGCAGCCTCTAGTCTCATAGTATTTATTAAGAAAAAAAAAAATGTGTTTGTCACCCATCCACTTTTAAAGGGCGGCGTGTCAGTGGACTGCATCACCGACCTGGACGATAACCAGTCGCAGCTCTTGGAGGCCCTCCAGTTGTCTCTGCCAGTGGAGACGGCGAGCAAAAACAGGAAGAAGAGGCACGACAAAAAACTGAGCCTAAACCCCTTGTACCCCCAAGTGCCCAAAGTGGTGGAACTCTGCTGCCAGCACCTGGAAAACCACGGTACTCGCATTGTGAAACAAGTTCCCCAGAATCGTGGGGTCATTACTTAAAGTTGTATTTCTTTTCACAAATTTATGCGAATACTATCATCTCCACGTAGGTTTACAGACTGTGGGAATTTTCCGTGTGGGAAGTTCCAAGAAAAGGGTGAGGCAGGTAAGATGGCAGTAATTAGTCACATTAGCTAGCACTGGATCAGCGGCGTCAATGTATAAATTGGTTTTCTTTCCTCCAGATGCGTGAAGAGCTGGATCAGGGATGGGAGCTCCATTTGGACGAGCAGCACAGCGTTCACGACGTGGCGGCCTTGCTTAAAGAATTTCTCCGCGACATGCCTGACCCACTATTGACTCGGGAGCTCTACACGGCGTTCATCAACACAACGTGTGAGGCGCAAACACAAATAGGCGTGAACAATAGCAGATGTCAGTCAATGACGTCTTCTCTTCTACCGACAGTGTTGGAGCGGGCCGAGCAACAGAAGGCCATCCAGCTCTTGATGTTCTTGCTTCCTCCTTGTAACTGTGACACGCTGCATCGCCTCCTCTGCTTGCTGTCCGCCGTGGCTGCGCATGCTGATGACATGCTGGACGAGGAGGGACACAAGGTACACAAGACACCCCTTCTTTCACTTACCGTATTTTCCGGACTATAAGGCGCACCTTCAATGAATGGCCCATTTTAAAACTTTCTCCTTATATAAGGCGCACCGGACTATAAGGCGCACCATTAATGCATCATGTCAGATTTTTAATCCAAATCAAATCATTCTTCATTTTATCTCTCTTATTTCAACTTCAGACGCAACAAATTACTTTATAATCACAAAATAATGATCCGTAGTCTTTTTGATTCATGATTCATAGTCTTCAGCGGGCCACTTATGATTGATTTCATGACACAATACTTCGGGCCAGTTTGAATTTAAGAATTTGGTCCATATAAAAGACGCACGGGACTATAAGGCACACTGTCGGCTATTAAGAAAATTTTTGGTTTTTAGGTGCGCCTTATAGTCCGGGAAATACGGTACGTGAAGAAACAGATTCTTAAAAAAAAAAAAAAACGCTCATTCCAAATATAACGGGGTTTTTTTCACTTAATGAAATCATGCGCCTTTTTGAATTGATTGCCCTGCTGAACCTTGTGGGAAGGCGAGTGCGCCTTTAATCATCATGTTACTTTAAATCTGTGCTTCTGCTTGTTTGCCTAAATGAAGGTCAACGTCACATCTACCGATTACAAGGAAATGAATAGTGGCGGAGCGGTGCCGAGTTGTTACATTGTTTGTAATTAACCTCTTCGTAAGATGTCACAGGGAGATGTGCGCGTGAATTAAGGATTGTGGTTAATTAATCTTTCTGGATGGGGGAAACGTTTTGTATTAAGAGAGTAGGTCGAAGTTGCCTTGTCATTGATCATAACTAGCAATTAGACGCTATTATTCATGATGCCTCTTTATGTTTCAAAGTGCAATAATCATCCTTAATAACGATGTAGCAATCCTGTCATGGATATTTTCAGAAACCGGGAAACAAGATGACCTCGTTAAATTTAGCCACCATCCTGGGGCCCAACCTCTTGCACAAGCAAAAAAACTCCGACAAGGAGTTTGCTGTCCAGAGTTTAGCCCGTGCCGAGGAAAGCAATGCCATCATCAGCGTGCTCCAAACCATGATCAACTCGTGTGACTCTCTATTTCTGGTAAGGCACACTTACTATAAACTGTTTACCATCAAGCCAGTGGAATTTTTTAATGGAGCGCAGGCGCCTAATAAAATGTAAACATTACCTTTATACGTTTTTACAAATGTACTTTTATGGTCACTGGTATACAAAGTAGAACTTCAGTGAAGACTCGGAGGCTCTTCCGTGGTGTCAAGTTGAATTTTGTGCAAAATAAGAAATACAAGATGTGTATAGTGCAGACGTTTTACCAGTCTAAAACCAATAACATGCTATCTCAATTGTCTTGTCTGCTCGACTGATGAATTGCTCATTGAAGTGAACAATTTATATGACATGATAACAACGATAGTGCCCTCCCTGTCAGGTTCCTGCTGAGCTACAGAATGAGGTGCTGCTGAGTCTCCTAGAAACCGATCCTGATGTTGTGGACTACTTGCTGCGGCGGAAGGATACTCGATACTCGTGGGTATCGACTAGGCTCAGATTGTCTCTCATGATGAGCTAATCAATCACATATAATGTCTGTTTGTTTAGCGATTCAATCCTGAGGGCAGCGCACGGGTCCTCCCTGATGGAGAGGTGCTCCTCCAATGAGTCCCTGTCCAGCGGCGAGGCGTCCCCTTACGACAACAGCTCCCCCGTCCTATCCGATCGACTCCTGCTCCTGGAGGACGACCGGACGCTTTCGGAAAGCGGCAACGAATGCGCGTCTCGAAACTCGCCAGCGACCTTTACAACAGGTAAAGTCGAAGTCAGGTGTGCCGCTTTCAACACTTGCGTGTTTGTGAAAGCATGAGGCTCTGACAGCGTTTTTATAACTGAGATGAATGGCATTGCATCACCTAAAATGACTCTGCTCCCAACATGCTGCGAAGTAAACTATAATTATACTCTCGTGTAGAATAATTAGCGGTCCACTCAAAGCATTTATTTTTCACTTAGGCACAGTGATTATTCCCACTCTTTCTTTTGTTTATGTGCTTAGAAGAGGCCTTGGAGGATCACTTCTGGGACACCTGGCATCCACTTTTCAGCAAGAACGTTATTGACCTTGACATCAATGGTAATATGTTTTCATCGAAGCAGTGCACCGCAGCTAATTTAACAAAAGCGAGAACTCAAAATGTGTGTACAGTCCAAAAAAAAAAAAAACATGTTGCGCAAAGCTTTACTTTTCTCACGTCGCACGACACGTAAATAACTCGTGTTGCATTTGTTAATCAACAAAGTGCAAGGAAAACGCAACCTTGAAATGTCCGTCTGTTTTCTCTCAGGCTCCCTCGGAGACATGTCTGAATGGAAGTCATTTGGATCGTCGGAGGGGCTGAGCGGTCGCCAAGGTAACAACAAGCTGCCCGTCAGCCCGACGACAACCTCATTGGATGCTTCGGGAGTCAGGCCACACCTCCCGGCGGCTCGCGGCAGCAGCGGCGACGGCCCTCGCGACCAGACGGGATCCAAGCAACCATTACCTTCATTACACCAAGCACCCATCAGCCAATCCGGAGCCATCGGCTCGAACGACCTGGCAGACAGGGCGAGACGCCCCGTCGATGCCATCCTTGCCGATGGAGGAGATTATTTGTTTCAACCTCTCGGTGAGATGCGTGTTTCTCATTCTCAATCCTCCATCAGTCTGCCTCGCCAACCCCAGAGCGGAAGCACCAGAACTGCGCCTGAACGGGCCTCCAGTAAAGCAAACGGCCATATTTGGCAGATCCTATCGACAAACAATGGAGATGCGCTGCCCGAAACCCTGGTGTGACAAAATCATGAAGACTTTTTTTTTGGCCCATCATAATCAGCTGCTGAGATGATGCTAGTAGCAAATTCTCACTGGTAGTTCAAATCGTTTCACTGATTGTTCTATATACTATGTATACATGCGCTGCTAAGATATATAAATGTCCGTGCATTAATCGTCAATTTATATATGACACGTGTTTTCTTTTCTAAATAGTCTTGACAATCAAATGCATTTCAGCCTTTAAAACATGTATAAATGTATTTTCTATTTAATAACTTAAATTTCAGCCAGATTCAAATGCTGAATATAAACACAGTCGTAGTCGTATTTTCATAATTTGCCATAAGAAATGATATTCACCCGTATAAGATACTGCAAAGAAATTTGTCGGAAGCCTACTAAAAGCCTTTTTTTTTTTTTTGTTAATAATTGCACTGCAATTTTTCTGGAACTACTGTAAATGTGTTAAACCTAATGTTTTTAGTCACACATTTTTCTCTACATGCATTAAACACCATATCCGCAATCCACCTCATTCTCCAAGTGTGTATTCACTGCATTTGTTTTAATTAGCTACATCCTTTTAATCTCCCCGATGAGTTGCTGTTACAGGTAAAGCCTCCACGTTTTCAAATGCTTTGTTTGACATCATCATAGTGTCGCACCGTAAATGACTTTAAAAAGATTATTGCAAATAAGAGGATTCATTTGACTAGATTTGCTCATTATATTAAGAAGCCAGCGTGAATAGAAATGGTGCATTTGATTAAATTCAATTTTTCTTTTCTTGTAGGTGTCAGAGTCACTTTGACAGTTTCCTTACTGACCACATGGAGGCAGCATTAGACCAGAGGTAAAAGCACCAAGCAATTGTTGCTTCATAGCATTTCAAATCTACTGCACTTTGATACTGCTAAAGCCAATAACTACTTTTGCAGCCTGGTAATATTTGACATTTCCAAAAGAAAGCTTCACACAAAGTGAAAAGGTGACACACTGAATACAATGTTAGGAGCCAAAGTTATGAGATTTTTTTATTGATCTTACTTAGTCTATTTTGACAGAAAAAAAACAGACATGGAAGACTGTTTATTTGGGTTATTACTGTGGCTCAGGGCTTTTCCCGAGCTCCTGCGGCTCACTTTGATGCCACTCGCTGATCTAATAGGCTGAGGTGCCTCTGTCATCTTATGTGAGCGACCTCCTCCTAAGATGTGATGTTTCATTTCACAAAATGTATCTGGTGGCAGCGCCTTAATGGACATCAAGAAGATGATCCTTCTGGCCCGAGAGCTGCCACTGTTCCCGGCAGGCGTGCCATCCTCTGGCTGGCCGGCTGGCATCGGGAGCAGCTGGAAGCGAGAAGTCCAAGGTCACCTCTCCAGCAAAATGAGAATGAAGGCGGGTGGCTGACTGTCCAATAAGGAAAAGAGTCACCCCGCAACGTTGTGTCAAGGTCAACCATGACAAAAATCTCCTCAGAGTTCCACTAGAGCCATGGTATGTATACTAAGTTTTAGAACCTCATGGCTCATCGCCCTTTCATTTTTGTCGTAATCGCTCCATTCTTCTGTCAAGTACAAAATGACCTTGGGAATATCAAAAATTCTTCCACGCACTTGACGGACTGTACTTTGCAACATCATGCAACTGCGATTCACATTTTAAATCATCGCAAAACCGGTTGCCAAGACCCGCCACTCGTGAAATTTTTGTGTAAGTGGAGGCTTGCACGGTTGAATTAATCCCGCCTCAATTGATTGGTGCCTGTTGCAATGGAGAAGCAACAAAGGGCAGGACAGACCAAGCGAGGCCGAAGCAGAGCGAGACCAAGCTGTCCTGGAGAAATATTACATTTCAGCCATCCATTCATTTGTAAACTGCTTACCCCGCACGGTGTAGAAAGAAGTCACAAAATAATAATTCCAAAGTGCATTCTAATCAATACGAGAGGATTGCTCCTCTATCATTCGTGATAGCCGTGACAAATTTGCAGTAATATAGCATTGTGTAGTGAGCCTCGGATTTTTATTTATTATAGTGTGAACGGCACATCTCAAAGTGTTAGTTCAATCTGGTTTAATATTTCATGATTGCCACGCCGGCTTTATTAATGTCTAATGGAAGACCCTTTTGATCCCGATCGGTTACGCTGACCTCATTGAATGCCATCATCATCGCGTTTATGTGCGAGGAGCACACATGGTTTTGTTGTTACAAACACACAACAGCTTTTTGTCAGCTTTGTGCTCGGAGTCTTTTTTTTTTTTTCCCCTCGACGCGCATATAAACGCGTGCAGATGTGCAATGTGGATTCAGGGGATGCGTCGAGAGGCAGGCAGCAGATCAATGTGGCTCGATTGCAATGTGTCACTTCTTTGGCAAGTTGCATAGTGAATGATTCACTTCTTGAAATTGTATTAGCAGCACTATGCGGCACACTCAAAAAACAGTATGTGTTACTTTGAGTTATTTCTCCCGTATATCATAACATGTGACTTTATAAGACAGCTTTTCAGATTCCGGTCTGTATTTTTGTCATGTTGTGGACAATTAGCATGTAGCATATAATTGGGTATGTCTCTATTATAAAATGTAGCTCAAATTCTCCCTCTGCTACTATAACAGTATGTTATATTATTAATGTTTAGTTACCTTAGTGAGTTTCCTCCGAGTCAGGCAACATGGTTAATTCATGTTGAGTTTTGTTTTTGCCACAACATCCAACTTCTTTAATTATAAAACCCGCACAAGCATGCGAAGACGATGCCGAGGATTCTAACCCAGAACCTCAGAATTGTGGGTTAACAGTGCTCACCACTTCTCCATTAATGTAATAGATTACGCTAATCGTAATGCATTTAATATAAAGACGGAAAAAAGCCTTTGCCGCTCAAGCCCCAATAGGATGAAAGTTGTGAACCAAAGTGCCTGCAGTTAATAATGAGGGCTCCTTTGGAAATGATTACAGATGAGTGCATTCCTGTGGAAAGAACGGGGGGGAAAAAAAAAAGCAAAAGCTGCCCCGGTTGTTGTTTAGGACAAGATGACGGATGAACTTAAATTACACTCCCGCCTCTTCTATTCCTCCCGGCATTAAGGAATTTAGTGAATCAGCAAAAACCCCAGACAAAGCCACCTGCGCATTTTAAAGTGAGCACAAGTTTGGGCAGATTGAGTGAACATATGCTATGTGTGTCTGAATATGCATCAAAGCCCGAGTGGGCCAAGTAAGAAGCTCAGCTCAAAACTCCCATCTGAATGAACTAACATTAATACGTGTTGATTTCATGACAGAATCCTGCAGTGAAGGCAAAGAAACTGCTCATTCATCATCTTTCTTAATGCTTGGAAGAACACCAAGACAAAACTGTGAAAAAGTCCCTCCGATCTCCAAAACGACTTTCCTCCCTCGGATCTTTCGCAAAAAGAACAACCCATTGTTCTCACAGAGCTGGAACGGGACCGGACTGATCGTTCCGAATAGGCATTCGCTATTGATTGTTATCACTGGAACGCTCAGATGTTGTTTCTGGAAAATAAAAAAATAGTGTATTTGAGCACATCGGTTCACTTCAACTTCACTGGTACCTTGCCAAACCGCAGACCTTCGCAAACATTCTCATTGGCTAGAAAGAACTGTTTTTACAACAAAGCTGAGAAATTCAAGGTTCTGTTGGCGCTTTTGCTAATCTAGTCCGTCTTTGAATGCAGTTGCTAACTAGACATGTTAACATTACGCTACATAGCCATACATAGAGAAGCAGCTATGCTTTCTTCGTAAATTTATCCAGCTATTCCATTGAGGCCCATTTCGTTTCTATTTTTGAGAGACGGTAACGATTTAAAAAAAATAAATAAAAGTGAGTCAGCTTCACAAGAACGCTATTGCCCTCTCCTGTCCTCTGTTTCACTTTTACTCTGCAATCTCTGTCTTTAACTTCCTCATAGTGGATTTAACCTTCAAAAGCATATTGAATCATCTTCTGATGGTGTCTATCTGAAATGTATTTTTGTGGTTTCACAAAAATTGCATAATATTATCGAACCAAGGATTGCAGACGGTGAACGCCTTTGTTAAATCTGAAAGCTTGACAGACTTGGCAGCACTTGTTCAAGGTTAAGGGATATCGCAAATGTCAAGTACTGCCTATTAAAAAAATAAGCAAAAAATAAAATGAAGTCAATACTTTTGTACTGCTTAGTAATATCTTTCCAAATTCTCCATCCACCTCATTCAGCGGGTCACGTAAAATCATTTCTCCACGAGTCGTAATGGTCCGCCTTCTACCGTGACCTGCGGCAGGTCATCCCTGGCGCCAACCATCCCGCTCCGCCCGCCCACGCTGTGCCAAAAGCCCTGAGTCAGCACACCTCACCCCTAGCCAGCACGGGCGTACGCGCTCCAATCTCGATCCAGGGAAAAAGCGCTCATCACGTCGGCCGTATCTCCGGGCAGCCATTATGCTACCTGATGGATGGCTGAGAGTGAAAGATACGCCTTAGTACTCTCTTTGGAGCAATGTGTCCGCACAACAATAGAGGTATTTAGATTAAAGAAGATGGACGGATTTAATCACCATCCATAGGTGCTTCAAAAGAATACTTTCAAATGTTGGCTTCCTCGCTCTTGGCTTTGTTTGTGAAAACATTCCCCTTGATTAAACACTCATGAGGTCTTTAGCAGGCAGAACAGTCGACTAGTGATTAGCACGTCTGCCTCGCACTTCTGATATTAGCACAGCTGACTAGTTGTTAACATGTCGGCCAGATAATCACAAAATACGGATTCAAATCTCTTGTGTCTTACTGACAAATAGGTTACCAGTATAACCCAAAATAATTTTATGACCATTTATGAAGAAGAGGCATAATAACTTGATGGATGGTGAAACATAATTTGACCTTCAAATGGGTTGGTGACCCCCGTCTCTAAATTTCCATTGGTACGGATGTTTGTTTCCCAATATATGTGCCCTGCAGTTGACCGCCGACCAGACCAGGATGTTCTTCACCTTTTGCCTATAGCCGACCGGGGCAGAGGCTCCCGCTCACCCGAGACCCTAAATTCCATCAAAAATGCTGACGCTGTTCCTGCGCAGCATCATTGCGCTGACCATGCAGAGATCCAAAATCCTCCACCCTGATTGATAATAACTAAAAACTTCGGTGCTGTTGAGATTACCGAGTGGGTGTGCTGTGCTGTATTCCCCTTTCGCAACTGGATAAGTGGAGGGAAAAAAAAAGTTCAGATAAGCGTACCCCTCAAGTGGCAGGCAAGAACACTACAGAAAGAACATATGAGGCTAGAAGTGTGCTTCTTCACTTTCATGGCTGCGCAATGCGTTACGCAGCCGTGTCCAAAACTAACATGGATCCAGACGAATCCGTAGGAGGGGACTTTAGTAACCACATAGCCCATAATATTTTCACGAGATGATGATCTCAAATATAATCGAGTGGACAGACTGCTGTCAATTTCAAAACATTTTTTCACCACTGGAAATGATGACAAGACTTTTTTTGTTTTTTTATTCTGTGTGCTTTTGTTATAAATATCTCTTTTCTTTTAGGATAAATATAGTATTCATCTGTACTATTTTCTTTCAGTCCCCTACTAATTTTGAACCAAATTCCACCGCCGTTACAAAAAAAAAAAAAAAAAATGATCACATGCATAATTAGTGAGTGCATCGTTTGCAAGTGCACAATTATGGTCTGTGACCGTTGGAACTCTCGCTTAGACTTTCCAATCTTGAAGGATGAACAGCGGATTCCTCATATGTGATGTCATTATTGCACGCGTGGGATTTGTGTGCATGAGTCAGAATGTCGCAGAATGAATGATCATTAAGGGGTGGAGGACACCAAAAGCTTTAAATACTTGCTCCCTGTAGTTTCCGGCCTGCTGGCTACTGGCAGCTTCTCAGCTTGAGCTTCATTTTTCTCTTCTCATTTTGCCCTGTGTCCATCTCCTTTTTTATAAACCTCACTTTATAACACGTGTACTTGGTCATGTTTAGGTTGTGATGGCCTGCTGTTCTCGCACTCCACCAAAGAGTTAAAACACTCTCCTCCCCGGAGGCTCTTTGTGCTCCTGTGTAAACCTGCAGCAGAGATGACAGCCAAGTATGTATGAGCACACACACACATACACACACACACACACACACACACACACACACACACACACTAATAATGGGAGTGTACAAGAGCAGAGGCAGAACACCTTCCACCTCTTGCCTCCTGCCTTGTTTACCTCCGGGAATCACAGCAGCTGCCGCCTAACTCGCCTGCACTCTCTCAGCTCTCAATCCACCAGGGAGGAACACTTACTGTAGCACCGCAGCCATGGGGAAGCAGGTAAGATCTGATTGTGTGTGTGAGAGAGAGGGAGGGGGGCAGTGAGAGAGAGTGAAATACCCACTGGCAGCAAGTTTATACAAATTAAGAGCAGGTCTTTTATCTCCACTTTACAGACTCGCCAAGCTAGTGAGGGTGAGGTGACTGTGAGGGCATAAATCCTCATGCATAAACCCAAATACAGCTGGAGCCCCCACTTCAAGTCTTTTTATATCCCCTAATACTTGGATGCTAATTTATGGAAATGATGACAGCCCACATAAACACTTTAGATGCATTGATGCACAGCCACTCTGGTGGCGCCGCTGTGGTTTGAAAAGGTGCGGCAAAGTATTTATCGTTGGAGGTGTGTGGGGGTGGCGGGACGATTTGGAGGATGTTGAAGTCGGATGTGTCAACTTAAAAAAAACAACAAAAAACAAGCTCAGGCTTGTTTGTACTTTTGTTCATTTCTGACATGCACGCCAAACTACAGCATTAGTTCATAGAAGTTTGATTTGATCTGATTCATGCAAAATCGTGTTGGATGCAAAAGTGAATGATAATGTGATTTCAACTGATTATGATTATGACTTGTTGGAATGGATGTGATTTTGAATTGCCTCAATGAGTTGTGGAAGATACAAAAAAAAAAAAAAGTAATATACATACAAATCCTGACAGAATGTCAACTACTCTTTCAATTGAGAAAGTTTCAAATGCTAAGATGCTATCCATCAGTAGGCTAACATATAACCTCAAAGCAAGTTGAAATGGATTTTGAGACCTTATGAATTGTCAAGAAGCGTTGTTTTGTTTTGTGTGCTCATGTGTCAGAAATTCAATATTATGCAAAATAACCATGAACTATATTGCTTCTCTTTTTTTTTTGTTATTCAGCATCTGCTTTTGCTGCTTCGACTCCACCTCCCCAACCTCTGTTTTTATGACTTTTCTTGATTCTTGGCAAAATCCTCGCTAGCTCTGGAATTATATTTATAAGATACGCTATATACACTCACTACTTACTCCATTGGGTACACCTGCACAATCAAGCGTAGACCTCCGCTAAAGGTGGAAAGATTTCGGTTTGCACATCAACTCGGAATATCTTTCCGAGTTTCAGGTAGGAATATGAAATAAACATAAAACTAAAGTTACATCATTAGTATACATTGGATGTCGAAATAGAGTTTTCCAATATTCCACCCCATTGTGGGTGTAGTGGAGCGAAGACGGCTCATTTGAATACACAATCATTTGCATGACTTTGCCATTTTTAATCGAATGTTTCTATCTCACGTTCCTAAATTCCAATTAAAGGACGAAAAGCGTCTCCATCAGCAGCTGTCGGCTCTCTTGGCTGCTTGTTTTGACAAGGGCGGGAGGGGACGCTCGTTCGCCCTCATTGTCCGACCCAATAAGTGCGGATGGAAACGAAGCGCCAGTGTGCGTGCGTGATAGCAGAAGCGCCAGCTGTCCGGCTCCAGAACATTCTTTTATCAATGACACCGCTGCTGCAAGAGCTCATGGTTAATCCATTTGAAATGCCAGATAATTCCTCACAGGCCGAGGCCAAGGTGTCCCGAACGGCCTTGAAGGAATAGTTTGTCGCCGTGGAGACGGTGTTTGTTTATGTTTGTACGTACAGGGACAATTCATAACACATCATGTCACCTTTAAGACGCCATCAAATAAGACATACGGCTTTTTTTCAAACTCCGATGTTGCCGCCTCAATTGGCAACATCTGGACTTGTGCCTTCGGACATCACTTTTCTTTTTATGCGTTTATGCATGACGACGGCGGAACACACCAGATGTTCGCGCCGCTCTCTTTCAGTTGTTGGAGGTTTTGGAGGACAGCCTCACTTCCTCTCCCACAAACATTGGTCACACGCAATAGCAGCTCTCATAAATTAACCATAATTGACGCCATATACAACATAAGATATGAATATAGTGAGGTAACTTTCAAATTTGAGAATGCATTGCAAAAATATTTTGGCCTTTCAGTGAGCACTGAAATGTTTGTTTGTTTGTTTGTGGGATTTTTACAAATTGTAATCATAAAACTTTTTGTTCATTTTTCCTAAATGTCTCAGATTAGGGTTGATCTCCCACAATTCAGTTTTTTTTTTTTTTTTTTTGCGGAACAAATTAACTCTATATGTTTAAATATGACAAATACAGTAAGTTGTTGTATTAAAGATATGAAAGAATTATTAAAAAAATAAAATTGTTTCAAAAGGCTTGAAAGGTTAGTTTGGAATGTAAAAATAAGTTATTCATGTTTAATAATATATAACACGAAATGCAATTATTTTATTAATTATTTTATTTTAATTGATTATAATTATTTGAAGGTACAATGTCTATAATCATAAAATATAACAATAATAAAAGACAAATTCTTATGTTGTGTTTTTGATTTCTAAATCTACTTTTGCATTTAAATTTGGATTTAAAGTGTAGAGTCATTTGCGATAATCACAAGTAATTGTGGATGCATTTCTCTCTCACTGCCTGGCCTTCCCTATCGACTTATGCGATGACTTCATCTCTCCTGCGGTTGCAGTCACGATAAAGGCATCACTCTTCTTCTTGATCTCTTTTAAACACCCCTGAGAAACTGCTGGAACCAATTAGAAAGTTCTCCCAGCAGCAAAGAATGCGGCAGGCGCCTTTCAAAAAGAATCCCTCTTCGTTTTTTTTTCTTTCCTTTCCCCCATTGCGGTTCCAAAAGCTGAGTTGTCAAGGAGTGGAATAATACACCCAAGTCACTTTCACTCTAATTAAGCGTACAACTGCTTTTCCTTGCTCGTCCAAACTTTGACCTTGTTTGTGTCTCCCTTTGCTCTCTGTGACAGTCTTGTAAATGCAATTCAATCTGACCTTGATGGCCAATAATAAAACCAAGTACATCTGCCGCGGACCCGTTTTTAAGGAAAATCCTTCACATAAATAGATTTATCAACACAGCCCGGGCCCTATTACTGGATTTATACCTGGGTTTTCTTCGTGCCAGCAGTTCATAAAAACTAATGTACTGAGTGGGATGACACAAAGACGACTTAACTGTGAGACATGTAAATTTGTGATGCATGAACGGGAGCAACCCATTTTATTTTAGAGCAGATTTAATTGTTTTTGGTCTCATATTTATGTTGAGTTACTCAAGACAAAATAATATGCTTTAGGCATGAGTGGTGGAGGACTATCACTGACTGCTGGATGACAGCTAAGTTGTTCAAATTTCAAAACAAACTTCCCATAGGGACTCATGTAAAGTGTGCCTCACATGCTTCAACTTGATTGACTTAAAAAAAAAAGACTTTAAAAAACAAACGTGAACCTTGACAACAACCGTTTTCCCACCGTCCTTCGAATGTGACGTCTCACATAAGAATGCTTATTCATTCTTTAAAAGTTGTCTTTTGAGGGATATTTTTCCGGAACATTTTGGTTTAACTCCAAATCGGGTTACATTTGGGGCCTTTGACTTTGGATGTTGCACTGTATCACCCACAGCAGCGCACGTCTCCTCTCTCGCTAGCTGAAGGCAGCTTTAATGCCATCAAAGCGCCTCGCTGCCGCCGCATGTCGCTCGCTGGCGGGGAAAACTCAATTACAGTGTGTGTGTAAATTGGCTCGGCTTTGATCGCCCTCATTTATTTCGGATTGTTTGCTTTGATTGCGTCTTGTGGATGCCGAGCCCCACCTTCCCTCCAGAGGGAGGAAAGCAATTAAAATGTTGAACCTGCGTCGCCGAGGAGGAGGGCGCGTCTCGGTCTCATTACTTATTGTCAAGACGAGGGGGGCGGCTCCCGTTAAACGCCCGGCGTCTTGCCTTTAAAAGACACCCTTGATAGCTAAAAGTCAATTAGGCGTCTGAGCATGTGCGAGATCGCCTCTTTCCTCCACTCCCGCCCACCCCCCACCCTCTAATGATGATGGAGTTCCCTATATGATGCACACATGCGACAGCGCAGGCCTAGCCCTGGAGACTGATCCCATCTGTTTACCAGGTTTATGCATCCCCCCGCTTCCCCCTCCTCCCTGCAATAGCTTTATGTTCCCATTTGCTACCCCTTTGTCTTACCCGTGGGGAAGGGCGGGGAAAGGGCGGGGGTGGGCTTTAGGGGGACAGAATCCACGGGGGCAAGTCCTGCGGAAGTGACGGTTCCAAGGCCGCATTTTCCGCTTGCATGAGCCTCCGGCTGTGGCCCGAGGCAGGTTCAGGGTGGGGCGTGGAAGGCGTGGAGGGCGTGGAGGGCGTGTGCGTGTTTTGTTCAGTCTGACATCCATGTGCTATTGGAGTCGGTGCTGAAGCTGAGGCCGCGCATCACTTCCTCTCTGGATCACGCACATCACAGTACAGTAAGTCAGGCTTCCTTTTTGGCTCGGGAAAGTTGTTATTTAGTGTGTGTCTGCGCGGTTGTGCTCAATTCAATGTGACTCAGCCCGCTTGATGTAATGTATGTATGGTGCAAAAGTCAAGTTATGTTGTTTCAGGCTGGAGGCCTTCATTTGCATTGTTGGGAATAATATTAAAGAATGTTAGCGGTATCTGACAAATATAATTGACTTCAATGCAGAATTTCTGATAATAAGAGATGGACGGACTGCACGGACTAAAGAGGGATGCGCACGACATTGTGGAGCTACCATTATTGCTACTTGCATTGACTGACTATTCTCCAAAACATTGATTAATCGAGTCATTAGATAAAAAGTTTTCACAAACAAGCGTGAAAGTGTTCATGTGATGTGTAATGAGTTTTGCAAGTTGTGCTGTAGTATCTGTGACTCTGGGTGTGTATGGCTTTAAAACGCGGGGCCTGGCCTGGTGAGTGACGTGGGTGTCCGTGAATAACAGCATAGAGCTGAATGGTTGTTAATTCCTTGTGCCTATCCTTAACACTTTGTTTGTGGTCTTAGCACAAACAAAGCAAAAGACTAACTATTGTTCTCTAAGATATTTGCAAATAGTCAAATCCCTCTTAGGTGCTGCTGTTTTGGTTAACCAGAAGAGTGTGACTAGTTGTTTGTCTAGAATTGCCCTGAGATTGGGTATGTAAATCAGCTGGGATTGGCTCCAGATCCCCGCAAGCCTAAACAGGATGAGTGGTGTAGATAATGAATGGATGAATGGACAAACAGCCATGATCCCCTTGCCAAAATATGGCCGCCGCTACGATTGCCACATGCTGTGGCACTTCCCCCCCAAAAAAATTCGAATCTAGTTTATTTCATGTTAGTTTAATTCCTATTTTTGGATGTTTCTCGTGTTTGCATTTTTGAAGGCAACCTTTGTACATTTGGAAAAGTGCAAAACATATTGCGTTTGCTTTGCATTGTGTGTGAGCATGAATCTTGTAGTTATCAGAGGCCTGTCCGACCCCTTGTGAGCGCTTCATTTCTACTTAACCCACATAGATCAAAGTTCACGTGGCTTCGTATTTGCTCTTTTAAAATCATATTTTTCTTCAGTTTCTTTCTGATCTGGTTTTCTGGCCTCCTTCCAGTATTCATGTGCCAACTGGCAAGCGCAGCATTTTGCTTCAGGCTGCGAGTGGCCTTATTTAAGATCTATGAATATTCATTTATTTTCAACACTTTGACAGCTGTGTTATTTATTGATTAGGGAGTATTCTTATGACTGTTTCTCCGTCTTTATAGGGCTTATAATAACAAGCGTGTCAGCGCTCTGATTGCTGAAGACGGAATTGTTTTTGTCAGCTTCGCAACCTCTGGATTTGATTAACAGTGAAAATATGAGGCTCTGAGCTCGCCCACTGTGAGTCTAAGAAAGAAAAATTGATTTTGTCTGTTTGGAGACTTGATCAAATGTGACACAGTCAATGTTAAATGTTTGGTTGCGCAGGGTAGATCATATTTGTTTTGGTTTGGACTCGTAATTGCTGCTTGGACGCAGGAATGCACAAGAATAAAAGTTCTCCAGCCAGACAAACCTGGCGTTGGACCACATCGGGTGAAATGGGGACAGCTCCCAAAACCGCAAAATACCAGCCGAAGCAAACATTTTTTATTTGAATCCAAAACGGAAGGTGACTTTGGGTTGACCTCGGTCGTAGCGAGGTATTTTGACCTCCTCGGATTCCCCTCTGGCCTCCGTGCTCCAAATGTAAATGTCAGCGCTCTTATTGCACTTTATTGCACCGAGATGAATCTGCCTATGAGATTTTCTTGCCAGTCGTTTCTTCACAGACAATTTATGGATGTTTATGGCTGCGGGGCGGCAACGGTGACACTTTCAAGTCAATTTTCTGCCCGTAAATTATTGGTGGGGGTGACATGAATGAGAAGTGATGTAATGCATGCGGGGTTGTTTTTATATTGCCAAATTAATAGGGCATCAACCACTTAGGGAAGAAAAACGACAGCATTCTTTCCACCAAGCTTCTCGGTTCAGTTAGGTATGGTAGCCATGTGTTTTTGGTCAATTCTACCGGAGAACAACTTTAACCATCCAAACCGATCAATCGTCTATTTACGATGGACTTTCGATCGTGGCGATGTTCAAAAATGTCCTTGCGACAAGAAAATCCAATAAAACGTCCGGCAAACCTTCGCGATGAACGAACAATGACTCGATCGTACATTTTGCTGTTTTTTGCTAACAGTCGCAAATGTTCATCTCCTCGCGGCTTTAAATGTCGCACTTGTAGTCAATGGCACTATTTGAGGAAATACAAAATTGCTACTTTTACCAAAACAAAACTTTTTCCATCACAGTGCCATCTGCTGGATCTGAAGTTGCATTGCTCCATTTGTTTGTGTTTCTGCTACCCCTGCTGCTTTGAAATCCACAAACGTGCTAGGACACTTAAGGAGTCACCAGAGGCCCTTAATTCATTCATTGTTTCCGCAGGGGAGGGGCGGAGTTTCATTGCGGTCACTGGGATCCGAGCGACCCCTCTTCAGGTATTGTGCTACTCCCTTTACAAACATGTTCTAGCCAGTTCAAATTGGCCCGGGATGCTGCAGGGAGGCTGCCAGTGACAGACAGCGGGAGTATGCGGCGAGAAACAAACAGGCCGCCGCGACGGAGCGCAAAGGTCTGCCGGTGAAAAGCTCAGAGTGGCATTTGGCTTCGGCTCCAGGATGCGTCGTCGCTCTCGCTTCAACGCCATGGCAACGGGAGCTTTATGTTCTCTACTCTCGCTACCCCTGCTGAGTGTAGAGACTGTGCTAAAAACCACTAAAAGACGAATTGACATTTTTACTCACTAGTCCCTGTTTAGCGCATACAAGTCTATTATAAATGTTGGCGCAGGAGGTTCAGCTGCCCCCCACCCCCTACAACCCCTTGCCCACTCATCCCATCTATCATGTTGAGTCCCCCAATGGCCAATTCTTGCTCCTCATCTCCACGTGTGATTGACAGCCTCCCACGGGAAGGAGGTCCTTTTAACGTGGGACAAAGTTAATGATCCCGGCCAACAAAATAATCGGCCAAAAAAACAAAACAAGAAAAAAGCCCGAGAAGTCTGGTTGAAGCATTCGGAGCGGTCCTGACTTCGTTGAGAGAGGATTAGAGGCAGCGTGAGGAGGCTTTTTTTGGCAGGGGGAGATAGAGCTGAGACTGAGGAGGCAGTTTGCGCATAGAGGAAGTCTCGAGAGGCAAGCTGGTGTTTTATGAGAGGGAATCACTTTTCTGTGCTCATCTGTGGCCTGGCCGACTCACAATCAGGTAAGGGACCGTTTCGTTTTTCTAGTGAGTGTCCCGGTTTTCCTTCGTCACGTTGACCTTTTGCACTCCGCCGCCGTCATCATCATGCTAGCGGTTAATTTACGAAACTGACGCAGTGCCATAACATTGCTCAAAAACCGCACTTGTTTTGAGTGCACTCACTTATGTTTTCATACTTCCATCGACCCCGAGGGCTGCGTCCGGATTTTATTACACGACACTCCCGGCCGCCGTGACAAGGTCGTTCTGAGTTGTTCCGTCCTAATTCCAAAAGTTACAAAGGAGGTAGGGAGGGGGGAATCGTGCACAGGCTCCAAACCAGAGTTGAAAACTTCTCCAAACACCATCTCCCTGCCAGTCTTGTTTGACTTGGGTATTTTGATTGCACGCCGCCAAGACATGGCAATCGGCTGCCAACAACTGGAGACAAGTTTCAGACAGTATGTCTCTGCTGTAATGGATCCCTGCGTGCTCTGATTACAGTGGGAAACATACACGGGCCGGCTGATGGATAAAATCCATCTTCTAAATCATTTGCGCTTTGTATCACGTATAGACTGACCGACAAAGATTAAATGGTGGAAACGATCGATCACTAGTCTATTATGTTTGACAGACTAACTCCCGCCAAAAAGAATGCCTGACGTAAAGTAACTGTGTGCTATCTGGCAAAACTGACATGGCCAACAAAGAGAAGGATGTGATGATCAACAACTAAATCTGCATGTAATGATTGATATTCCTGACCAAGGAAGAGACAGATGGACCCAGTGCTGGGTTAGCTATTAGTTTTCATTTTTAACCGAACAGTTTTAAGAGTGTGTAAACTGACTCATAAATCATAGGTGTCAAACCCGAGGCCCGAGGGCCAGATCTGGCACGTGATATTATTTGATGCGGTCGTCACATTTCACCATTTTCAAACTTTTCAATACAATTTCCCCAGACCACTGATTTAATCAGACTGCTGCTTATTTATTTTGTGTTATATTAGTGCTTTTTTATTTTTTTCATCACTAATCTTAACACAACAGCAACATAAACTCTTATGGCTCCCTCATCCGTCACTCATGAATACAGATTGCCCCGTACAAGGTCACAGAGCGCTCAGGTCACTTGACAATTGGTAGAGAGGCGTGCCTCATCCAGGACGGCAATCAATCGCAGAGCCACATCGCTTTCAATCAATAATAAGTTAATCAGCAACAACGACATCCGGCGGCTTTTATAGATCAGACTGCACTCGAATCCAAATGAGATGCCTATCGGGCCTATCATTGCTGTCACAGTCACACAAATGTCAGTGCCGACCTGAAATGTTTTAATGGATTATTCTTCAGATGAAATAATCCCTGAAATTTTTACCAAATTTTTCCAAGTGTCTGTGTCCTGGTGAAAATGTGTTTTATTTTTACTGGAACACAAAATGTGAACATATAAACAACTTTACAGTGATAAATTACATTAGACGTTCCAACACATCAAGTCCTATTATTTCAAATGATAAAATACTAGTGTCACCTGTCTGCCGATCATGCTCAGCGACTCAAGTACCCTATAATTTCCGAGTGCAACGATCAAGGCGAAAAATACTTTGCAATTTCAAGTCTATCATCAGTGTCACAGTACATGTTGAGACAAATGCCCCCCCCCCCCCCCCCCCCATTCGCTCAAAGCTGATGTCGATTTGCTTTATTTGAATATGACATAAACATGCTTGTGGAGAGTTATGGCTTCTTTCCACGCTCTGCCCCCTCCTCTCTACTATTGGCCGGCGCTGCGATTCTCAGGCCTGCGTGCCTAAAAGCGGGCTGACACATCGAGAGGCTGGCTGGAAACTTTCGATCCGCCCGCTTGTCAGCGGAGGCCGGATAGTCACGGAAGAGGAGTGGACAAAGTTCACGCAGCCATTCACTCCGTCTCTGCTCTATGTGTGTGTGTGAGACTCCCTTGCAGCTCTCTTCCTTGCTTATTGATGGATGCCATCATGACTTGGGTAAGTTTTTTATGTGCATGCATGTAAACATTGAGTCATCATCAGCTCAAACAGGTTTGGGCCGGCTCGCCTTTACTGATTCCCTGGTGTGTTTTTGATCGGAATGTTTCCCAAAGGGACGCGGATGACTAATCGGGAAGGCTGATGGGGGAATTTTGCAGCATCAAAGCACGACGGAACTTTTCCACCCAGTCAAAGCATCTATTTGTGGAGCAGCATGCTTGTTAAAAAGAGCACATGCATACGGAACTGGAGCTTGTAAATATGTGAATACTTCCCCCTCTGTTAGTGACCACCATAAAAGTTCCTTTATGGCTTTTATTACAAGAGCCTTTCATGCATTACCTGCTAAATGTCGCTCACTGAAGTCACTTTTGATTGACACGATGAGGGTTGCCTAAATTATTCCGTGCATGCATCGAACAATTTACATGCTTGACATGAACGCAAGTTGGTACGCAAGCTTTGTCCTGCTAATTGCTTACTTATCTTGTTTGTGTGAGGAGGAATGTTTGACATCTTCCCACGGGAGTGTGTTGTTCCCTTTGATGGCCTCTTGGACAGGCGTTGCCGTGGAAACGCATGTGGGTGTTCTTTAAGGAGTGGATATTAAGGTCACAATTTGCGAAATCTGAAAGATCGCAGACCACCACGGGTGCAACGGAGAAGTAGTGGTTGGTTAGCACGTTTGGTCACGGTTTTGAGATTCTTGGTTTGGATCTTTGTGTTGTAGGTTTGGTTCATTGAAGACTCTTAAAAGAAAGATTAGCTTTGTAAGAGAAAATATTTTGGTTTTGACATTTTTGGGATACTTAGACGTTTGAAGTGGAATTCAGAAATTGGAATTAAACAGAAAAATCCGAGTATGGCTATTTTGCCACTTTCTGTCGATTGATTCAAAAGATGGATGACTCTTGCTGGCTCCAATGTTTATTACAGTACTTTACATTTGAACAATATTGCCACATCTGTGTAAAAGCCCAGAGCTATCAAATCAACATGCCAAAGAAATGAATGACTCGAGGACTGCAATGTGGTTTAATAAATCCCCGCGTATTGTAGCAATCCACAAATATCGCGCCAATGGATCCCCTGTGGTAGTACTCCTCCGCTCTTGTCTGACTTTTGGACCAGGGTCGCCAGCCAATTGAAGTTGGATCTAAACATTTCAAAGCTAAATGTCAAATCCTGCACTGCAGGGTCTACAATAGTTGTAGTTATTAAATGAGCCACACAGTGGTGCACTGTGACTATTTTCCGCATGGTAACCCTTGCTGATGTTTGCTTTCTCCAAATTGAAGTGTGTTGCTGTAACAAAAACAACAGGTTGGAAGTCTCATTGTTTAAAAAAAAAAGAAAAAATGTTCCTTATGGTCTGGTGCACACGTGGTGTTTTCCTCACTGCTGGCACGTGCCAAGTCACACTCAGGAAATTTGTGCAGTTGACTTCAACTACAAGCAAGGAATGTAGACAAAGATTGTTTGGATATAAAATTAAAAATAGAACCCAAGGTGTTAGGATTTTTCCTATATTATGTTTGTAATTTTGTTTTTACATTGTTTGCAGTGACTTGGAACAGGGCATCCAAAAATAACTGTATAATGACTTTAAAGACATTATAGTGTATTTATTTTCACTTTAGCACTGTTTGCACTGGAATGGAATGTGTGTTGCTGTTTTGAGTTTGAACCATGCTTGTAATGTAACTTTTTTTTTTAAAACCTATGTTTACATATCACAAATTCCATGGACGTTAAGTGGAAAGCATTCAAGTGTTCTTTAAGTTTCACTTGCAATTTGAAAACATGACCTTTCGTGTCTTGTTTTGAGATTGTTGGAGATGTAAATTCCTGGGATGCACGTGTGCCGACTTTCAAGTTGTTTTCGCACTAATTTTCTCTTACCAGAACCACCGCAAAAAGTTAAGAGTAGTTTGCTTTCAACAAAGAAACTGATATAGGCTATATGCTTTTGTTGTTTGCTTGTTGGCACTTTTATCCACCTCCATGGTTTCCATGGCAACATTTCATGCAAGTGCTTGAACCCCAATTGTAAATTCTGCTTGAATAGGTTTTGCAAATTTGGAGTAGCATCCAATAGTGGCAACAATGAGGCGGACCGGTCAGGAAGCAGGAAGTGTGCGTCTAATCTCAGCATTGCGTCGGGGAGCAGATCAGGGTACATTTGTCGGTCTAATGAAGCGCTTTGCCGGGCTAAAGCCGTAAATCACATTATAGGCCTGAGCGGGCCGCGGCAGAGCGTGGCGGCTTCGTGGTGCACCGGCAGGACCGCGGGTTGGTCACGGCCGCGCTCATTACCTGTAATGTCTTCCCCGAAAAAAAAAAAAGTGGCTGCGAAGCGCTATGCTTTGCGGCTGTCATTAATGGCTGATAAAAGGCCGCGTCCAAACGGATTAGAAAGTGCTTGAGCGAGAAATTGTCTCCCTATCTTTTGACATTGTCGTCGTTTGATCTCTAAACGAGCCATTACTTGCTCATCAAATCAACGTGCCGGTGATAAGTTCATTTCTTGACAAAGCTTCACGCGTTTGTGCCGGGCGGTGCGTAACTACTGCGATGGCAGTCACGCTTAATTGTATGTCAAAACGTATTAGCATTATCATTTAAGTAAAAATAATTTCATCTTAAAAAAGCAGATTCAAATTTAAGCCGTTTTTTTTAATTATACCGGTTTGACACTGGAACGGCTTTGCTTGACCGTTTTTTGGTGCCGTATGGGTCGTAGGTTGACTGGGTCCGAATGAGGTTGTGATGTCACTGCCTTCAGATTAGGCGACAGAGCTAGACAGGTATAAGGTATGCCTGCCCTGAACTTGTTGCCAACCAATCACAGGGCATACTGAATAGTCACAAACAACCATTTCCGTATGTTTTTTTTTTTAATGTGGTGGGAAGCCGCAGTTCCGGGAGAAATCCGAACCGAAATTCGAACCCACAAACTCTCAACCGTAGACCGTGGATGAAAGAGATTAAGTCAAAGGCCCATTCGTCATTCCCAGGGAATGTCCCTAAGATTCCCATGTCGGTCTCCCAGAACTACTTAGGTTTTGTTTGAATTTAGCGTAGCTTTTAATATCAACTGAGAGAGTGTGTGTGTGTTTTGAAGCCGGAAGAGGAGTCACTCAGGGGACAGTCGATGAGTGGCGGAGGCATGGCAAGCTGACGGCAAGCTCCCCTTGAAGCCCGACTGGGATGTGGCAGATGATGTCATGTCATGTCAGCTTTGGCTCGGTGTCGATCACCGGGGGAGAGTTTAGATGTTGCAAGTCACCGGCATTGTGTTTCCGAGCCATTTGTTTCGGTTGTTACGCCGCTCCGGATTGTCCTTCGGATTTGTTGGACATCTCAGTGTTTGCCGGGTGGATCACGGGGGAGTTTTGTCAGACTTTTTGTCGACGTGACTCATGTGCTTGTCTACACCTCCCTGGTGAATAGCACAACATTGCATGGAGTTTGATATGGAACAGTTATGATGCAAGCAAAACGCAGTCCTCTGACTGTATGAAAACGTTTGTAATTGTAGTGCACAGTATTTATTTTGTTGAAGTTTGCCTTAGTTTCTTCTCTGAGTCCAACTGAATGAAATTCTTGATCTTGTTCTTCTTGTTCTTCTCCTTGTTCTTCTTCTTCTTCTTCTTCTTGTTCCTCTTCTTTTTATTCCTTTTATTTTCCTTGAACCTTTTCCTCTTCTCAGTTTTCTTCTCAGTCTTCTTCTCCTTCTTCCACTTCTTCTTCTTGTTCCTCTTTTTGCTCCTTTTCTTCTTGTTCCTCTTGTTGTTCCTCTTCTTGTTCCTTTTCTTCTTCTTCTTGTTCTTCTTTGTGATTGGATTCTCTCTAAATTAACTGCAGAGTTCCTGGAAGAATTTTTGTCCTCATCTCCGTTTGACACAGCATTGCATTGTTGTGCAAAGGTCAAAGGGACACCAACCGAGCCACACAAAGGAAAGCATGACACTGATATGAGCTGCTATCACATAAAAGTAACCTTTTTAGCTTATGGGCTGAGCCCCTCTCTTTCTCCTCTCGCTTACTTTCGCTCATGCACGTACACGCACGCACGCACACAATAACACAGACGCACACGCTCCTCTTCCAGTATCGGCCATCCCTCCGGCTGTAGGTGGAGCTGGAGCTTTCCTGGAATTGTCGGGCAACTTTTCCTGTTGTGCTGGCTCCGGTCTCGCTCAATCAGCTCTGCGGTGGGATTCAGGGGAATGTCGGTCTCGGGAGTCACAGCCGTGCTTCCCAGCCTGCCGACGATGCCTCCTCCGCTCTGGTGGATGTGATTTTTTTTCTACCCGTTGTGGTCAAAGGTCTTCTTCCTTCTGCAGAAATGAATCGACGGTGCGAAACGGGGCGGAATCCATCGGTGGGTCAATGGCAAAGTGTTGCACAGATTTCTGGTGTTTTGGGGGAAATTTGTAATCCGGCATGTGTTTGTTATAGAGTTGTTATATTTTCTGCAGCAGAAAACAGTTTGGGGAGACTCCGTTACTCCACTTTTTATTCTGTAAGCCCTAACTAAGTTGAAGTTATTGATTGGATGTCACCTGAGCTTCAGCTTCCGCTATACGCATGAAAGTGACATCACCAGTTTAACAATCCAACACTTGTCCAGTCATGTGTGTGTGTGCGTTAAAGGAAGCAACATGCTCCGAGGTAATTGCTGTCTACTTCCCCACTAACACAAGCTTTTGAGTTCTTCACACATAATGAGTGTGTCAAGGATTCACCCCCTGCCTGTGGAAATAGGGGTGGGGGTGTGTGAATGGTGGAAGGTCAGAGGGTGCGCTATGTCCACTCACAGCTGGGGTCTCTGACCCGGCCCGGGAACAAAGGAGTCAGTGTGTGTGATAGTGTGGAGTCCACGGAGGCCCGAGCCATCAGCAAAGCGGGCCAATCCGCTTCTGCTTGACTGAGCTGTCAGTCCCCGCCGCAGCATATGGTGAAGGATGAGAGGGGTGAAAGTACTTTAGCCGAGCCAAATTAAAAAGGCTGATGATCCAGTTAAATGGCAGGAAGGCAGATGTGTTGCCGTGTTAGACACCGGCGGCAGAATTCCGCCATTAAAACGGGAACAATGCACGCTTGTCAGTAGTCATGTATTTTAAAGTACAATACAATGTAAACAATATAAAAGTGCAAACCGAACAAATCCATCCATTTTCTGAACCGCCTTCCTTCAATAAAGTTTTCAGATTTGGGTTATTTTAGGGTTGTTTGTCACAATGACACATGTAAATCATCATGTCCGAAGTTGGAAGTCATCGTAATGTCTAAATATGAGCGTTCCTGTATGTGTGCAGATAGCTGAGCGGCTTCCCTGGATTTCGCTGCCCTCTCCTCTTAGTTTGGCTTGAAGATGGAAACATTGGAGTCGGAGCTGACATGCCCAATTTGTCTGGAGCTCTTTGAGGACCCGCTTCTCCTGCCTTGCGCTCACAGCCTTTGTTCCAACTGCGCCCACCGCATCCTGGTGTCGCACTGCACCCCCAGCGAGCCCATCCAGTCCATCCGCGCCTTCCAGTGCCCCACCTGCCGCTATGTCATCAACCTCAACCAACGAGGCCTAGAGGGACTCAAGCGCAACGTCACCCTGCAGAACATCATCGACCGCTACCAGAAGGCTTCTCTCAGCGGACCCAACTCGCCCAGCCAGCCCCGGCGGGAGCGAGCAACCCCAGAAGGCGGCGCCATGACGCAGCCTGGAGATCGGGTGCAGTGTCAGTTCTGCGAGCAGGAACCGCCCCATGAAGCCGTGAAGACCTGCGTTACCTGCGAGGTGTCCTACTGCGACGACTGCCTCAAGGCCACCCACCCCAACAAGAAGCCTTTCACGGGCCACCGCCTCGTGGAGCCCCTGCTGGACTCCCGCATGCGAGGGGTCATGTGCGTGGAGCACGAGGACGAAAAGGTCAACATGTACTGTTTGACGGACGAGCAGTTGATTTGCGCCTTGTGCAAGCTGGTCGGACGACACAGGGACCACCAAGTCGCCGGTCTGGGAGACCGATACGACAAACTCAAGGTGAGGCGCCTTTTAATCCCTAAAAATACATTTGACACACAGGAAGTCGATTTTCCCGGGTAAATATTTTTGCTCACGGCAAATGAATATTTTCATGGTAGCATATTGTTATGATAATGGCACCGTATATTTTTAAAACTTAATACGTCACCTTCATTGCTAAGCAGTGTTTAATGGCAAAACGCTATATGAGTTTGTTTTCATTTAAAAAATTCACACAATAAATTTAGTTAACAATCTTAGTTATCATTATAAATTGGTTTCAGTGTAAAATTTAGTCAAATTTTTTTTTACTCTCTTCAAAGTGTTCGTTTATTTCTCTTTGCTCATAGTGGGAAGAAGCAGACTCGTTTTGGAGTAAAATGTACTCTATGTAATTTACCGTGTATTATTTTTATGATAAAATGCATTAACGCATTTGTTTGTCACAATAAATTTTAAATTGTTTTCTTTTTGCAAATATTGTTTTCAAAAATAACTAAATGACATATTTTCACAGCAAACTATCGTTTCCAAAACAAAATATTACAGTATATTTCCAAAATATAGTATTTTTCATGATAAAATATCAAGTTTGCATTGAAAAAAACAGGATCATTTTTCTGATCAAAATAAATAAGGGGTTTCTCTGCAGCATTTCCGCCATGTTTATTGTTGCCGTACTTGCCATTTTTTCAGAATGTGACACTTCGCTGCGGGGGTTCAGCTGTACGAGCTGATGCACTCCCCAACCCTGTTGGAGGATTGACTTCTTTTTTTTTTTTAAATGTCAAAGCTTCATACACTCACCAGACACGTGGTACGCATATAAGTAATGAGATCCACGCCAAGATCTTCAAAAGCATTCTTGTCTTTACCATGCTAACTTTTGATTGACCCTGGCAGCAAAGACTTTATGGAGTCCAGCTTATCAGATTTTTCAGATGTACCTAATGTTGTGTCCGGTGTACATGTGCGGGCCACTGTGTTCAAATCCATCATTTAACGAAGACAATGGCAAAAAATTCCACGTGTTGATACGAGATAAAATTCCAGAGCAGGACGGACGCACATCAGGCCACGTAGGAAGGAAGACCAGCCGCAGTGAAGGTGTGGACCACAAAATGTGGACAAGAAAGAGAAAGATTTTTTCCGCTCATCAGAACAAAATGATTTTAGGAAAAGAGATGTCCATATCGGACGGCTGTTCAAACAAAATGAAGGAATTGCATTTACCGGGGAGGACGTATTGCCGGCTCACTAGGAAGAGGATATGCTCGGGCTCACTGTTTTTCTATTGGCTGCCCTTCTCTCTGTTTATTTGAATTGCAAGATACTTCCACTTGACATTTCGGCTCAGATGTTGGAAACAATCAGCATCACTTTGATGGATATTGCTATTTTCCCATATTCACCTTTTCTCGCTGCAGCTCAGCGTCTTGAATGGCTTTTCGAATCCTTTTCCTCTTACGCATGAATAAATCATATGTATTGAATATAAAGCCCATTTCAGATCACTCTCACCTGCGCTGAAGGCATAATGTGCATTTCAGCGTTGCTTTTTCTCCACTTATTCATTTTCTGCCGTATGCTTTTAAACAACATGAGCACACCTGCACTAGCTGATGGTAGCCAATGCAAAAAAGTATTCTTTTTTTTTGACTGACAATGTCAAAGTGACTTAGTTGTACATCTGGCGCCATCCATTTCCTAAAGTGCTTGTTCTCATTAGGGTCACATGGGTGAGAGGCGGTGGACTGGTTGCCACTTTGTGCACGTAAATTAAGCGCCCTAGAATAAAACTATGTCACGGATGACAAACATTGAGATTACTGTCTATGCCCGAGAGGTGAGTCGCTTCTAAAAAATTAACATGATTTTGAGGTGTGCGTTGAATTCATTTCTCGTTGATACTGAGCAGCAAGGACGGATCTTAGTTTTACGTCACCACGATCTTCCATCCAATTCTTACGCAATTCTTCTCAGTCTAGTTTCATCTTAATCCTCAGGTGTCTATTTAAACACTTATCACGCCGTCTGCGAGTCGCACCTTATTACCATTTGAATCTTACTGTACAATATATCGCTCCATTTAGTTTTATGTAATGACACATGATAAATCTTTAATTCAGCGGCGATAATGTATCATAATGGGAGAGTCGTTATGGCAGCCAATTACAGCCAAGATATGAACTTGGAGACATAAGCCTTTGATCGCAGGCGGTGATTAAAAGGGCCGGGGTTTAGTTAGACAGATGCTCGGATAAGCTTCACAGCCTCAGCAGTCGGCGTGATGGCTTCTTTGGCACGTCGTGACGGTTGGAGGCCGTCGTACCAATCAGCGGCCATTCCTGTTCTCTCTCTCGCTTAACTCTGCTCCAGCATTTATTGCATTCAAAGCGCAGTATGGGGCCAGAGTGTAATTAAATATTCTCTTTAATGCTGTTGGTTTCTGTGGCTTTTTTCCCCCCAGCATGCCTTGGACACCAACCTTAGCAATCTCATCAAGAGGACCAGTGAGTTGGAAACTCTGATGGGCAAACTCATCCAGACGTGCCAACACGTGGAGGTGAGGCTATTAGCGGTCAGGAAATGGTGGCTTTACATCATCATCAAACACTCATTAGCCTGTAAATCTATAATTATCGCCTACTAGGGCTCGATGCTTGAGGTGAGCGTTTTATTTTCAGTTACAGATAGTTAGTCTGTCAGTCAGTGAGTCAGTCATAAGAAGAGAAATTAGAGGAGAAAAACAAAAGAGATCATAGGTTGGTTTTTTTTGCGTACTTTTGGAAAATGTAATGTAATTATTGGCATTGATTGGGAACAATTAAAAGTCTGAATAGGTAAAAAAAAAAAAAATTTAATATAATATATAAATATAACTTTTGAATAGACTTTCCATGTCATCGTTCTATTGAGAAGAATATTGCTGCCCACTTGTGCCAAAGTGGAGCTCTACTTGCTTGCACTATACTGCATCTCATCGGTGTCAAACTCAAGGCCCGGGGGCCACATACGGCCCGCCACATTATTTCATGTGGCCTGCAAAGACAAATTGTGCATCAACTTGTGTCAATACAAATTGTCCTCACTTAAAAAAAAAAAAAAAAAAAAGATATTCCTGGCAATTTTTGTCACCATTCATCCTTTTAAAACATTTGAACAGTTTAGTCCCTGATTTCAAAACTAATTACCAGCAACTAGCAAACCAGTTGAAAGTGACTAAACAATGCCTCTGCTGGTAGAAAAGTAGCGCGCTCCAGTTTGCCCCAGATACCTGAAGACACTATTAATTGACAATAAATTCCACACGAGTGCGTAAACAAGCAGTTTTGTTTATATTCATCTCCCTCGTGTTTACCTGAGCTTTGTTTCGCTGCACCGTGAAATCAAATAGCTTATTTGTAGTTTAAGTGAGTCAACCCTCTTGTGTGGGATTTGTATAGGCTTAAAGTACACTTTACTTGACGACACTCCATTACTGTCTGGTGATTATCTGGACTTGTCTCCTGTGTCCAGATAAATGCATCCAGGCAAGAAAACAAGCTGCTGGAGGAGTGTGACCTCCTGATCAATATCATACAGCAGAGAAGGCAAATCATCGGTACCAAGATAAAAGAGGGAAAGGTACGCTTTGTCACTTTTTATATCTCGATAACCTCGATAACCCTTGCCGCTGAGATGTTGGAATTCAACAGCGGCGGCCATTGTTGTTGGAACGCTGTTGTAAAAGATGAAAAACCAATGGCTACAAAAGGCCAATTAAATACGAAAAAAAGCACCAAGGTTGAACACAACCTTTGGTGTGATGGAAGCGCAAAGGCAGAAAATTGATCTTCTACAGATGGCAGTTTTTTTTCCAATGCTATTTTCTATTCATTGTTCCTGAGTAAGCCTCATTTTGGCGTATTTTTCACCAATCGATTCCCAGACGGTGCGCCTGAGGAAGCTGGCCCAGCAAATCAGCAGCTGCAAGCAATGCGTCGAGAGGTCCGCTTCCCTCATCGCTCAGGCCGACCACACTTTGAAAGAGACCGACCCCTCTCGCTTCCTTCAGTCAGCCAAAAGTCTCTGCGAGAGGTCAGTGGACAATGAGAGTAAAAAAGTTGACGAAAATTGCAGAGCCTGATATGGCCTTCTTTGACATCCTCCAGAGTCTCCATGGCAACGGCATCCTCACAGATCTTGCTACCGGAAATAAACCTGAATGACACATTTGATACTTTTGCTCTAGACTTCACAAAAGAGAAAAAAATGTTAGAGAGTTTGGATTATCTCACAGGTGAGTGTTTTTACTTTAGCTTGCTTTTATGTGGAGCCGCGTTTGTTTTGCTTAGCTTGATTAAAAGCAATCGAGGTCGCTGGTTTTCCCAGTCGTTGGGGTTTTCTCAAACTGTTCATCTTCTTACCTCATTCCAAAAATATAATTGGGCTACCTAGTGGAGAAGTTGATGAATTACAGTTTTACCAAATAAAAAAAAATGAAAAATGGACAATCATTTTGTGAAAATGAAACAAAATCTCATCTCAAACTCTCGAATCAAAGTTTGCCGGGTACTAAAAACAATACAAAAAAGGTCATATGCTCAAACAACAACAACAAATGTTTGTCTGCGAATTTAGCTACCGGGTTAGTGACTTCATCTGAATTACACTTGTTAGGCGTTAAACAAATCACAAAGACCTGATGCTAATAAATGCCGTCTAATCCCTGCGACAAATTGCTTTTTGTTTGCTATTTTTACCCCCGCGCAGAGCGAAGCCTTTGATGATAATCTCCAAACAACATTTGTCGTTGTTGTTCTGTTTTGTTTTCTTCCTTGTTGCAGCGCCAAATCCGCCAGTAATCCGTGAAGAATTATGCACGGCTTCGTACGACACCATCACGGTTCACTGGACGTCAGATGACGAATTCACTGTCGTGTCCTACGAACTGCAGTACGCCATCTTCACCAGCCACACCAATGTTGTCAGTAAGTCAGTTTTTTATTTTATTTTTTGCTTGTTGATTGTGTTTGTCCTCGTTTTGTGTTGTTGCTGTCAGTGTTCTCTTGATCACTTCTAAAAGTTTGATGACAAATTGTGTTCTAGTCATTCAATGCCTCCTTTCTGGAAAAATGTGAGAAGAATGTGAATGGGGGATTAGATTGTTACTAGATTGCCTTCTGCCTTTCTTATGTTCTGCAGGTTTGTGCAATTCCGCTGACAGCTGGATGATTGTCCCAAACATCAAGCAAAATCACTACACAGTGCACGGGCTCCAATGTGGCACCAAGTACGTCTTCATCGTCAAAGCCATCAACCAGGCCGGAAACCGCAGCAGCGAACCGGGGAAGCTCAAGACCAACAGTAGGTCACTTTTCTAATATTTCCCCGGCCAAGATTCCCCGGCGTCAAAGCTCTTTGTCTCGATTTGTCCAAGGTCAACCGTTCAAGCTGGATCCAAAGTCCGCTCACCGAAAATTACGGGTGTCCCACGACAACCTGACTGTGGAGAAGGATGAGACGTCGTCCAAAAAGAGTCACGGCCAGGACCGCTTCAGCAGCAACAGCAGCTACGGCGTCACCGGCAATGTTTACATCGACAGCGGCCGCCATTACTGGGAGGCTCTCATAGGAGGAAGCACATGGTGAATACTCGCAGTCCGGTTTAAAATCAAAATATGTCATTTGTAATTTAATGTTTTGTGTTGGGACAGTTAAGCAAAAAATTGCAACTAATTAAAACGGAATGTTTTTAATGACAATGTTTTTGTTTGGAGGACAAGCAAAAATATAGGCACATGTTAGCTTGGCTGTTGCTGTTTCTTAACTCTGGACGTAGTATTGCTATATAACGTGCAGTGGAAAAGCAAAACTGTTATTCTAGTCATTCTTTTCTTTTCCGTCATGGAGGTTCGCAGTGGGTATCGCCTACAAGTCGGCACCAAAACACGAGTGGGTGGGCAAGAACTCGGCCTCATGGGTACTGTCCCGCTGTAACAACTCGTGGGTGGCCCGTCACAACAACAAGGAGAACCCCTTGGAGCCCTCGCCCCACCTTCGCCGACTCGGTGTCCTGCTCGACTACGACTCGGGATTTTTGTCGTTCTACGACGCCGTGGGCTCTCAACACTTGCACACCTTTGACATCCCCTTCGCACAGCCCGTCTGCCCCGTGTTCAACGTGTGGAACCGATGTCTCACTATCCTCACTGGACTGCCCATCCCAGACCATCTAGAGGGAAGCGAGTCGAGCAACTGACTCGCTGGACGTTTTTTGTGGACGTTTTGATAGGCACAATAAATGACTGTTTGTTTCTCATGCAATCTTTTTAATAAGTTTAACAATTTGCGTTTCTGAAATTATTTTCAGGCATTTTACTTTGCACATGTATGTACATTATTCTGCTGGAGCATTTTTAAAGGGGATACCTACTGTTTTAAATGACTAAAATATTTTAAATAGGCTGCAATTTTTTTTAATTAGTCTTAATTTGCGCATTTGTATCCATGTGATGGAAAAATGTTTTTTGAGGAATCGTCATAGTTCGAAAGTTGAGGGCTGTGTGATAAATCTCTATTTTTCAGCACTTTGAGGAGGAAAAAAATGACTGTCACAATAAAATGTATTTCTAAGTCACTTTCAAAGTCAAAATGGTTTCATTTTTATTTTCTAGTTTCAATTAAATTTGACTAATTGAAGAAATTGTAAAGTATGAAAAAAGAAAAACAGGCTTCAAAATCAGGGTGTCAAATTCTGTAGGCATGTCTCCTGAATGGGTGAAAACCAGCCGAGCAACTTTTTGTCTTCAGATCTTTCCAGCGTAAGATGACTTCATATGACGTGGACAGCAACGACCCTTACGTCCATCCATCCATCCATCCATCCATCCATCCATCCATCCATCCATCCATCCATCCATCCATCCATCCATCCATCCATCCATCCATCCATCCATCCATCCATCCATTTTCTGAACGGCTTTATCCTCACGAGGGTGGCGGGCGCGTTGGAGCCTACCCCAGCAATCTCTGATTAAAGCTTGGAAAAGCCTTCATCACATTGCAGTCAAAAAGTGGGTAGGGAATAAAAACAGCAATGTGTGCGCGTGTGCGTGTGTGCACGTGTAATTTGACGTGATGTGCTCTGACGTGTATCTTTGTGCTGGTGTAACGCAGCTTGAACTCTGCAGTGGCTCCTTTCCAGCAAAGCGAATAAGCACATTGAACTCCACGTGACCTCCCCACGAGACCCCCGGCCGGCTTTTACAAGGTTGCCACCCGCATGCTTTGAGACCCTTCAACAAATGCTGCAGGCCATTATCGAACAATTATGAAAAATACGTACGCATATGTTCACCGCCTTCATAATTTCTCTCCCAAATGAGTCAATTAGTCTAAAAGCATATACATATGTATAAAAGAAACCAAATTACCCATTATTACACAGCATCAAAAGGTTTTTGCAATTGAAAATAAGACATAATGTTCCTACTAATATTGTTTTCTTTTTCATCTTATCTTGTACGGAATATGTGATATGCTAAACTGCGCCTCAAAATGAAAACTGCACATTCACACACAGAAAAGCAGCAGAAAATAGTCCTTAAAAATATGCCTCCAGGCTCCACTTATTCATTTGTATTTATGTAAGAGTTTTTCTAATTCATTTTTGGTCCCCAGCTTTGTTGTTGTAGAGATAAAATATACACAGGCGAAACAGAAATGGGTTTGGAACAAGTTGAATGGAATTTAAAAAGAAAGACAACATAATGGCAGACTTTCATGTAAATCAATTTTGAGTTCGTAAACTCACATGGTTCAATGTTATGTACGGCAAAAAAAGAGTTTGAGGCTTTGCATGTGCCTTTTCATATTTCATTCATGTCATATCCTCTACGCTATTTGTGCAGTTCGACCCCACCCAATTACAAAAATATTTGGACTTCCTCCAAAGAATTTTCAGATTTCCTAATGGTTCACCCGAGTTCCACCCAAATATCGCAAGCAAAACATGCAGCACTAACCTCAATCTGACCTCTATTCATTTTCTATACTGCTCATCATTTGGGATGTGAGCCACATTACACATAAACAACCATTCACTAGTATAGAGAGTTTAGAGTCACCAATGAACCTGTCTAACATGTTTTTTGAGATGTGGGCAGGAAGCCAATGTACTCAGTGAAAATCCCATGCAAGTATGGAGAGAGCCTACAAACTCAACACAGAAAGGCCTGAGCTGAGATTTGAACCTCAGAATTGTGAAGCAGACAAACTAACCACTTAGCCACGCGCTATAGGACATCAAGTATTTAATACAGTAATCCCTCGTTTATTCCGGTGTTGTTAAAATCCAGCAAATGAAAGTAATCACAACATCTCCATAAATTTTCAAGCATCATGCATACATTACCAACAAATATAGTATATGCATATGAGTTGCAAGTATTATTTTTGTCCACTTAGGGGTCATCATCCACAAATTCTAAATTGTAGTAAATATGACTGTGTCTCAGTCCCTGTGAATATGTGTATGTCTTTAAAATGTGAGTCTGGTGTATGGAATGAGCATATTAGCTGCTGTGTAAGTGTATTTGTAAATTGGACACTGTAAAATAATAATTTTAATAATAATAAATAATAATAATAAATAAACAATAATGATAAAAAAATAATAATCTTAGTTTTAGATAATATATGTTTGTCACTTTCAAATATAATTACTTTTCTACATCCATACAAATTAATCTAAAAAATCATTTATGAGCCAAAACGTAAACCGTATGTGATTGGCTCACCCTCATTCATTTGCTAAGCCCCGCCTACTAGTATCCCGGAACAGGAAGTAGCATTCGTGTCCTGCTGACGTTTAAGCTCCCTCCGTAGCTCCTCCCTACCGACGAGTGACGATGGCGACCACTGAGCAGCAGTCCCTACTCGATTTGACAGATAAGGAGACCCGGGAGAAGCTATCGCTGTGGGACGGCCGCCCGGATGCCATGGCTCCCCTCACGGGCAAGCAGACGGACTCCGTGCTGGACATCCGAGCCGCCGCCGAAACGATCGCTATCCCCTCCGAGGTGAGCTCCGGAGCTTGCTCGCTAGCATTGATGCTAACTGACTTTCTTATGACTGTCACTTACACTAAACTCACTCATATAATAATGTATTAACAGTAATATGATCGGTCCGTTTTTCACCATTTTATAACTTTTAAAAATGATACTTAATTGAGGATTTACTGGGACTGTTGTTGTGTAGTTACCAATTGAGGACCTGGGCAATCTGTCATCTCGCTCTCTTCAATCTACTTTCACCGCCACTGTGCCCCAATCAACAGAGGACATCCTCCTCAAAGGCTTCCAGATGCTCCAGATGGACAATGATCAGATAGAAACTGCACAACAGGTTGCCTAATACTCATTTTAAACGTTCTACATGTCACTAGACACATGCTATGTACTGTCAGCATCACAACATGTTGTGTGTTGCAGTTTTTTGCCTGGTTTGCCAAGTTACAAGCCAACATGGATCAGGATGAGAGTGCAAAGTACAGGTGTGTCAATATTTAATGCTTTTATACTATGCACACTGCTTGGTTGCACTACGAGGCATGTCCAGTGCTACTATCCTTTGGTAATAAAGTTTGGAGTTGTATTCAAACATTATAAATGTTTACTGTTCTGGTTGCAGGCGAACGCGAGATGATCTGAACTGCTACCAGGAGCAATGTGATGCCATCCTGAAAGATGTCAGTGCTGCTTTGGAGCAATTGGATTCCTTGCAAAAACAGTACTTGTTCGTGTCCAACAAGACCGGCACTTTACACGAGGCTTGTGAGCAACTTTTGAAAGAACAAGTAAGCAATAATGAGTTCTTTAAAATAAATGTTTAGTGGTGTCATTAAATAAATAGCATACATTCCTATTTTGCAATACTTGACTTGTCTGGCTACTTCATATTCAAATATATTTTTTCCTATTATTTCCCCTTTGCAGGCAGAGCTTGTTGACCTTGCGGAGAACATACAACAGAAACTCTCATACTTTAATGAGCTCGAGCACATAAACACGGTTGGCTTTTGTTTCTATTTCTTTCAAGAAATCTGATTTTAGTCAATGTATTATATACACATTTTTTTACAAATTTTTCTTTGTTTTCAGAAGTTGAACTCGTCCACCTTGTCCGTAAATAATGAAGGCTTTATACCGATGCTCTCTAAACTGGATGACTGCATTGAGTATGTTTCTTCACATGTAAGTACTTTGTGTCTTTTGTTCTTGTCACATCATTATTATAAGTTGAAAGAAAAAAAAAATCCTGCTGGAAAGAAGGGATCTTCCCTATTAGTGTATGTGTCCGTACTGTAATTGACTGACTTGCTCATGACTTGTGTGTGTGTCTGTTTTTTTTTTTTAAAGCCTAATTTCAAAGACTACCCTGTTTACATGGGCAAGTTTAAACAGTGTCTCTCCAAAGCCATGCACTTCATGAAAGTTCACATTGTAAACACCATGCAGAACCTCTCAAGCTCTTTAACGAAAAGGGTAAGACAGCCATAATTGTATCTTGTTGATATAATTAATGTCATTTTGTTTCGTGATGGAACAATTTTCTGCTTGTTTTCCAGGATCCAATGAATTTGGCCAACGCTGACAATGCCTTTACTCTCTACTATGTTAGATTTAGAGCAGCTGCACCCAAAGTTCGAGTAAGTTTTTTTTTAATTATTTTTTTAAATAAATATTAGCACTGTGCAGAACTGTCCTTTATTTTCTTCTAGTCGTTGATAGAACAGATCGAACAGCGGGCGGCTAAGATTCCAGAGTGAGTGCTCTCCATTTTTAAAAGTACATTTCCACACAATGGCGTCTGCATCAAGTCTCTGCTTCTTCCTGCAGATACCATCACCTGTTGGATGAAATCCATCAGTGTTACCTGGACCAGAGAGAGCAGCTCCTCACACCCAGCATTACTTCCACCATCACAGATCTGACCCAGCAGAACAGCAAAGACCACTGCGCCCTGGTGAGGCACGACCAAGCTCAAAGCACAGCTGCCCTTAAAAGCTCTCCTCTGACTTTTCACATCGGACGAGAAAGCGCCCAGGCTTAGACCCAAACGTATTTCCCGGCGTCTCGAGGAATCGGTGCACATGATGAATGGTTTCAACTTGCTGACATTTGGGCTGTCGCAAATGTTGTCAGGTGGTTCAAAAGGACTTTTCTGTTTTCTGTGCAGGTCCGCAGTGGCTGTGCCTTCATGGTTCATGTGTGCCAGGATGAGCATCAGCTTTACAATGAGTTCTTCTCCAAGCCCACACCCAAACTGGAGTGAGTAATGCCGCTACATTTTTTGCTGTGTTTTGAAATGCACTGGAATTAGAGATAAGCGGTTATTAGTTCAACAAATGTAAATTCAGACTTGTTTTACTGTTTGACAGCGAGTTACTGGAGAAGCTGTGTGTTTCCTTGTACGACGTTCTGCGCCCTCTGATCATCCACGTCATCCACCTGGAAACTCTGTCGGAGCTCTGTGGCATTCTCAAGACCGAGATGCTGGAAGACCACGTTCACCACAACGGTCGGTTAAAGCTTCTGACCCCCTCAGAGCCTATTATAATAAAAACAATATCGGTCAAACTGAGGAATGTTATTATTCGGAAAGGCAGATTCTTCTTTTTATTTTTTTTGTGCTCACAACTTAATCTTGTGGTCATGCGGTGTGTATGAAATAAAACTTTATTTTCTGCATGTAGTATTCATAAAATTCCCATCACGTGGTCTGCACAAATTTGTATTTGTCAAGCACAAGTAAACATGCAGCTGCATCAATTAATTTGAAGATTTCATTTAAAAAAGATTCATTTAAATGAAAACCATTTTCAGATGGCCTAATTTTCGCATTAAACATTTTGATTAGTTCTTAGTATTTCAATATTTGAGACATTGAAATATTAAGAAACATTTCAATGTCTCAAATAGAATTTCAGATTTTTCTCAAACTTTAATAATCAAAGTGATCACAAATTAAATCAAAGCATTCCACTTAGTCTCTCGTACAGTATTTGAGTTTTGTTTTTTCAATTTAACCACTGAAATAAATAAGGATTTGTACAATATTCTAATTTTAGAAGCACCTGCATGTGTGTTTTGAAACAGCTGGCCAGCTGGGAGCCTTCGACGCAGTGGTCAAGCAGATGCTGGAGGACGTGCAGGAGAGACTCGTCTACAGGACGCACATTTACATCCAGACGGACATCACGGGCTACAAGCCTGCCCCCGGGGATCTGGCCTATCCAGAAAAACTGGAGATGATGGAGGTGAGGCCAGACAGGAAGCCATCACTCTCTGCTTGTAAATTCTGCTCCTAACACTCCATCCCTCCAAAGTATTTAGCATCTTAGCAATCCTGTGTGTCCTTCTCGCCAGAGAATCGCTCAGAGTTTGAAGGAAGAGCAGATGAAACAAACGTCCCAAGCGCTCGTTTTTTCCGACGTTCACCTCGAGGATTCCGACGGGAGAAGAAACAGTAACTCCGGTGCGTTTTGACGCATTACTAAACACGTAGGGTGTCGTAGTCACGTGTTTGACCTTTGTCTTTGTTTACATAAGGACTTCCAGGGAAAGCAGAGGCGTCCCGTCAGCAGCCTTCCATTTCCCCCGCCGATTTGCACGGCATGTGGTACCCTACGGTCAGACGGACGCTGGTCTGCCTCTCCAAGCTGTACAGATGTATAGATGTGAGTACCCCGTAGACACAATGGAAGAGTTGATCTGGATTTTCTGGAAGGTCTGGCAGATGTCTCACTAGATCGTTGCATAACACTGCCTTCATTATCATAAATCTTTTTTTTTTTTTTATCTCCACATCCTTGAGTTGGCTTTTTGCAAGAACTTCATCCCACATTTTACAAACATGCATGTTCAATTCATTGAAGACTACATTTTCCATAGGTGTGAATGCTGTACTCGGTAGTCTGCCAATGTCCAAAAGTGAGTGGTCACATTTTTCTGAGAAGTCCAAAATGTGGCGTCAAAAAGGTCTTTAAAAGTCTTTATTTTGTTTTCCATAAAATTGCAGGCATATCAATTTCCATATCTCCGACACCGGTTTGCGGGATGTAAAGTGCCGTGTGATTCACAATTTTCATTAGAATGCACCCACAGTGGATTGAGAGAACCATAACACTTAGATGAATCGAGGCCTTACTTTTTTTTTTTTTTTTTTTTTTTTTCAATCAGAAGGATTTAGGAGATATTTATAATGTTAGTTGTACTGCTTTCCGCCTCCAGGGTCTGTCTGGGAAATGCTGAGGTTTGGGCATCTGTGGCTAGGATGTCCCCATATCTTTTTTTTTTCGTCTTCCTAATTCCCATCCCTATTATATTGCTTTTTCCAGAGAGCCGTCTTCCAGGGTTTATCTCAAGAAGCCTTATCTGCCTGCATCCAGTCTCTGCTGAGTGCCTCTGATAGCATCCTTAAGAACAAGGTTTGGCACATTCACTCGCTCAAGAGAAGTTTTGTTAGCCCCCCACCCCCCCCTTTATTTATTGCATTATTATAAAAACAGCTGGAAACGGCGCCTGTCTTTTGGACGCTGTAGCCTCCCTAATTCAGTTTCGTTAGAACTTCCTGCGGCAATAGGGTACTTAACTAAAGCAGCTGGGATGTCATTTAAAGTTTATTGTAATGGCGGCCTTATTATGCTCCGCAGACTGTTCAGCCAAGCGTCCTCATATTTATGGGCAGCTCTCACCTTCAAATTTGCTGTTAATATCTACGCTGACTGGCCCGTTTCAACCTACCGTTTGGAATTAATGCGGCAACATCAATTTCGGATGACGAGTGTCCTCCCCGTGCCTCTTTTTTCATCCGCCGATCTTTAATAACGAGCTAGAGCAATAAATGGCTTGGGATGGGGGGAGGGGGGGCTTAAACTCAAATTTTTTTTTTTTGCGTGTGTAAATAAATCTACGTCCCCCTCTCCCACAGAATCTTTTCGCTTTCCAGCTCTGGCTGTGCAGAAGTTATTAATTAGCCGAATTTCCTTATCATCTCCGAGCCTGCTTGCGCTCTCCACGTTCTCGACTGCCTGGAAAAACAGACGAAGCTTTTTGAAGCTGTTTGTGGATTTTGAGCGGCGCTGCTCTCTTTCTGTCTCTCATCGTTTGCAGACACAAATAGACGGGCAGCTTTTCCTGATCAAGCACCTGCTGATCATGCGTGAACAGATTGCTCCATTTCACACCGATTTTGCCATCAAGGAGATCTCGCTGGACCTGAAGAAAACGCGAGGTAAGATAATTAAACGTTGGTGTTCAGCTCCATAAAGCCCGTCATTACATTCCCATGCTCGTTAAGCAACTTGTGCCTATCACATGCACCGGTGGCAACAATTAATTTGAAAATTACAGTGTCATCCAACACCTTAATCTACGCTAACTGCTGCTTCTCTGGGGCACATTTGCCCCTCCCACCACCTTCACCCAAGGTCATATTTGATTTGTGCCACTAGAGGGCACTCCGATGCTGCACCCTGATATTGTCATCTATGTGTTCTTTGTCAAGATGCTGCCTTCAAAATCCTGAACCCGAAGGCTGTTCCCAATTTCTTCCGGCTTAACAGTCACAACGCCATTCTCGAATTCCTGTTGGAGGTTTTTATTTATTCCCTCCCTTTTGTCCTTCCTTTAATTCAACATGCCATTCACTGTCTGCCAAGGGAGCCGGCACATGAAAGCATAATTTTCTCTGCTCTGAAGGGAACCCCCGAGATAAAGGAGCACTACATTGACTCCAAGAAGGATGTGGACCGACACCTGAAGTTCAGCTGTGAGCAGTTCATTCAGCAGCAGACTCAGATTTTCACGGTGAACCTTGAGGAGTTCCTCACCAAGGTAACCGCCAGACGTGGCCTCAGGCGGAAACGGCGCGTCCTGACCTTCAGCTCTCAGCTTTTAACTTTATTGCAATCCATTTGGACTGACACCTACAGACAAATTTCTTCCCTTCAGCTGGGATGTGCGCTTATGATGTTCCCCTATTGTTTTCTTTTAACACAATTCCCTTTAGATCATTTGCACCTTTTTTTCCCCTCCTCCTTTCCCACCCACCCAACTCATTTCCATTGTCTTCTATTTTTGCTAGCAAAACCAATTGTTCATTTGGCGAGCTTACAAAATAGTCTCTCTTTTGGAGTTAATTGAATTTGTGAAGACGGTTGAGCTATGTTGCTAATTTCCAAGGTCATCACTAACTCTGTTTTTTTTTTTATGGACACAGGTTGCAGAGCTGAAAAACATGGCCATCCAGGGCGGCCCCGCATACACGCTATCTAAACAGCCGTGGGCTCAGCCCGGTAGGTTTTGGGGGGATCGGGGAAAGGCCACTGGCATCTCGCCGCGGTTCGTCTCAATGTGTACCGAGCACCCTCCAGGCTATGTCTGTATTTTCCTCCTGAATTTATTTTCCCTCTCCTTTCAGAAAAGATCAACGATCTCGTGATGGCAACCTACCGGGTGATGAAGAACAAGCTGCCGAGCACGCTGCAGAGCATGTCCTTGTACTTGGCCAACAGGGACACCGAGTTCATCCTTTTCAAGCCTGTGCGGGTGCGTTCCTCAAAACAGCAGGAGCTTCTTTTTCACCCCCCCAACTTTAATCATCAGCCGTTTAAAAGAATGCTATATTCAGCGATAGAGTCAGCTTGAACTCATCCGTAGCGGAACATTAGCATATTTCAGTTAATCACATTAGTCGCACTGCTGTAAATACTGTAGTGAAAGGGGCTGCTAATGACTTTGGCAAAGATGGAGCACTGCTCTTCAGGTCTATAGTTCACAGGCGGAGTCATAATATGATTAATAGGGGATATTGTTTTATAATTAGACTTGACCCAATGTAGCCTAGGTAACCATATTTAAAGGTCAGTGTGATATGAACGTGTTTCTTCATTTGCTTTCGAACCTGGGACATTTTTTCAATCCACACAGTGGCAGCCATGCCTCCATTGTCTGAAGCGCTTTAAGGGTCGCAGTCTGTCCCCATCATACATCTCAAAAGTAACTTTTGAGTTTGTGTATATCAGTGACCAGGTTGTCAAAGTGGCTGAGGTTAAATCGGGTCATTGGCATCGTAGCCTAAGCTCTTTGTCTGTATAAATATTTCAGCTCTTGTGATGTTTTTTTTTTTTCTGTACAGAATAATATTCAGCAGGTATTCCAAAGGTTGCACACTTTGCTACAGGAGGAATACAGCGGGGAGGACCTCCAAATCATTGCATGTCCGTCAATGGAGCAGGTACGCACTATCATGAAGCAAAGAGAACCCAAATTCGACATGTTTTAAATAATGCAGCTGCGAGTCTCATTTGTGCTGAGAGCAGATTGACTCACAGCCGCCTTAAGTAGGCTACACAAACAAGTCTTCTCTCTTTTCCCAGATTAACCTGCTGCTGTCTGTGAATAAGTAATGATCAGAAGTCTTCTGCTTGTGATGTCGCACTTTGAGCCGCGGGACTGTGAGGGGGCGACAAGAGCCGCGCTCGGAGCTGATCCAGCCCAATAGAGCCAAAGATGTGCTGAGCCATGCGGCACAAGTCAAGATCGCTGCCTTTTTTTGTTTAGTTTCAAACACAGAGGTGTAAAAGAACCGAGCCGCATCTCACTTAACAGCAAATGGTAAAGGATAAAAGCGTACTTGCACACAGCGATGGTTCATGGCCAGCAAGATGAATATGTTGGAGTGTTCAGCCGAGGACTCTTTGGGTGTGTGAATAGGGGAGCTGGAGGGCTGTTGATCAGTCATTTAGCTAGCGGCCAGTAAGGCAGCCCGCCTTCCGATTCCCTCGATAGCCATTGGAAGGATAACAAGAAAACTGCCGCAAAACCTTTTATTTGCATATTTTAGCACGTTGCCTCTAATGTATAAAAGACATTTTTCTGCCTGTGCTACCAACTGCTCAGGTTTGTGATAAGACTTCCAGTACATACAGATCTGTTGCAAGGATGTAAAAAGGATAAATGCTATGTTTTTTTACTTGATTTTCTTTTATACCTAATTTCAAACTAATACTCGTTGATGGGGGGGGGGGGGATATAATGTATGGCGTTACAATGATGTGCACACTTGTACTATTTATGGACCTTCTGATTAAAACTTTATTGATTTGGTTTGACCTATGTGACTTGAATGTAATTCTGTGACCATCATGTGGCTAATGAGACTCTGCCCTATAGGGAGTCTACTTGTCAAACACGCTGTTACCATCTTTGCACCTGTGCCCTGACCTTCTGTGGACTGACAGTCTGGAATCCGTGCGAAGGGACTGAATGGTCCAGAGCGGTATGTTGATCTTTTCACGGTCTGCTTCCTAGACCCCCAACTGAAGCCTGTCAGGTTTTTTGCTGGGTGACACTTTTGATTTTGCTGACATATGATATAACATGGCAATTATTTGCATCCACTGAAAACCTTCAGCAATATCTAAAAAGTGTAAAGCTCAGGTGTTTGTTTTTTTTTCTGACAAATGATACCGATGGTGTAATATATACATTAGGCTCAATTAGTACTCAATGTAACATTTACAAGCAGCGTGGTGAACTGGTCTGCCTATAGTTCTAATCTTCAGGTTTGAAATATCTCCTTTCGACCTCGCACGCATTCCGTCTCGCGACAAGAAAATCCTAAATGTATTATTCACTCATTCAGACTTGATCAAATGACAAAAAAATGTGCTAGCCTCCTGAAACGTCTCACTTCAAAGATAAGAGCGGCTACGGAAAAGTGAATTATTTCACAATAACTGGCTTTACATGGAGACTTTTTTGTTGTCTTTCCATTTCAAATCCTTCTGACTAAAGAGCCTTTACGCACCAGAACAGAGCTTTTAGAGCCGCATGAAACGATTGAGGCGTTTCTATAGAGCGTTTTCATTCCGTTTTGTCATTCAGGTTCATTGTAATGGCACGACAAGGCTCCATTTAAACCCAGCTATTGATGTCATAGCATCGTCTTAAAATCCACTTGGATTGATCTTATGTCCCCTACACTGGACACTTGCCCAAGGCACCATATTTGCTTCCTATCTTGCTTCGACATATTTAAGAAATGGAAATAATCATGTTATTGATTTTTAAAAATTCAGTGATATGTTGATAAAATTTTAACCACCACTAGTTCATCATGCTGCAGATGTTTCCCATCTCATTAAACAAATTTTAGAAAAATGATTGACTTTTCCACATAGTCAGTCCAATCAAGAGAATATGGACAATTGGTAATGATTAGAAACGTGATAAGATGATCTTCTGAAGCTTCCAACCACGTTGCTCTCATGTCATCCCTTATTCTGCAGAAGCCCTCCTCCGGGGCACATTTACATCATATTGAGGTATTGCTTTGATGTGCTTAGATGTATTAACACAATCTTTTTTATTTTAGTTCATTCTCGGCATGCATTCAATTTCTGGGGGAATTTGCAATCGCTATTAAAGCGCCGCTTGCGTGTTCTGTCAATCACCCTCAAATGAGAAGATTCTCGGATAGGATGTTGGCCGTGAATTAACGTAGGGTTTCCAATTTTTGAACACGTCCTCTGCCATTGTTGCCTGGGAGATGGACATATTTGTCTTTTATTTGAAACTCATTTGTTAGCACAGAGCCTCTTTGCTCCTTTATAATTACACTCATGGTACAAGATGGCCAGAAGAAATGCGGCCCACTAATTAAGAAAACATGTTTTCTCTTGTCAGGTGGAAATTGTCAATTTGCTATTCTCAGAATAGCTTCAAAACTGCCAAGCCTTCAATTAATATCACGTTTTGAATTACGATGAACTGATGAATAGCACAACCGAGTAAAAGAGAATTGAGATGTCGGGAAGGAAAACTCTAATCATTCTTTTAATTCTCAAGCAAAGAATCACTTTGGGAATACTAATAAAAGAGGACAATGTCTCACCAATTAGCAAGCATGCAGTAACCAAACGAGCGTTCATTAAATTAATTCAAGATAGAAGTCGAACGGCATGATGTTACCAGTCGGCAATCATCCTTCAAAACGGCCCATTAAAACAGCTACGACAAACGATTCCTTGTTTGTTGCATCCTTATTGACCAGGATGGGTGGTAAATTACAGCCAAGACAAGATAATGCGCCTACACTGCACTATTTTGGTTTCCAATAAAATTACAAAGTAACAAAGACCGTACGCTTGTCGCTATAACCCTTTTATGCCTGCTTAATTGCGGTCTAAAAATAAGAAGCACAGTGTTAGTCATAAGAGTCAAATCATCCATAAAGCAGCTAATCCAAGATGACAAGCTCTATGCTTCAAATGTAAACAATCATCAAGTGGCAGTTGCCTCATTAGCACATTTATTTTAAAATCACTACTAAAGCACTTTAATAGTCATTTTTATCGATGACAATCTCCCCAAAATTATTTTTATTGCCAGATAACATAGCTAGCCTACTATTAGGTTCATTATATTTTTAAGCTGTAGCCTTCACCCCATCATATTGAAAAAAGGCATTCATTTGTAGATCAAGATATACATCTTTCTCACGCTTGATTAGCTCCTTATCATAGCTAATTAAGGCATGGCCCTGAGATAAGCGCCTTTAAAGACGCGCACGCTCATACGCACACAATAGCTGACTTTGTGACTCCCAGTGCAAGTCGGATATAACTTCTAAGGATGTGCTTCTGACTAAACGTCCTTGTACGACGGTGGGAAAATAACTGGCCAATTAATTTTGAATGAATTAATCAGGGATATCTCTATGAAAGCTCTGATCTTCCGTTTCGATGCCAGCATCCTAATTATGTAGTCCATAGTCGAGGACTGTGGATGTATATACGATCATGTTGCTCTTGTGCATTTTCCTTTGCCGCCATTTCTTCATCAGCAATCAATTCTTATTGTTCAATTAGACGACTACTACGTCCAATCCGGTAGATAAGTATGTTACGAAGAAGTATGAGGGCTATGTTAAAAAAAAAACATTTAAATTGAGAATAAAGGGATATTTTTAGAGAATGTTTTTTTTCTCCCAATGGTAGAAGTCAAGGAATTACAAACTAATTCTTCTTCTTTTGAATAGATGACTTGAAATGCTTGTAAAGTGCAGACTTTTTTTCTTAAAAAAAAAAAAAAAAAAAAAAAGCTACATTTTTGCTCCCAAAAAGTAACTTAATTTGACTATGGCTATTTTACATGAAAAAAAAAATGCAAGCTCATTCTTGTAATATTACAATTTTATTTCTTAGAATAAAAGCAAATTAATTCTTGTAATATTGAATAATAATACAAATAATACATTTTATCTGATGGCGCCTTATTCACACTTAGTCACCTTACATGGAGTAAATTAAAATAAAATAGTAATAAAAATGGTAGTTAGTATAAAATAAAATGAAAATAAAGTAAATAAATTTGTAATCAGCAGTTATAGGCAGATCTATGAAGACCCCGACATAAAATAGATTGAAATAGAGTTAGAGTTAAGTCGCAAGGTAGAGCCAATGAGTTTTTTATTGCTGATAAAATGACATTCCCATGAAATGTAAGCATTATTTGATTTTAATTAATTTTTAGTTTCATTCTAATCATATTTGAAGTTGTTCTCATTTGTACGCCACGACAAGCAGAATAATGACTACTGAAATGAAACCTCTCTGAGGGTGTCAGTCAAAGGGGAACATTATTTTCCTCTCTTTAGGTTTGACATGAAAACGTTGAACAAGAGCTGTTTCAAGCAGTCTACCTTTTTTATTATACGTTTCTTCTTGAGAGACGCTGAGAATCCAACACCTCATTATAAGAAACTATACTGTACTATATACTGGTACGTCTGTGAATGCACTGAAGAAAAGAAACTCAACAAACTTTTGCTTTTAATTATGTTTTTGTTAGTGTTGTGAAAACACTAAACCCGTCTTTCACACAATGCATGCTTAAATTGCTTTTTAATTTGTTATTTTGAACACATGTACTGTATTTCTGAGCCTTGACGTTGTCCTCGATGGAAAACCTGCTCTCCCGTTCTGTGGAAATAGTCAATAGAGCCTCACGTTGACGAGACATGACAGATCCCGCTTGTCTTTTCCGTGTGTTCTGACCAGTTAACGCACTTCACACACAATTCACATGCATCAGGGGAATTCAGTTAGTTGCCTTACTTCTGAACCAGTAGAATCAGATAGCTCCCATGACCCAAATGCAAAAATGCAGTTATATGTGATACCAATCTCTTAGTAACCACATAAATATGTGTCTTGTTCCAGCCAAGTCACCCCTAAAGATCTCATCCCTTTACATTGCAGTAATAATATATAATATATATACGTATAATACTACTAATAATAATAGTAATTATCATATTAGTTGTCAAGTAATTGTAAATGTGCACACAGAAGATCTCATCTAGATTTTGTTCAAAGGTCAAGGAACATATTTTCAATGTTTTCAATTTTTTCGTTTTATTTGACAGTGAATTAGATTTCGGAGAACAATCTTCAGAAATGACCCTGGCAAACCTCTGTACTGATGCTTTTCTCATTAACTTGTAAAGTCATCCTTTTTATTAGCACTGGTCTATTGGATTCCATCAGCTTTTGCTAGTGTGTGTACACACATGACTTGCAGCACACTTGTCCTTGTGCCTATCTCCTGACGCCGAAGCGTGTACACTCATGTCGTCCATGACCTCACCCTTGCTTACGTATCTTAAAGGTGAAAAGTCCACACGAGCTCATTGACCCCCCCCGCAGACGCGAGAACTGCAAAGGTCATTCGGGAAATCTTTGTTTCCCATGTAATGTAAATTGAATTAACGAACAAGCCGGTTTGATGTGCGACCACTTATCAGTGAGCCCATCCCGGTGTCACATGTGAAGTGGCTGTGATTTGTGGCAATGCCTTTGGTGCTAAACGCTCCGTCCTTGTCCTGCAGGACGCCTTTGCTGAGGATAATATGATGGCCACTTTCACCGGAGGGATAACATCATCTATTAAGATCATTAACATTGTACAAACCTTTGAAAGGGGAACAAACGTTTACCCCCATTAAACAGCCCGACCTTGTCCTTGATAGCGGGCTTTAAAAAGAAACCGTCCACACACACAATTTGGGCAGGAAACATGGCCGCCCTTCATCTTGAACTTTTCAACGGCGAGGGAGGAATGTTTTCCTCAAATATCTGGTAAATACAACCATAAATCACCAGCCTGAAGCTCCTCAGCTTCCCAGTCTGACTCTTCATGAAACATTCCAGTCATACTTTTGATATTGATCTGAGACCAGCGAGCCCCGTCACCATAGCTCGAGGGAGGATTTTCATTTTGATCACAATTTGACCCACACAGACAGATGAAAGTGTCTTCTTGTTGATGATTTGTCTGGGAGAGGCTGCACGACCTTAAGAAAGAAATAACATAGCGTAACTGAGGCGTTTGTTTGTTTGTTTGTTTGTTTGTTTGTTTGTTTGTTTGCCCCCTCTCCCCCCCTCTCCTGCCCTCCTTCTACAGTTGTGGCATTTACATATCATTTGCGCTTCATTTTGGTAAACATGCATTGCTTACAGATGCTTCGAGACCAATTGGGCCTAGTGTAGTTTCTCGTGTAAAAACACCCCAACAGAAGGCACAGCTCGTTGTATTAGTACTGCATTCATTAATAATTCACCCCACTAATTGCTATTATCTATCGTTTATTTGCTGAGTAGAAGTTGAAGGACATGGAAAATGGATAATCTTGGTTTAGGGGGCAGTTATAGTATAAATTAGCTGATTTGTGACATAGCAAGCCAATATGTTTTCCCAAATAGGAATCTAATGAAAGATTTGCTTGTATTTATGAATAGGCAGGCACTACAGACATGAACTATTTATGTAAAAGCTATTAGAAAGCCATTTTTCCATAGTTCACACCTTTAAAATGTGTACAGAGCTTTGGTGACATGCCAAGTGTTGCACTATGCTCGTCTTCACGCTCACTCAATTTATCTGTTATTTAGCGGTGTGCATTAATTATCTCGGTGAGAATAGCTCGGGACTGCAGAATTAGAAATTCAATGCTTAGGCTTTTTTTCTTACAATTAATGAATTGAAATTGACATGTTTAAGTCCCATCGCAAAGTACATTGAACCAAAATTTAACAAACTAATGGCGGAAGGGGTTGTTTGTTGGAGATTTCCATTACCTTTGATGGGACAATGACCCCAGCCAACATGGCCGCCACATGGGAATGATTATTATTATTATTTTTTAAAACCATGTTCTAGCCTACTATAAAGTTTGCTTACAGCAAGACAGTAGCAAAATCTGGAAACGCGTACTTAGCCGCTCTCTGTCTGTTGTTGTTGGCATTTGCCTTTTGTATTGTGATTCCGAACAATTCAATATCATTTCGAAGACAGGCTTTGAAACAAAAACCAAAATAGCTGACTGAAGCATGAATTTCAAAAAGGGGTTCATCTGGTTGCCTGCATATATGACAAGTGTAAACTTCCCTGCAAGATAGCGCGATAAATAAATATATTTTCTCCCCGTAAATGGAATCTACATTTCTGTCATCTCAAGTGCAGCAGGCAGCTTGCCTCTATGGTGCATGTTGTCGATGCGCGAGGCTTCACATCAGCTTTTCTATCAAGCGCCGTCTGTCTTCTCTTGCCAGTGTAACCCCTATCATTTGTCTGGCTCATTCACCGCCAGAGCGGCTGAATGCAGAGAAACATGATCACACGTGCCCATGAACTTTACCTCAACCACAGGCCTCCTTATTTTCTCATGAATTGATTTTTACATTTGAGTTGGCTGTTATTTCCTGATAGATTGCTGTCTTTGAGGCGGCTGACAGAGAGCTGCAGGCGAGATTCTTATTTGGGTTGCAACTCTGTGAAATGAGAGTCCCCGTTCACCGCCGCAGCCCACGCAGACATGCACACACTTGGGCTTTTACAGTCTGTGAGATGAGAAAGGCCTTTGCTGCCATTTCCAGACTTAGCGAGCGGTTTGGGCTGTACAAATGAGACGTGACACCGTCGACGCAATCAGGGAACGCCGGCCGCGTGCGTCTTTTCCCCTTTTGATCTGCCTTTTGCTTTTTTGGGCCACAGAGAGAAATAATTAAGCAGGTGGCAGATGTGCTTGTCCTGAGAGGCAAAAGGGGGGCAGGCAAGAGTTGCCCCCGCGCACTGAAAAGTGATGACACGGCAAAGTGCGACAGCTGAGATAGGGGAGGTCTGCTGCGCCACCCACTCCCAATCTGTTCGGGTCGGACAAATCAGAGGTGTAATACATCTCCCATCCAGTATGTCCATTAAATCTGCCAAGACCACAATCAAACATGAGCAGCAATATCCCCCCTCTCCTCCTTGCTAGCTCCACGTCCACGTATCGATGCCCCGTGGAGAAGAGGAACGTAGCGATGAGATTTTATTGGGAGTGTTGACAAATTTAAAGTCGATACATGATTTGAGGCTCGTGTCAAAATAGCCGCAGGTCTTATCTGACAGGTGCAAAACCCCACAGTGGACTTCCTCTGCATTGCTCTTAGCTATCAAAACATTGCAGCCTCCTCCTGCAGCTAAATAAATACACTTCAACATCTGGAATTAGTGGCTGGATTTACACTGTAGGAAAAAGTTACCAATTGCTGTCTATTTATTTTTTAATGTGGGTTTAAATGAAAAGTTCAATCATACGTGACAAATGTGTAAACATGAACAATTTCTGGTCCTAGTTACAGGGACCAAAAACAACATAGCTTAAAGACATTTGTAGAAGCAAAATAACAGCCGTTGACAACAGACATTTTTTTAGAGCTGTAAAGAAAGCCCCTAAAAGAAACCATTAGTGACATCAGTAACAACTTCCAGAATGTGAAAGTTTATGTTCATGCACAAAAGTACAAATTCTTTGATGCAGAACACATATTTGTAAGGAGAATAGGAGAGACAGGCTGGAATTTGCCCCCAAAAAAATTTCAGGAGAAGGTTTTATGGACTTTTGAGGCTAACCTTTAGCAGAGTGATGAAAAGGTTAAAGTCTGGCAAAAGACTGTGCATTATCCCAAATTTACAAGCTCATCTGTGGACCTTAGTGGGGATAATGTGGGCTTGCACGCCTTCTTCTCAGACTTCCTCGCTAATCTTCAGTGATGTAACTCATGGCAGAAGCAGCAAAACATACTCTGAAAGTCTACTCAAGGTGAAACGGAAGATGCAGCAAAACCAATTTGCAAATGAGGCCATAAGATAATGACCCACAACTCAAATAAGTAAGAATTGCCGTCAATTCTCAGATTTAAACCCAATGGAGCATTCATTTTATCGACCGTACCCCGGGAAGACCTGGAACGGTTTAGACTTACCGAGCCTATAGTACCTATTCCACAGAGACAAAACAATAAAGCAGTTCAGCAGAAAATAAACGCGGATATGTTTAGACAACCCAAGTTAATGTGAAGAGTTAAACCCGATAGAGCATGTACTTTCATGGCCGAAAAGGGACAGGAATGCGATAACAAAATAATGAAAAGCCTGTAAAGACATGACAAAAGAGGAATGCAAAAGTTGGCCGATTCACAAAGCCTTGGTGCAGTTATTGCAAGCAAAGGATTTGCAACAAAATATGAAGTTGTATTCACTTTCATCTATTTTAAGTCCGTTTCGAAGATTAAAAACCATAAATCTGTTTCAATGCTTTTGCTGATCTAAAAATGTTTCATTACAAATGGGACTATCTTGAAGGTTGTGTACCCTGGACAGATGGTTTTCCATCTTTTGATGACTTTTCACATCTGTTTTATACACACCCAAAAAAAATGACCTTGACTGGGATTGTATTTTTTTCAGGTAGTGCATTTGCGTATTGTATTGAATGGGATAGCAGCTCAGGTGTCAGTCCAATCAGTTTCCAGGCATTCTTTCTGCCTTTGACACTATTCCAGAGTTATTTTGGTTTATGTCTCTTGACAAACAGGGTATAAGTTGTAGAGATCAAGGAGAAAGCGAGGAACGCCGTGATCACGTTGCTTTGCACTGTCAACACAGAAAGCAACACTGATGTATGCAGCGACGATCTCGTCCCACATCTTCTGCTGTGGTTGCTGCGGGACGCTTGCTGAGGCTTTCATTGAAAATGAATGACTGCCAGCTGCTTCTGTTGCTTGTCAGTGTTTGCATGTGCAGTAAACATTGTGGGGTGGGGGCATTAATTTATGCGGCTGAATGTGATATATTCTTCAGGGGGGCGTTGTGATATTTAAACATGTATTAAGGCCGTGGAACTGGAACTGACAGAAGGGATGAGGATTCCAAAAGTTACCCCCTTTTGGAGTTTGACGTCACAACACAAGTTTTCAGTGCCACTCTGTAGACCTCATTTCAGACAGCATCAAAAGATCAAGCGCATGTGTTTTAACTTTTGCCTTATCCTTTGGCTATCTTCTTGCTTTATTCTTGGAGAACAAAGAATGCCTGGGCGTTAATATGAAGGAAGGGACTCATGTTTTATGTAGACACAGACAAATGCTGATTAAACGTCCATGTTAGATTAGGAAGGCCAAAAAAATCTTTGCAATTTAGTGTGACACATCTGTCTCAGATACAGATTTGGATCAATGCCCTGCAAAAGGTTCTTTAAAATTTGAGTGCTGAAATTAGCCCAAGATTTCTGCTTCAAACAAAAATGTCCGTTTTCCTCTTCAATTTCAGTCTTTGAGACGTTTTCATCCGCCGTGTTATGATTGACACGTCCACACAATTTTGTGTCGTTGGGAAAAAAAAAAAAAAAAAAACTGCTGTAATTTTCTAACTCAATCAGTCACGCTTAATGCCTCTGATAAGTGCGTCTTCTTTCTCCTTCCATTGATGCTGTGCGTGACGGGGAAAAGACAGCGTGCCTCGTTTGAACATGTTAAACAAGGCAAACAAATCATGTCGTCAGTCAGCCGAACGGCTGACCCAGTAAACGGCGGACGTTTTTGTCGTCGACTGAGCGTGACAACTTGAACTGGCGACATTAATGAGAGTCAAAGACATGTGCATGGACATGTTCGCTTCTACTCATTTTGAATGGCAAACAAGCTCTTTAGGTCCATGCGGCCCACATCATAAATGTGCCTAAAACACAAACAAGAGATTTAAACGGAACTATTCAGGTCAATGATAAAAACACTTTAAAGGCTTAATGTGGAATCACAGGGGATTGCTTTATTCTTCTTTATTACTCTTACGGACAGGAAAATGTTCCTTGCAGCTTTGTTTCTTTTCCCTTTTTTTTTTATAGGCCGTGAAGTGTCTTGGCACTCTCCAGTGACCTATATAGAGAAACACTCGCAATAACATTGTATGTCAGCCGCCTAACCGAGAACACTCGTCATATGCTCGCGCAGTCATCTCAAGCAATTCTTCTGCCTTAATCGCTTGTTTTTGTGGAACTGCGCCAATACCTTCCTTGCCAAGGTCATTCTTCGCCAGCCGAGTACAAGTAGGAGTTTTCAAAAGGGAGACTGTATGCAATTAACAATGGAATGTTTCTGTTCACTGCGTGTCTATTGTACCTCCGGGCGCTGTAGCTGGTCTGCCATGGCACAGCCAGCAACCTTCTGTGCACTTGCCCACCACAACATTAGCGACACACCGCCACAATCCAATGACATCTAATACAAAAGTTGTGTCAAAAAAAAACATCATTAGGGTTTGTGGGTGCTGATATATGACTGCGGTATTTGCTAACCGAAAATATACTCCGCTACAACAATTCAATCGGTAAGCGGTAGTCGACGGGGGCGGGCTGGGGGTGTTGGTCATGTATACATTTTAACATCACTCCACAGGCCGGGGATTTCGTCACCAACAGTATATAGCTACTGTATAAGGATCAGCCAAAACATTAGCGACATCTGCATCATCCAATGCAACTATCTTTACAAAATAAGATACGCATCACAATAGATGTTCACAGGCTGGCTAAATTATTAGTTAAATCATCACAAACTAATGAAATAATACCTTGGCAAATACTGCTACAAAATATACAGAATAGCTTTAAAATGTGTACTTTTTGAAATTCTATGGGGTTTTTTTCATGCTATTGCGATATACTAACTCTTTCACTTTTCATTTTGTGATTTTAAACCTGACGCGAATCATATCACATAAATCTATAACAGTTAATCCAGCCAAAAGGTTTTATAACCCTGATGTATAATATTTTTGCTTTACATAAGGATTGTATAGTTTGAAAGTCTCTGCTGATTTATGCCGGCTAACTTCAAGTTGCTTAAGCAGTCAATAAAATGATGCATTTAAGTCTTCAACACATTGATTTTGGCATCGTGTCTAACATGGATCTTTGTGTTGAACTCAAAATAATCCTAATTGACATTTTAATTACCGCCTCCAACCAAAGACATTCTAATAAATCTTATCTAGGCCACCTACGTTAAATTGTTTTCATTCACCTCAAAGACAGACATTTTGCAAGGTTTTTATGATTTGGACTTGCCTTAAGTTTGTTTATACAAAATACATGTTTAAGCTACAAATATTAAACAATCAGATGGAAAAAAAGCTCCTGTGCGGCTCAACCACGTATTCTTACATTATGTACCGTATTTTCCGCACTATAAGGCGCACCTAAAAACCTCCAATTTTCTCAAAAGCGGACAGTGCGCCTTATAAATAGACCAATATGGATTCATGGATGAGGACTAATTTATTAAAGTAAGCTTTACGTATTTATTTTGTGTGTTGTGTGATATTAACGTTTGAGCAACGTTGAGTTATTGATATATTGTGATTGTTTTCACTATTTCGAGTGTTACTATATGGTGATTGCATTAACGTTTGAGCAACGTTGAATTATTTATTCTATGCGCTTTATAATCCGGTGCGCCTTATGTATGGACAAAATTTTAAAATGGGCCATTCATTGAAGGTGCGCCTTATAATCCGGTGCGCCTTATAGTGCAGAAAATACGGTACTAACCTCGTAAACCAAGAACCCCTTATAGAATGCGACGCCATGAAAAAAAGTCTAAATTACACTTGGAAGAAAACAAAGAAAATGAGCCTGTGAAGTGTGGGCACACCCTCCGTTCACAGATTTTGTATTTCCGAACACTTGCGGAAGATGTGGTTGGCAGATGACTGTGTTTTCGTAAGATGCCATGATGTTGTTGCCATGAGGGATGCTGCTCTTTTTTTATTTTAAGATTGAGTCATTTTACCGCTGTAGCACAGTACACCTGCAGAAAGTCATAACATGATCTCACTCTTAACAACAGACACTTCAACGGCGTCCTTTTATTGAAGGTGATGCATCATAGGTGGTAATTACAGTCACCGCTGACAGCACCGATGAATAACGGCCACGACGGCTTCTTCGTCTATAAAACCTTCCGATGGCCGAGCTGTGGTATTTACTGCGGGCGCACACAAGGCGACTTTGCTAGTAGTCGAACAACGTGGCATTTCTGATCAGAAGGTAAGCTGGAACGATTCGTTTTACAATTTGCCTTTTGATCACTGTATCGAGAGACTTTACTGCCAAACTCTGAGGCAGCTCTGATGCTAATTACTCTCGTTCCTAACTCAGTGCTGGCAAACGCATCCGAGGGCCGTTTTTGAAGAGACCGCAGACAATGTGGGCCGCCGCTCTGCTTCTTTGTCTTGGAAATGTTCTCATTAGCAGCGAGGCCGACGGTCAGGATTCCCAGCCAGCCGCTGGTGCACAACTCTCTGGCATGGACAAGTACAGATCCAACATCTCTGCGAGGCCCCTGCCTATGTGCGCCCGCTCGGCAGAAATCCCGGATAGCTTCAAGTATCTCTTGACAGCAGTTGCCATAGTGATTTTTATGCTGGGACTTGTGGGAAATTCCATACTCCTGAAGATCATTCATAGCAACAAATGCATGAGGAGCGGGGCTGACGTCCTGATTGCAAGTCTGGCTTTAGGAGACCTCCTCCACATTGTGGTAGACGTCCCAGTCAACACCTACAGGGTGAGTTATTTGCCTCACGACATGTAATTACAAGGCCAACGTAATGCGAGGCCTTATCTGCCCTCTTCGCACACGTTCTGTTTTTTTCAGGCTTATCTTAAATTGATTGTTATTACAGCGAACACATTTTGTGGTGTTGTTGTTTTCTTTCTCTCACATGTAGCTCATGGCGAAAGATTGGCCCTTTGGTTCTGTGCTGTGCAAGCTCGTACCCTTCATGCAGAAAACTTCAGTTGGCGTTATCGTGTTGAGTCTGTGTTCTCTTAGCGTTGACAGGTAAATAGATGACAATTGTAGTCAGACAAATTCTGATTAAAAAACAAAACAATTTCATTTAAAGTTTGTCGCTTAATTAAAAAAAAACAATTTAAATCCAATTTCATTTATATTAACGCAAGCGTTGACAGGTAAATAGTTGACAATTGTCAGGGTTGATAGAAATTTGGATTTAAAAAACGTTTTATTTAAAGTTTGTTTTTTCACTTAATTTAGAGAAAAGCAAATCAAGTTTATTTTCATTAAAGCGTATTTTAAAATAGACTTCTTGTCCGGTTGTTCCAAGGTGTGGACTGCAAAAATGAAGGGTTGTCCAAATTTGGCGTGGGGCATTGTGATGGTAAAATGGCCGCCTTCTGAGATGGATAAAAACAACTACTTCATATTCCACACAACACAATTTTAATCAGAATGCCCTGTTTCGACAAATGGGGTGCAAAGAACATATGAGGTGAGTAGACAGCAGGCACTGTGTCAGACGGATAAGCCACCTCTAATTTTTTTTCAGTGGCAAGTTGTGAAAGGTCATTTTCAACACTGAAACTAATAAAACATATCTCAGGCCTTCAATGTCAAAAGAACGACTCACCAAACTGGTTTTAAGAAGCGCTGAAAAAGAATTTCTTGCAGCTTAGGAAAAAAGAGAAGGAAAATAATTAGATTGTTTTATAGCAAAGGAGGTATTATTTATGAAAAAAAAAACAATACGTGGTTTGGTTTGATACTCATATCAAATAATTTAGTTCTTTTATGTTCACATATTCAATTTTATTTCCTGTCTCAATACAGTATTATTAGTGGGGGATAGGGAGCAAGCCTGCTGTAAATAGTAAAATATCAGTGAATAATTGATGCCCACTTACAAAGGTTTCTTAATTGCCTGTACTGTAGCTGCCACAACATCGCAACAAAGCACTTTTTCTTCCTAAAGCTCCTCCCCTCATTTCAAGGTCATTTCTTGCCCTCAAGACCCCACCAAATTGTGCCCAAGCAATATTTTTATGTTAATCTGAGAAAAAAAAACTGTGAATATGTGAATCTTTCAGCAAATAATAGAGAAAAAAATTGTGAGTGCTGCCATCCGTTAAAATTCATATTCTTTTTAGTATTCATGTACTATTGTGTCTTGAGATTGAATTGGAATTGCTTTGCATTTTAAACGAATTAAATTATGCTCATTCATTTAGTGACGCTGGTTTTCAAAAGAAATGTTACCAATGTGGTGTACTCCAACTCAGGCAAAATTACGTGCGACCCTAACAAGGACCAGCAATAATGTAACAAGGTCTACTAGAGTGCATATTCTTCATGAAAATGTTGGTTGAACTCCAAATTGTGCAATTTTGGGGGTTTGAACTAATTTCAAGATGTCACCAAATGTGTTCTCATGTCATGTTTGAAAACTGTAAAAAAAAAAAACCTGCGTGTTGTAGGTGCCTTGCCATCGTATCTCGGCAACGCCTCAAAGGAACCCGAATGTGCGTTTGGACGTCTCTCATATGGCTCGTCTCCATTACGCTGGCCATACCTGAACTTGTTGGCTTCAGCGTGATAAATGCCGACTACAAAGAGCGACATCTGAGGATTTGTCTGCTCCATCCGGTGCAGACCACAGCATTTATGCAGGTGACCTGATGCAATCCGCCAGTAACAACCTGCCTTTGATGTGACTTCCTAAGCCATTGATGTCATACAGTAGGTTGCAAAACAACCTACCGTTTTTTTCCATGTATAAGGCGCCCCCAAATGCGAAGTCTGAGCAGCAACGTTAGCACAAATTCTAATATATGGTGTCCTAGCTTGTATTATATTAGTAATATTATAAATGATTACATATACGAAAAAATATATGATTTATGGTCCCTGTGACAATAATTTCCTGCTTGTGTCTTGTTTGCCGAGCAGTTGTATAAAGTTGTTAAGCACTGGTGGCTCTTCAGCTTCTACTTCTGCATGCCCCTGGCTTGGACTGTCATCTTCTATGTGCTCACCACCTGGACTGTGCTGAAGAACAAAGACAAAACAGTAATACATGGCGACACCAAGCAGCCCTACTCATCTTTTCTGATTTTCAACCTGACCCGTTATTGATAACAGTGTTGTAATTTCAGAAGCAAGGAGAATCAAAGAGTCTGTTCTACTTGGGGCTTGTGTTTGCTGTCTGTTGGTGTCCACTCCACCTCAGCAAAATCTTGATGGCAACCGTATACGATGTAAACGATCCAAACAGGTGCCGGCTCCTAAGGTGAGTTAGATTATATGAGGCAACATCTTCTGCAGAAATCTTTGGCAATACTCGACTCTGAATTTCCACTCTTCTAGTATCTTTCTTGTGCTGGATCACGTTGGCATCAACCTGGCGTCCCTCAACTCATGCATCAACCCCGTGGCCTTGTACTTTGGAAGCGAAAGATTTAAAACTTGTTTCAAGGTGAGATATTATCTGCTTCCTCCAAATGATGTGACTCAATGGACTTCTTTCTTTGTAGTAGAACTCAATTCGCTTTTTCTTGGTACAGCACATATGGTTAGATTCAATTTGATATTTCAGTAACTTGCTGCTTCTTTCTTGCAGACTTATTTTCTGAGTATGGATTCATCCAAATAATGCTGTATTATGACCACAAGGTCATCTTTGTAAAAATATTATGTTCTCTCTTCTATCTGTATTTTATGTTCATAGTACATTCATTCATGTGAACTGGCTACTTTATCATATGAAATATTTGTGGAGGTATAATTATATTATTTCTGTAATATAATATAGTCTATGCTCATAAAGGTATTTCTGTCGTATCCTATTTAGATTGAAATTCCAACTTTATTTTCATATTATGAGACTTCTAAAGTAACATGATTTTCATAGAGTTCTTATTTTTAACTGCAACTTTATTTTTCTCGGTTATAGAATATTATGATTTTGATCATAAACAAATGGCAGATTTATCCCGCTTGTATAACAACTTTATACACGTTATTTTGGAAAATTACCCCTGCAACTTGCAACCATTTTTTTCAGTAATTAAATTTTTTTAATGGAGCCAAGACCTCTCTGAGCATTTGAAAGAAACATTTAGTGTTTGTCAGCATCATGCTAGGGAACATAAATTCACAGTTTTTTTTGCTGTCTTTCAGTGTCAGCCCTGTTTTTGTTGAACTGTGTGCTTTATTGTTTGGATCTTTGGTTAGATCGGATTTATAAGGTCTTTTTTACTGCACCGTGATATAACGCTGCTTTTGATTTATCCTCCTTTTTGCACAAAGAAGTCCGGCAAGCATTAAATGTGCATTGAAAATGTACAGGCAACACTTTTGATCATAAATCCAGTGTGAACTCTTGTCGCCTTTATTTGATATATGATTTATGGATGTTTACGATTGCGCTTTTGCACTGGTGTTGGACTGCACTGTATCACACCCGAGAGCCAGATCTAAAATTTTGCCCTGAATAAGGTGGGGAAAAATAACACAAACACATTTGTGGTGCAGCCCTACACCTGTTCATGAGCTTCATACATCCTTCGTGTTGTACTGACTCTCGTTAGAGACGTGCCTGAAGTAGTGGCCGGTGAGTGTACATCCTCTCCTCCTCTCAGTTCGTACACATCGAGTCATGTCCATAAAATAGACTGCAGACTGCAGTGAGCAAGCACCCAAGGGTGCAATAAGTGAAAATGGTCCGGAAAAGCATTGTGAGAGGAAAGATGAGAAAAAAAACACATCAGCAGATAGCCTCACAGCAATTTTCAAGGGACGTATTTTAAAAGCTTTTATTTTATATACTTTAAAACAGAAAAAAAAGGAAAAAGAACAAGTTCACACGTTGTAATACACTTTGGCGGCTAAAGATGTTCTCTTGCTACTTGTGACCACTAGCAGCCTACAATTTCCATACAGGGTCTTATTAAATTTGATATACACTCAGCATTACGTGTACATCGGAAATACATCTCAGCGAGAAGTGCAAATTACAAGCTAGAGTTGCATTGCAGATGGTCTAATTTAACGCTTATATCTAATCTATGCAACATTTTGTCCATTTCCATATACTGTAAGATTGAAGAGACACACATCCAGTGTCACTGTTTTTACACTGAACTTATGAAACGAAAGTAGATTGCACACATTGATAGCGAAAAGACAACTTTTGAGAGGAAGAGCATGGAGAACGCGTGGTGAATCAAAAGGCGTAGGCAAACATCCCAGACCACAGATTTCCGATGACCACAATTGTTGGCTGTGTAATCAACCATATGTTAACATTGGGGGGGGGAGGCTGCCAAATATCACCACGTGTGCTGCCATCTCCAACAATGGAGTCCTCTGCTGCATCCCTAACATTGATCCCTTCAACACCTCATCAACCTTGCTCCATTCACTGCGGCACAGGCCAATTTCCACCTGCAATGATGAGGCTGTTGGAGCCTGGCATGACTTGTTATGTCATCATTTGGAACAATTTCCTCTTCTTCTACCTTGTGAATGAATGGTTAGCAGCGCAGTCCCATTATGACAACGCTGTTGAGATGGAAGGTGTTTGATCATCGGCTTACTGGGAGATGTCCCTGCTGGATGCACTGAATGCAGGTTGTCTGGCAATTGATGCAGAAGCCTGTCAGGGAAGGATAAGACATGCGAGAAGATTCTATCAAAAGAGAAGACAATTTATGCAATGTGGCCTAGTGCTCAGGAGCGACTTTTGACATTGGATGTTTGCTATTCAAAATGTGCGGATGGCATTTTCTATAGTACTTGATTATTTTTTTTTGTGGAGATGAAGTTGTATCTCAACAAGGCGTTTCCAATTAAAAAAGTGGACATGTTTATTAGCTTGTGTGAAATAATTGATGTGTCCATGCTATCTCCTTGGGTGATTGGTGAGAAGAGGTGGCTCGGGCATTTGGTTAGGATGCTTCCTCCCTGGTGAGGTTATTAAGGCTTGTCCTCCCTGAAGGAGGCCCTGGTGACAACACGCTGGAAAGATCATGTCTCCCGGTTGCCCTGGGAACGCCTCGGGATCTAAATGTTCCTCCACAATAGCGTTTGTGCAGGTTTAAAGCCCTCATTGTTGATGTGTGTGTGGTTCTCCAGGTGTGCCTTTGCGGTCGGCATTCACCTCTGGACAAAGTTCCTTGTGATGACCGGCGCAATAAACTGTCAGATCAAACCTGTAAGCAGAGAGGCTGCTTGCCTGGCTGAGAGGACACCTACCTGGGGCAACAACTCAGATAAGACACTCCAAGTAAACACTGTATTTACTCTCATGCTCCTTTAAGAATAAAGTAATAATTAAATAATATTTTACAGTGTGGTTGCAACGCTATCGGTCACTGCCTGGGGCATCTTGATACCATCAGGGACCATTAAAGTTTGTTAAGGTCCAAGTTGGACAATAAAGTCAATATTTATTATGAGAATACAAGTGAACTTTGTAAAAAGATTTGTAAATGTTTGCAACTGGTAAATAAAAAATGTGAAAAATATCTTCAATTTAGAAAAAAAGGAAACATTTGAAAGAATGGTTGTAATAATGGTATTGGTCATAATGTAAGAAAAATAAATGTTCATATGACAAGAATCAAATTGTTATGAAGAAAGAATGGTCCGAATTTTTAAAATTTACTGTATATAATTTTGTTTTTGTGATTAAAAACATAAGACCGAGGTAAATCATTTCAAGTTTTTCCTCACCATGAATGTGAACCATACTGTACATTTGGGGAAAAAATCTTCTTTTAATGAGGGGAGGAGAAAAAAATGACAGAAACAATATGGTTGCACAAGTGTGAACACCCTCGTAGAAGTAATGACGTGGCTGCATTCAGAAATAACCAATTGCATACTCAAGTCACCACTCACCTGTCGACATTTAAAGCGCCTCTAATTAACTACAGATAAAGTTCAAGAGTTCTCGTCTGCCATTTTTGTGGTCTCATTTTACAGCACAATCATTGTATTCTGCAGAGTCATCATCCAAGAAAAAAATGATGTTGGAATATCACAAGAAAATAGTTTTTTCTCTTTGCAGAAAAAAAAAATTATGCGAATTCATCATTTGTCCTCAGGTTCCTGAGTTTTCCTCTTTTCATACACCATCCAAAGTCAATCGTTTACTTGCTTTCCTCCCTGAGAGTTTGCCAATACCGCTCTAAATGCAAAGACCGAGCATTCAGGAAAAGTGTCAGCTGCGCCAGGGAGGATAAATGAGAGCATTTTGCAGTGTTGATACAATAAAGGCCAAACAATAACAGAAAACACAGCGCGATTAGAATCAGCAATTTAATTCTCTTTCCCTTTTGTGGACGCCTGGCGAGCACGCCGGCGGAATGCGAGAACCTTTTTCAACCGGCTCAACTTTTAATTGGCGTGGCGACTGACTGACACAGCATTAACGCTCTTATTTGCGCTCACCTCGTCCTGTGACAGCGAGACCTATCAGGTGCTGCCGTCTAGCCCCTCAACGCCCCCCCCCCCTCGCACACATCCATCTCTGCTCCTGACCTCATTCTGTCATCTGCGCTCTTCCTTCCCCTTTCCATTCGCAGGTCTTTCATAAAATGTCTCCCAGCATTACACATTTAACAATGCATTAAAAATAAGACGCCATCAATCAGTCATCGCGAGGCGGGCGGAGACTCCGACGACTCGTGCAGCACAACAACGTATTAGGGGCCGTCAGGGACTTAATTCAGGATTACCTTTCCTCACACACTACTGAAATGCTCTCGGAAAAAAAAAATCTCAGTAGTGTGTGTGAGTGTTTCAGTAGTGAATATAAGCGCGTAAAATTTCAGTAGTGTGTCTTTGTGGGAGGATTGTATGAGTGTTTTAGCTTCGTATGTGTGGAAAAAACTAACTGCACTGTGTTGCCGTGATTTTTGTTCTGTGTGTGTGAGAGGTAACCCTGAATGATGTTCCCGACGGGCCCTCACAATATTCACGTAAGTGTCAGGAAGGTGTGATGAGATTCACGATGATGGCTGCCATGTTAACGTGACGGCCAAAGGAGTGATTAGAGAGCGGGCGGCGTATGATACGCGATTGACACTTGCGCCGATTTGATATAATGGCTGCGACTGAGTCACGGGCCTTGCCCAGGGCAAGTGGTGTGAACACCGACTCTAGGGTACTCACGTCAAAACACATGTTGCCTTGCACAAAAAAAAAAAAAAAACCCTGCCATTTGACATTGTTATTGTGCGTGGGGGCTGGGAGATTTTCAAGGTTGCGTTGCTAGCTGGACTAATGTGTGATCGCTAATAACTACAAGAGGCAGGGAAGATGGTTTTACCATTTCACGTTTATCACTTCTATATACGGCGGAATAGTGACTTGAGATTTGAATTTGATCCGTGACCAAATTGGTATTTAAGTGTACTCCCAGACTGATTGTGTTTCAAAAATCAATATGCCAATTTAATTTTACTGTCTAACTTTATAGCAAATGCACCAATCTGTTTCTCAAACTTTGAGGCAGACAAGGTAACCAGGTGTGCACCATGCTGCCCATGTTTAACCAATCATTAACAATGAATCAAAACTTGATTATCTTTGCTGCATGAATCCCGTTTAATTCTCATTAATATGATGAATCAAGAAACGAGAATGGATGCGCACCATATAAATGTGTAATTGAGCCTTCCAAACCGTCCCCCGTCGGTGCCAAATGAAAGTATCTTCTGTTATTGTTTGTGATTAGAGATCAAAAAATATGTTCCAAAAATATGTTTCAAGAGAACAGAGAGAGTACGTCGCGCATTGAGGCCCCCACACACGATTTTCCCGCTGTGCGGCAAAAAAGGCGCAACCCTGGTTGCTTTCTACAAAACATGCGCCGACATCAGTGCGACTTTGAGCTTTTGACTCAACAACAATGGCGGGCACAATAGCAACTTCTATTATTTCGTTTACTCTGATGTCAGTCTGCTCCACCGAACAATGATGGATTGTTTTACAAGCTTATCTGTCAATCACAGATTGGGAAACAGATAGCAAAACACATATCAAACAACAGAGATTTTGTTTTCTGAGAATAAAACATCAGCTAATGAGTACGTATTCCAATCCTTTTGTATGACCGCATATTCGTTTTGGAAAGGGGGTAACCCAGGAGTCTTTTTGTGGTTTTTGCTCATTTACATAACTTTGGAACAGCCAAATATTGACTGTTCAGGTTTCGAAAGGGTTATTGACTGTTGAATTCACGCCATGGGGTCATACAATCTCAACTGATGGTTGTTTACTAAGATAAATAATTACTGTTGAGTTTTTAATAACAAAATACATAGGAACAGATAACTTCTGATCTTAACAGAGCCCACTATTTACCTTTGCCTATTGTGAGCCATCAACTGTATCATTGCCATTAAAAACACTCAATTACTGTATTTTCCGGACAATAAGTCGCAGTTTTTTCATAGTTTGGCCGGGAGTGCGACTCATACTCAGGAGTGACTTATGTGTGACATTATTAACACATTATATCATTTCACATGTTATTTTCACATCTCTAGGCCTGTTTACTATGTGTTTATGCAATGTTAGCATACCGTACCTTCAGCCTGTTGTTGCCTATTCTATTTTTATTTTAAATTGCCTTTCAAGAAGACACTGTTCTTTGTGTTGAATTTTATCAGATAAATTTCCCCCCAAAATGCGATTTATACTCCGATCTTTATTATGCATTTTATGGCTGGTGCGACTTATACTCCGGAGCGACTTATAGTCTGGAAAATAATGATAAAGTAGCCAGTACCGTACCGTAGCGGATATTGTCAGCAGGTTACGTTTGGAGCTAACATCAAGATTATTGGTACTCCACAACAGCAGTCCTTGTGTCATATGCTAAACAATGTCAAGTGGTGTCAAACTTTGCATCTGCTAATGTTAATGCAGACAGATGAGGTCTAAGTGACAGTGACACCATGATGGCGCATGATGACGTCGGCACACCGCCGCAGGGAGGGTGCAGCCGTCTCAAACCCCCTCTGGTAATCTGGAGGCTCCCCTACGGTGCTGCCCAGACTGTGGATATAATTAAACAGTGTGAAATTAATTAATCAGTGGGGTGTCAGGTAAAAGAACTCATCACTGAAACGGCTCACGCAAAAGCGCGACAAGCATTTTAAGTGTGCTGACAGTTATTAATTTGCGTCACGCGTCGTATGATAGTTTTCCTATAGTAAGATTAAAATGGTTGTTGGTGGAAAAATGATTCTCTATAAAAATCAAAGTGTAAACCTGTGTTTGATCTGTTCTATCAATTAATTAAAAAACGGGGAGTTGTATTTAATAATGTGGTGCAAATGAGATGGAGATGAGATAAAATATTCATTTTGTTATCAGGGGAATCAGCCCGCGGGCTTTTTTGTCTTTACTCCGGTTCAAAATGGTGTCCATATGGCAACGGTGTACAGTATAGTTTTTTGCAAGGAGATTGGTGCGATGCCTCGTGGCGTTAGAGGAGGCCGTCTTGCTGTGAAAAAACTGTTGCAGGGATGTGACGTGAGATAATGAGGCTGTTGTAAGCCTTAAGTATGGAGCCAGGCCCCTGGGGCGACCCATCTGAGCGCCCGAGCTTGCTCACTCCTAAAAAAAAAAAAAAAAAATGCATTGCCTTCATAAAGTTTATCACTTTTGCTTTCAAGCGACAAAACCTCTTAACTGCTCTTTTTTTCTCCCCTAACTTTTGCAGTTGTGTCGTCTCAAGGCGGCTTGACTTTGAGCTATTTATAGCCTCTTCTATGCACCCCACCGGAGGATCATATGATGTTGGGTTCTGACAACGTATTTGATGGCAAACCTGGGTTGCATTTCCTGTAGCGCCGCCAAGGTCTTTGGAACAGAAATTAATGGGAATGCACAGAGGGGAGGTTTGTCACTCTCTTTTTATCATTTCATACCGATGATCTTTTGGTGCTCTGTTAATAGTCTATAAAAAAGTGGTGTTTATAGTTTAACTAAAATCCAAAATGAGTCATACCCTGATCACATTTTGAGTAAGTTACAAAAGACACAAATTGAAATTGCATTGCAAGAAAAAAATCTTTTGAGTTTGAATTTTGAAACTATCTGCGGGCTCCCTCTGTAGAATTTACGTGCTTTTTGTTTTTCATAAGTGATGTTGCTGGTTGCATCACACCTTGCTAGCCTAGTTAGTTAACGTAGCTATTAATTTTGTTGACAATCACGTTATTTGTTTGTGGTTCAGTAATAAAAACGAAAAACAAAAAGAGTATTTTGTATGTGGAGTCTCAAAACCTGTTACAAGTTCTCAGGGACTCAATTGCTTGGCGTCCAGCGAAGAGTTGCTAACTGTAATACATTTTGCAATGGTCCATTTCAGTCGAGTTGGACCACATTCCTCAGTGCGCGATGGGCCATAGGCTTACTGAAGATTCTAAATTATTCGTAGGTGAGAATGTGAGTATGACTGATTGTTTGTTTATTTGTCTGCCGCTTGCTCAAGACAACTGGGATAGACATAAACTCACCGGCTACCCTAATGAAAACAAGTGCTTTAGAAAAATGAAGTGAAAGCTCATACGTCCGAAAACCTCCATCACTTAGTTCGATGAACAGCACGTGTTTTTTTTAAAAAACAAAAAATCCCTTTGTGTGTTCAATTTAGAGCAACAACTCACTCCACATTTTCTATTTGTGTGCTGCCGATTGCGGGACATGGAGCAAAACAATCCTGCTGTGGCTGCTGCACACAGAGAATTGCTATAATGTTTCATTACACAGGCAGTGTAATCCCACTACTGCTACTCCGACTACCGCTAATGCCACAGTATAATTGGAGAGTGCTTTGTGTTGCTTTGCACGCTGCCAACGTGCTTGATGATTGTTGGCGCGCATACTCGTACCGCGCGACCTCTCGGGCCGTTATTTTTGGAAGGCAACCTTCCTTTCTCTTCATCTTTGCCCTCAAACAAATATACTACACCAGCAGTTTAGCAGACATTTATTTGGCTGTAAAACACAAGATGAAATGTAATACATGCAAATAACTATCAATCCAAATCTGCATTTTAAATTTCGATTTGATTTCAATCATGCTGGACACATTCCCATCTATGCCGTATTTGTATTTTCTGGCATGCAAAGGAATTTGGAACGACAGGAAATTATGTTTCAGAAGATGTGATCTGATTTTGATCTGAGTCAAAACAGTAGGCAAATGCAGCGTGCTAAGAATAAGCAATTTTGTTTTCATGTTTTTCTTAGAAAAACAATGTCAAAAGTCGAGATACTAGACAGACTAATGTGAACACTTGTTTACGGTAAATTTTACCATCTAATGGAGGAATATTCAATTCGTCCGTCCGTCCATATACGTTGCTGGTATAGATAGAAGAACAAAGTTATATTCAGAATATTTTTTTTGTAATATTTGGTAAAGTTTTAGAAATTGTTCTTGACACACACAAAGAATAAGCAGATGGCTCCTGATTGCCGGTTATTTTTGAACACCCTGTTCTAAGTAACTGTCCGCAATTGTATGCTCGTCATCACGAGGAGGCTCAGTGTTTAGCACGAATTGTGACAGTAGCTGTCATGTTAGTCAGAAGACTTTGTATGATGCGTTCCATGCCATTTTCTCGCGAGGGTAAAACTAAAAACATTGTATTTTAAAATACTTTGCGGAAATGTTATGTGAAAAATTGCACGACTTTTATAAAATCCCACTGTTTGTGAGAGCCTGGAGATGTCTTTGATTTGTGATTGGATGGCAACCAGAAGAAGGAAGAGGATTGTCTGTAGGTAAAAAGCTGATAGATGCGACAAATGCTGCTTGGAAGTTTTCTTTATTGACATTACCCGTTCATTTATACCATTAAGTGGTTATTGATCGACCGTTGCAGTTTAGTGCCTGTCTTTTTGCTGTCACATAAGGGTGTTTGGTGAATTTGCTGATGGCTGACAGGGATTTAAGGCTGCTGGTCAGCTAGTGTTAGTGGGTACCGTTTGTTGTATCAGAGGATAGACTTGAATATTTTGCTACTGATTTCATTTTTCCCACGCAGGCATTGCAGCTAGTTTTCCGTGCAAAGTTAACTCCTGTTGATTTTAGTGAGGCCTCCATACTGCTGGCGATTCTTCGACTTCAAACTGTGAAACGAAGTTGACGTGCCGACTCGTGATTTCAACCCCCAATATATACGCCATTTACGAAATACAGATGTACCTCAAGGCAACAATTGTATTTCATGGCTGAGCTATATTGCCTTTATTGCTTGAAGATGATATTGACACTTGGTTCCATCATGCCAAAAAGCTTGCATTCTAAATGTAGAGCATGAGAGAAAATTGAAGGTGGGAGGGAGAGGCTAATGGGAGTCTCAAGTGGGCTCTCCTGCAGATGTTCAAGAAATACAAAGAGCTGCAAATGTCAGACTCATTGGCTGGACTGCAAGTGGTCACTCAACCATGGGATTAAAAGCATTTAAGCCTTGTATCACCCCCATCTCCTTTTTTTTTTATTTTGGACCATTCAGCAGGGAAGGAAATGGAACAATCACTGGTGTTTGGGTGTTTATTGCTGATGTGTGTGTGTGTGTGTGTGTTTGCCAGCATTTGTGAATATACCACAGTGGTTTCTTGCAGAAAAAAAAAGGAAGCATAATGAGCAAAGCCTAAAAGGGTTTCTGTGTTGTGGTTAAGGTGCAAAATGGTCTGTCACTACTGTTTATTTCATTCATGTCTGGATGTAATGGAAAACATGCAATCAAATGTAGGCCGCCGCGACTAGCAGAGTGCTTCACTTCACACTTCTAATGCCTCCTGGTCAACAGCAGGCATATTTATGGGCAGCTATTGACGTTTTTATACGGAGCTCGAGGGAGCGTAGGGGGGCCTTGATTAGAGCGTGCCACAAAATAAATCCCGGACAAGAGGCATTCCGAGTGGCTTTTTAATTCAGTTGTCACAGCGGTGGCGTCCCCCGCCTGCGTTTTCTTGTTTCGCAGTGATGAAAACGCAGGTGGAGGGTTGAGCGAATTCCGCCCGCCACCGCCGTAGACATTTTTTTTCTTTTTTTTCTCTCTTCGCACACTAGTGGAGGTTTGCAGTGTGGCCGCTGGGCACAGTGGGTCAGTGCTCACAAAGCTCTGTTTGTTTCATGGGCCTGCAGGGCTGCCTGGGTAAGCTCGGCTCCAGAGGGATGCACCGTCTCACACGCTGAGCACGCTCTCCGACGCATTCATCTCCTCGCCTCAATAGGGGTTTATACGTCTCCTCTTATGAGACGGAGAAGGGAAAACAAGACTTTCTGCAAACAGGGCCTCGGGATAACATATTCCACTGTTGTTGCTCCCTCTTTTGTTGGAATGCCATCTTTCAGCGGTTGCTTGTGGTGAAATGGTGGGCTTTTTGTGTGTTGTTGTTGGTTTTGTTCTGTCTTTCTTTGTGCTTTTCATCTTCTTTGTCTTGCGCAGACACACGCTTTTGTCTCGTGCAGCTGTATCAACATATTCCGAGAAGGTGGGAGATGAAGAAATAGCTGACAGCAAAACGCACCAAAGCTCAGTTGAATTGAACTGAATTGTATGCATAGGGAGAAGATGCACATTTTCCGTAGCTGAGATTGGCTTCTGATGCTAGCAGCTGGGTAGCCACCACCTGTCAACTTTTTACCAAAATTTGGTATGACTTTTTTTTCTTTTTTTATATAATTTAGCTAGTCACACCTAAAACTATCTCGCTGGTTTCATAGAATACTTTAAATTCTCCAAGGTGTGTTCTCACCCAAAATCAACCGGGATGGAAAATTCATGAGCACAGCAGTATAGAAATTGAATTTCTGGATCCCCCCAGTCACCCTGAAATGTTTCATCCGTTTGCGCTGTTTGACAAGAATGAGCCGTAAAGATGTCGACGGCTATGTTAGCTTCCTGCCCAAGTTGCTAGCTGATCAAAATGTTTTGTATCCATTGGATTACGGTAGCACCATCTCGTTGGACACTACAATGGAGCACCCCTAAAATCCGGCATATTTTCAACACCTTGAGAATGATACCCTCGCATCACTCAAGTCCGAACGACACTGTTGTTGTGGGCGACGGCAATCTGCAGTCCACACATAAGTCAATGATTGAAGGGAGAGATGTGACACGCAGCGGGATGATTTAGTTTAATGACCATGGCGCTGACAGTCCTGTGATAGAAATTGGACTCCCCCCTGCAAATTTACATCACTGGAGGCTACTTCGGGGGGCTCTTTTGGCGGCTGCCATGCAGAGCGCGAGCCGTCAGGAGGTCCTGGATATGTCACGCTTGTCACCTTCCTTTAAGTGCATGTGCAGACGTGGGAGAAGGATTAATATTATATAGCCTACGGAAGCACACAGGACGCCTTATCAGCGGAGCAGATGTGATAAGCACCTCTACCCCCATGAAAACCCGCACAAATCTCCCGCAGAAGAGACAAGCATCTCTTTGTGTCGTTTCCTCACACTGCTGAGTTTCAATGCGGTTGTACGTGTTGGCAGATATGATGCAATTTCACATCTGTTGTAGTTTGATGTGCCTGGATCACACTGTGTGAAATCATCCTGATCGCAACACGGCTCCTCTCAATTATTTAGAGAGGTGGCATATGGCTTTGGAGATAGTAATCAGATTTCTTTTGATTTTTTATCCTTGTTCCTTTTTTTTTTTTTTTTTGGTCACAGCTATTCAGAGTAGCCCAAAAGCTCAAATAACAGCAGTGAAATAAAAGGCTGTGATCACATTATCGGGCTGCTCAGCTTCCGTACCCTCTTTCTCCTTTCACCAGGGTGAAGCAAAGAAAAAGGTTTAATCAAAATGTCACTTTTATAGAAATATTTTCCATCATCGCTACGACACTCATCTCACATTAGTTCACATCAATACAGATGTCAGCATGGGCAAATTGCATTGCCTTCAAACACATTGGGAGCTGTGAATGGAAGATGCGGCAAACCTCGCTGTCACTTCAGTTTTATCAGAGAAGTACGGAGTGGAACCATGGAAACAACATGTGACACATAAAAAAACATGAAGGCCAGCCAATACTTAAACGACAATTTATTGCAAATGCTGCACTCGCAAAAGCGACACGATGTCAGGGGGATAGCTTTTAGCGTGCTGAAATACACATTAAGCCGCCACAATACTTACACATGCTTGCTAATTGTAGACACTGTGTTTGTTAGTGTGAAAGAAAAAAGAACTACTGCTTTTAAAATTGATATTACCAATACTTGTGATTACCACTGATGAATGCTGAGAGACACTACCGCTAAGCTAAAATGCTAAAGAATAAATAAATGAGGCTAGTTTGAATATCATGGCGTATCACAGCCAAGCTCAATAAAAGTTGCTACATGTAGGCAGAAATCGCTGTCAATCAAAGTCTTATATTATGACATCACTGTAATGTGGACATGAAGTTAATGCATCGATCTGATGATGATTTGACATCTGTGCTTTTTTGTTTCTATTATTTGCTGAAAATGTTACTTAGCTAAACAAAAAGGCTTCTGTGATTCAGTTATTTCATAGGTTTAGCCGAGATATTTATTGGCCCATATCAGCGCTAGTGATCAAAAAAGACTTGATTGTAAAAATGTCTTCATGCACTTTTATACGAGATTCTTTCTCCGCATTCACACAGTCATGTTATGCTTCCGAGTTAATGTGCTATCATTCTTGAAATGTCCCGCTTGCCAGTAGTTCTCTGCTAGTCTAACTTGAAAAGAAAGTGTAGCGGCACACAAGCAGAAAGTTGAGAGACCTTTAGGGTCTTGGGTGCATTGCTTATACGATGCCCAAGATGCGTGCCACCCACCAGCGACACGGCATAATGACTCTGCAAGCTACCTGGCATCCTCTGTAGTTGTACGGCCAGGGCCAGTGGCCGCGCAGAGGCTCGCATATTCTCTGACAGTGCGTGTAGCTGCGCTGGCATTCGGCGCAGCAGATCCCCTGGTGGTCCAGCATGGAGTCAAAGGTCATGGCGCCTCCCTCGTCGGCGCCAGCGACGGTCCCTGTGCCTCCTCCGCGCTGCAAGTTTTTCAAGCAGTGTTACTTTTGATGAGCGATCTTTTTTAAAATTCATGCTCATTTGCAATTTAGATGGTCTGAAAATAGGAAAAAAAAAAGTCCAAAGCGCTCATCCGGCCAAACATGTGACTGGGGTTCTCTTAGGCAATATGAATTTTTATAAGCAATGGGAGTTTTTGCATCACTTTTATAAGTTCAACAACTTGTGGTGGCAGCTGTTGCCGGGGTGACCTGCAGTTTGGGCCGCTACCCATTCACTGTGACATGCTAAACACTCATTTGTGAACACTCTTTCACACTTTGTCCTTTTAGAGAAGGGAAACATGCTGAATAGTGACCCTTGAGGTCCGGAGCTTGACACGTGATCGATAGTATCTGTTTGACCATCGTTGTGTCCTATCCATCCATCCATCCATCCATCCATCCATCCATCCATCCATCCATCCATCCATCCATCCATCCATCCATCCATCCATCCATCCATCCAATTTCATTTTTCTGTTATGGGAACTCGACTGTTTCTTTTCCAACATTCATTGTAACAGGGCCAGACGAATGCAAAGCAGTCGTGTGTGAAATTGTTGACAAAACAGCAACGTTTCAAGGGTTGTTGTTGCTTTCAAGGGTTTCTGCAGAGCTCCGTAAACGCCTCTTGACGGCTCATATAAAATTCAACAGCTTTGAAGCCTGGTTTCGAGCACAACGCGCTCTACTCACATGATAGGGATTCTCTGGGTTGAATCCCGATCCCACATCTGACTGAAGCTCCTCCTCCCCTCCATCTTTTCCCAACCTGGAGGAGTCCTCCTTTGCCGTCACCTCCAACACCTCCACACGGGACTGCCGCTTGGCCCGTTGTGAGTCCCTCCTCCTCCTCTTCCCCCTTACCCCATCTGTCAGGGCAGCCACAAGAGGCGAGAGTATTGGGTCAGCGTTCGCAAAGATGCCCACCGTGTCCTCCCAAGTGCAATCCTACATGGGCCCCAACCTCCTCAGACGTGGTGAATTATTCAATTAGCAGCAGTGATATGAAGTGGCCTTGCATATTTTATGACTATCCTTTTTTTTTTTCCTACACAATACATCCACCTTTGTCGTTGTCTGTTCACATGTGTTTCACTCTAACTGGCACAAGTGTGTCGACAAACCGTAGACAGTTTTCAATAGCGAACCGTCAACTACTCAGGTCAGGCAAAACGACAGTTCAGACGACATAAATTCAAATACATTATTATTATTCCTGGGTGACATTAGCTAGAGGTGATCAGGAATAGGAAGTGCAAATGACTAGTAAAACATTCTATAAGGATTAAAGAAGGGAATGAAGAACCAGATTTAATCACATTGGCCCATAGATGTTCCGCTGAAATTTGTCCTATTTTGGTGAAAAAGATGAAAAGTTATTTTGTTGTAGACTTGATTTCTCAACAGTAAAGACTCTGCCAGTCTGTTTGCCCAGTGAGCTCCATTCTTGATTTTATTTGCTGGGTTGTTACCTCCTATTTTTTGTTTGATTGGCCTGACTCAGCGGGTATTAAACAACTTGATGAAAGGAATTTAAATTGATTCTTGAGTAATTGTTCTTCTGCATCAATTGTGTTCAGTCAAGTATTGAGTGACTACATAGATTTCTGTGTTAGCTTCTTACACGATCCAACAAATATCACAAACTGGAGTGTGGTCTAACTTCAATGCCAAATAAAATGACGATCTAGTGGGGCACATCCCTCACACGGGCTTCCACTGGGATGAACTATGAAAGACATTTGAAATAGACCAAAGCTGGCCAATATCAACTCAGTTCTTCCCCAGACTTTGGAATGCTGTGAGTCACTTTATGAAAAGCAAACCTTTGGGGATAAGTGGTTGGAGCCAGTAAATAGGTAGCTCTCCACACAGAGCCAGAATCTTGGGGCTCAAGAAAGCGATGTCCTTGAGCGGCTGCTCGGAAGAAACCCAGATGAGGAACTCTTCATCAAACCTCACAGGCATGTCTTCATCAGTCTGCCAGGAGAAGCAGAAGAACTCAGAAAAAGTGGAAATTGTGACATTCAAGAGAGGCCAGTGTGCATATACCGGGTCAGACATCAGTGAGTCTTTGTTGTGAGCTCCCAGGCGAGGTAGGTTGCCTTTGATTTGGGATTTTATATAACACTTGTCTCCCCCGAAGAATCGGATTGCAGTTATTCCCTGCGCCAAATCACAGAGATGCCATATTTACACTCACAGCTTTGCGAAAACCGACAGACTGAACGTCGGCTCGACCTTTTTTGCGACGGGGGCAAAGTCACTCACGCTTTGAAAGTCCCGGATCTCCACGGCTTCCTCGTCTCCGCTCCCCGTTTTGAACATTTCCACGTTGTCGTCGGAATCGATTTCCACGGAGCCCTCCCTCACCTCCCCGTTGATGTTCATGCTGTAATGAGCGCTGTACACCTGCAAGCGTTCAACGCGGGACGTTAAATGAGTCATTAGTGGAGTGGGAAGCGCTGGAAGTGCAACGGGGCTCGGGGAAACAAGTGCAATGCTGCTTTTGCTTTCCTCGTGTTGGCTCGCATTCGCGAAGTCCTGTGTGCTTTGTGCTCAGCAGGAGCCGAGCCAGGGGGCGCTGTGAAGGGGGTGGCAAGAGGGGCGATGGGTAGCCTGCTGATCTTTGCTTTACAGGTGAGCTCATTAAGATCCAAGTCAACATAGAAATATGCGGTGGGCTCGCAAGCATTTGATGTGCTTTGACAAACATATTTCAAAATGCACGTTTTCCGTTTGCATTAAGGTGATTGACAGGGGGTCCTCATTATTTTTTCTCTGTATATAACAACGTTGCATTGAGCAAAATTCGATTGTTTTACATTGTTATACTGGGACGCGCACTTGACTACTAAAACAGCTTCAGATGACTACAAAAGTGTTGTAGTGTCTTTCTAGCACCACCTGTCACTATGGAAATTCATCTATGTCTGAATTACCAAATTAATTTGGAATATGGAATTTGGGCAAAGTTGGAGTTTTGGAACTTGGCTAAAATGGCTACTTTAAACCAAAATGGCCGACCTCTCGTTCATTTTCGGACTACTCGAAATGATCTATGTTTGATCTAGTTTTGATTTTGATCTATGTGTGATTTAGTTTTCAACACAAGGATTCTAAAAGTGCCTGCGCACTGCGTGGATCCCTAAAAAGCCTTTTATTTACTCATCATGTCATCATACCTTGCTACTTGCATCAATGCAGTGGCAAAGAGTGGGTTGCCACCACTTGAGGCAAGTCAAGAACTTGCCCCCCCTAACAAAAGGACCTGCAGCATGAGTCTCGTCTCATTTTCCCAGCTTTTTGTGACACTGTACTTCATCTCGTTTTTAGCATCGTTGAAGTGAGTCAAAACCTATTTGGCCTGTGCATTGCTTTGTTCATTCACATACGTACATAACGCCAGTGGCATCTCAGATGGAAAAATATGCGGCGTTGGATTCTGCCATGACTCTTGACCAAATACTCTAAGCGATGGCAAGTGTAAAACTACCTTTTTTTTTAAGATAAATATTTCTTATTTCTCCTCAAAAATAGAGTTTAATTCAAAAAATAGTGGCGGAATTTAGTTTAGTTTTATTTTGTTAAATAAATATTTAATGTGTAATATTTTCCCTTAAAATGACCTTGAGCAATATCTGAATTTGCATGTCCTCATTTTATATTTTTGCCTAGTTGACAATCATGCTTTAATTTAAAAAAAATCAGGTTACTGAGTAGTTTTTATCACCGGATGCCTACTTATTTTTACTTAAATGATTACTTAATACTTGAATACAATTTGTAGCTACGCATAGGCTATGGTTGGATGTTTTCTGCTTTCGGCATATTTTAAAGCTTTGTTTTGATTGAACCAAGGCATCTCTCACATTCCAATTGTCCAAAATGAGGTTACCCCGATTAATTGCTTTCTTGTTTTCTATTTAATCACTTTGCCTGTCACTGTACATGGTTGGCAAAGATAGAGCATCGAATATTTATGAATAAGTAATTTGTGAACCGATTTAGTAAAACTGGAAATAAGCGATGCCTTCAAAATTGAGTTTTGGGTCTTTGCTGAGATTTGTCATTTTTAAAATCACATAGCGGACACTTACATTCCTTTCGTTTTCCTTCCTCAGAAGGAGAGCGGCCATGGAGGCGCAGAGCATCAACACGGCACCAACGGAGAGAGCCACAGCGCCATATCTCAGCAGCCCAGCGGTCCCCGAGGGAGTTTTGACCTTTGCGGATTTCAAAAGACCCAAGTAAGACGCATCAGTCAGAGCCTTACATCTGCGGTGTAATATAAATTGAAAGGCTACACTTTGTCTTACCCGATGCGCGAAAGGCTCAAAAGCACAACTTGGTTGAGTTTTTGGGTGTCCTTCCATTGTCGCCCTGCCTCTCGTCTTCCCTGAAAACTCTCCCGCTGAGACTCCCGTTGTGGCCCGAGGTTCATTTTCACAGGTCAGTGTGAATGACGTGCAGAGGAATTTTTTCCCTCTTGATGTTACCTGTGGGCGTGTCGTGCAGTAGTGCCAAACTAAAACCACTTTTATTTCAAAAGTCTGAACTGAGTGATAAGTGTCATCAATTGCAGAGGCGGAAAGCTTGTTTCAGTTTGTGTGCTCCAGTGTGATTAATGCCGCCTTTATCCTCTTAATAGTTTAATGAGCTCTGTGATCCGCAGCACTGCATCGTGGCGTCAGCACGCACAATCAAACACGAGCGCAGGGCTTAATTCATTAAGGTTGCGCTTGGAAAGCCAACTCGGCGGTCGGGGCCAGTCACATGATCTCACTCACGCTACAAATGGAAAAGAACGAGGGGTGGGGGGGAACAAACAGGGTAAGAGAGTCAAATATGCAGTGCTGCTGTTGCTTGGAAACAGATTGAACCTCATTTTCTGGATAATTGGTATGCTGGAAGGCAATCAGAAAGGTGATGGAGTTATTTGACCTTTGAAAAAAAAATATGCAATTGTGAAGCGCATTTGATCAACAACGCACTATTTGCATGCAAATTGAAGGCAGCACACGGAATGACTACGACACTGTCTTATGCACGTTATCAGTTTAGCACAAGACCACATTTAGGAGCCAGATGAGGTTATTTAGCCAATTCTCACATTCATTTTATGAGCTTTCATGCAAAAAATAATGAACTGTAATGGTTGAGAAACGAGCATATTGAAAATAAATAAATGAATAATGACAGGAATAACATATAACGGCATTTGTCATTATTCATCACTTGAGAATTTAGTTGGACTTGGGCAAAACTATGTGTTCAGAAGAACTATTTAATTTTCTTCAGTTTTTAATCTGCATTAAAGTTTTGGCAAATTATAGCAGTTTTGCAGTGAATTATACTTTGGGGAGCTGTATTGATTGTGAAATTAGCATATTTTAAGTGTTTGGGTTTCTGTTGTTACACAATGTCAAAATGAAATGAATAAATGTATAAACACACATCTTTTAGTAGTTTGGGAAAGTTTTTAGTCGTTTCAGTCGACCTTTTGGGCGCAGCAGGTCCTTAAAATTGAAGAGATTATTCAGATGAATCTATTTTCAAGATCATTTGGTTGCATTTTGGATAGAAAGTGCGATGATGGGATTTTAAGGGGTTGGTTTTTTTTGTTATTGAATAGTTTCATATGGATATAAAAACGTTTACATCCATGGCAATCTATAATTACATTCATGAAAATAAATTAGTAAGTGAATCGATTAATAAATACATATAATAAGCAGTTAATAGGATTTTGTGCAAAATGTAGTATTACTTATTTGAATCCTATATAGTATTACAGCATTTATGTGAAATCTTATGAGTTGTCAATAAAAGAGATTTTGGACCAGTGAGGGAATAATAACAGGAGAAATACATATTTGAAATGTGATTACTTTTACCAAAGTGGGGTGGCCATTTTGGAGCCTTTTTGACCAAATTAAATTATCAGCTATATATATATATATATATATATATATATATATATATATATATATATATATATATATATATTTTTTTTTTTTTTTTTTTTTTTTAAGTATTGATCATATCGTGCAATTCCAGAAAAGATGCCGGTATTGACTTGTAACACAAACATTCATTTTTCCTTTTTTTATTTGTGCAACAACGTGACCAAGAAAAAAAACACACCACTAACAATGTTCATATTGATTGTTTTTCACAGCAGAAGAGCCCCTTGATGCCCCATGTCCCCTTTTAAATAACACATGCTCTTGAAAAGTCATAATAAAAGTCCTTATCATTTACACTGAAGCCTTATGAAAAATATATTATTAATGTACAAAATTTTGCATATTCCACATGATCTCACACGTTAAGATAGGCCAACAGACAAATGACATACAACCAATCACAACACACAGTCGAGTCAGTTACAATGTAGTGTACAATGGAATGTTTTTAAGAGTTTGTGTACTCTGGAATGGAGATCTCGTCAGTTTCCTGTATTCTGGCAGGTGTGGGCGGGCCGACGAGAATATAATCAAACTCCTGGTGTTGAACTTTTTCGTACACGCTTTGCAGGCCGTTGCCTTTGGGCACGTGCGATGGATAGTAGTGTTCCCTCCTGGTGTCCCGAGGAAGCGAAGCCGTCTTGGAGAAAGTCGTCAGGTTGGACCCGGAGGCCACGCTGGTATTGGGCCTGGTGGCCGACGGGCTCCAGCATCTGTCCGAGTGGCCCAGCACTTTGCACTCGCTCGTGCACGCCCACAGAGCTGCGGAGGAGAACGACATTCATTGTTTGACCTCGATGCCAGATAATTGCCACGACGCCGCGATGCTCACCGTTTGTGGGGGGCGAGTCTTTTTTGTGCACGTCCCCGCTTATGTCGGAATCGCTGTCGTTAAAGTCGCTGTCCCCTTTGCCACTGTCCTTGCCGCTGATGTGAGGGTCCCTCGCTGAGATTGTTGTGAACGAATTACCCTTCCATATTGTTATTGGTCTGACGGCTTCCTTGCCGTAGCCGGGCAGAGTGGAATAGCCCTGAAAGTCACAGAAGAGAGGAAATGAGCCAAGGTAAAAGGCAAGACACACTTTCATTATGTCCACAATCCAATGATTCAACCAGTGTTGACCTCTACGCTGTTGAGGTGGTCTGTCTCGGCTGGGAGCGCCTTTGACTGGTCCCCAGCCAATCACAATCAGACATGGAGGCAGACACTCAAATTAGCAGTGATCCATGAATGCATTTTCTACACAGCCTTTCTTGTTCAGGGTCGAGCAGAGTAGGCACAACGCTTCACCCCAGGCGAAAAGCGGCCTCCACCCTTGACTGGTCACCAGTCAGCCACAGGGCTCGTATAGCAACCGACACGTATTCAAACCATTAGAGTGGTAACACTCCCTCCCTGCACTGAAGTTATCCAAATCTGCCAACAGACTATTCGCATCCCATGACTGACTTACCTTTAATTTGCCCTCCATGACCCTGTTGTTGGGCTCAAAGACGCCCGCCGCCTGGTGCCCGTCCTCGCAGGTCATCTCTGCCACATTGCTGGCGGCCACGGGCGGCTGCTCGGGGAAGGTGTGCGGCTCAAAGGCTGTGCCCATGTGACCGACGATCAGCTTGTCCACGCGTCCGCTCTCCACGCTCTCGGCCTTTTTGGGTGCCTCCTCCCTGTCATCGTAGCCCTCCCTCGTCTCTTTCCTGCGGCGGCTGCAAATGGTTGTGATGAGAATGATGGCTAGCAGGAGAAGGGAGCAGCTCCCCGCCAGGATGATAATGACGGCCACGGACGTGTCCCACTCAAATAGATACTCGTCGCCGTCCTGAGCGGATAAGGGCACGCTGGGGACTGTGCCCTCGATGAAATTGAAGTGTATGATCGCACTGGAGGTCAGAGAAGGAGAGCCGTTGTCGCTGACTGACACCACCACTTTGACATTGTCCGTGAGGTCGTACGTCAACTGTCGGCTCACGTGCACCTTCCCTGTGTCTTTGTCTACTGAGAAACCCAGCAGCCCCCCTTCTGTGATTTTGTAGGACAGCTGCGCGTTCAGGCCCTCGTCTGCGTCCGTGGCCTTTATCTGCGTAACCACGTAACCCGCAGGGGCGTCTTTAGGCAGAAAGACATCCGCAGAGCCTTTGTAAAGAGGGGGTTCGATAATAGAAGGCTCGTTGTCGTTCTGATCCACTATTTTCAAACGGATGATGGCCGTGCTCTGCAGCTGCGGGGAGCCGCCGTCGCTGGCTTGGACGTGCACGTCCAACTGCCTCATGACCTCGTAGTTGAAACTTCGCAGGGCGTAGATGGACCCCGACACCGAATTGAGCGAGACAAAGGTGTTCACGGGGGACCCCATAATCAGACTGTCCACGAGTCTGTAGGTAATTTTGCCGTTGTAGGCCAAATCGGCATCCGTGGCCTCCACGGTGGCGAGGTAGGCTCCGGGGGCGTTGTTCTCCGCCACCGACACCTCGTACACGGGCTTGGTGAAGTGGGGCGCATTGTCGTTCTCGTCGCTGATTCGGATGGTGTACTGGGTGATCTTTCTGAGAGGGGGTGACCCGAAATCCTCGGCCATGACTGTGAGGTTGTACTCGCTGATCCTTTCGCGGTCTAAGGGGGCCGCTGTCACTATCATGTAGCTGTCCTCATAGGCTTGCCGTAGTTTGAAGTGGTCGTGACCGTAGAGGGTGCAGTGGACTTGGCTGTTGACCCCAGAGTCCCGGTCCGAGGTTGTGACCAAGGCCACCAGGCTGTCCTTTTCCGCTGCCTCACTGATGTGTGCTGTGCCCGTGGTGATAGAGGTCATGGGGGTGATGCTGATGCCTGGTGCGTTGTCATTGACGTCGCTCACGTGAATGACGATTTTGCAAACCGAGGGCGTCGGGTTGGGGCCCAGGTCGGTGGCTTGCACGTCCAGCTCGTACGTACGCTTATCCTCAAAGTCCACCGGGCTCCTGAGGGTCAGGCGGCCCGATTTGCTATCCACGTGGAAAAGATCCCGGATCTCGTGAGAAACCTGTTTTCCGAAACCGTAGACAACCTCGCCGTTCGGACCTTCGTCAGCGTCTACCGCGTTCAGGTCCAGGATCACGCTGCCGACCGGTGCGTCCTCTGGCAAACTCACCGAGAAACTATTTTGATCAAAAACTGGACTGTTGTCGTTAAAGTCCGTCACTCGGACGGTTATCTTGGTCGAACCGGACCTGGATGGGTTCCCGCCGTCTGTGGCCGTCAGATCCAAAGGGAGCGATGCCTGTTTCTCCCTGTCAAGCTCCTTCATTAAGACCAATTCTGCATATTTAACCCCATCTGCTCTCAGGAGCACATCAATGGTGAAGTGACTGTTGACAGAAATCTGATAGCTTTGGATGTAGTTGGAGCCCACGTCCGCGTCCACGGCCGGGTCCAAAGGAATATGAGAGCCCACGGCTGCGTTTTCAGAAATCTCCACCACAGACTCGGCGCTGGGAAACTCCGGAGGGTTGTCATTGATGTCTTTTACCTCCACCTCGACGTGGATCAATCTGTAGCGCTCTTTGGAAAAATTCACCACATCAAAAGTGACGAGACACTGTGGAGTGTGTCGGCACATTCTCTCCCGGTCCATCCGTTCCCCGACGCTCAGTTGCCCGTCGCTCTCCCTCACCCGAATGAACGAGTCATTAAACTGCCTCATCATTCGAAAATTGGTCCTGGAGGAGTGGGGCGGGTTCAAGGACATGTCCTTGGCCAGGTTTCCGATCACCGTGCCCGCCGGTTCCTCCTCATTGCACTGGTAGCGGATCGTATTCCCCTCGGTCCGAGCCAGAGAGGCGCAAAACGGATGAAAGAAGAGCACAAATATCCACCAGTGGTAAAGAGTAGACCTAATAAATTGCATGTTGATAGTATCCACCGGGACAGCAGAGTGAGAAATCCGTTCAGCTCTGGAGCGAACTCGCCGCGCACCGACACTGAGAGCTGCGAGCGGGCTGCGGGGAGAAAGTTACTTTGCGCCTTTACGCACACGCAGCAGCCAGTCATGGACACGCGTGTCGACGCGTCCCCGACACCTCCAGATTCTGCACTGGCGGGGTTTCGAGCGCACGTCGTGCTAATAAGACCAAGTGTGGCCAATCCGCGTCTTTAGAATTATATATTTATATCGAAGAAACGCACACATGCGAGCCTGTTGTTGGGGCGCATGAAGGCAATTTGAAGACGTGCATAATCATAATGCACCGCTTTGTGATAGTTTCGAGCGCTGTTTATCGCCTAGTTGCAGCTTTTATTTACTGGAGGAAAAGCACATTTCTTCTCTCTTTTGATGTGCACTTATTGTATTCTTCACCCGTCAGTGTGAGCGTGTGTGCCTTTTTGCGGGTGCGCGCAAAAAACATTAATTTAGCCGGTGTTGCCATATTTTTTTTCTCTTTAAAAACACACACAATTGCACGGCTCTCTCAAATTAAAACGTTATCTGCAGATTTGACTAAAATGACAAAAGAGAAGAAATCAATGGTGAGCTATTGTGCTGGTCAATATATTGCAGCGTATCATCAACTATCCCAGATTAAAAAAAAGAGGGGGAAATGGGAAAAAGGAGAAATACATTTGCAAATGCACATTCGGCCATTTATTGAAGGGACAATTAAATGTAGTTATACAGAAGTAGGAAAGACTTTTGGCTTCATGAAAGCAATTTATTTACATTCGCTTTCATTGTGTTTGTAGTTTCTTTATGAAAAAATATGCAACAAAGAAATTGTGCTGTGTGGCTGGGAAGAATTAATGGCATGTCAATTTATTTCAGCGGAGAAAATTGAAATTGAAAACGCTTGCGTTGATTGCAACGTCAACACAATCTGTATGCTAAATTTCTTTTCTTTTTTCTTATAGTTCTGTTTTATTGAGCAGTTTGCTGAGTGAGTTTGTCTGACCTCTAACTCTAACTTTATATGCTACGTCGAGCAGTGGAGTCCACTGTCACTTGGTTGTCATGGAAACAGCATAGTGGGCAGGGTTGGACGTTTGTGATGTAAATATTTGACTGATGAGCAATCTAAATATCTGTTTTTTTCTTTTCAGATTTTTCCAGAGGAGTGGGCAGCAAGAAAAAAGTGCTGCAGCCAAGTGGAGACTGTGGACGAGAGTACCACGACATTGAGACCTTATACAAAGCCACATTGTAATGGTGCGTGTATTTCTGTCATTTTTGTCTGCCACCCAAATAATAATTTAGCACAAAAAACATCCACTCAGGTTCTAGTTTCTGGTTTTATGACAGCAGTACAATAATAAGTAAGATTTAAAAACGTAAATTTAATGGACATGTGCAGTTCCTTCTGGTGCATACATCTTGCCCACCAGAGACATAGACACACGTGAAAAAGAGTTTCACAAATGATTCAACAAGGTGGAGCAATATTAGTCATTTTTCACAAAGCATAAAGAATATATGCCCATACTGCCAATTTGTTGTCTGTCGACAAGTGTTTGTGTTGAAATCTCTTTTGCTTAAGGGTTATAGTGTAATTAGGACACCGTGAAACCAGTCCTCTTAGTTAGCCTGTCAATGGCATTTTGTATTCTCTTTTAGCATTAAGCTAAACAGTCTGTCTTAAGTATGTGTGGTGCTTTTTTATACACAGGTAGTTAAGGTTATCTTGTACATAGGGCAATGCTAATAGTAACAAATAGTTTAGCCTTTTACTTACATAAGAAGTGGTCCTAAATTGGATACACAAGCTCATCATGTATGCCAGTATACACCATCCAAATTGGGGAATTTTTTTTCCATTCTACCTCCTCCGTGTTTTTTTTTTGCTTTATTCTTTACTTTTTGACACAGAGATGAATATAAAGAAGTGACAAATCCAAAGCCTAATCATTTTTTCCTATTGCTTATTTGCCGCCCATTTCTATTCAAGCATCTTTATTTTCCCGATGTCAAAATTTTTTGTCTGCTATACATCTTAATGAAAAGATGTTGAAGATGACAGATTGTGTCCATTTGGCTGCGAGTGATCTGCCATCAGTCACGGCGTGTGCACACTCACCACGTAAGACAAAGACTTTGACAATAATGAAGTGAAACGTCGGGAAAAGCCCACAGAGGCACAGTGAAGTGGAAGAGGATGCAGCTGACAGCAGCGTTGGAGCCGCGTTACCCTCGCAATCTTCATGTTCCTCAAAGAAAATAGCACACTGGGAATAAAATGTTTTGAAACGGCAATTCACAGTAGCACACAAATGTCATCAATTTAACAGCAGCCTGAGCTACAGAGGCTTCTGATGTAAAGATTTTTCGCTTTTAAAACCGTTATTCTTGGACAGCAAACGAATCAACAGCGCCTCTGCTGGCTGCATCCAAGTAATGCGCTCTATCTTGGCTTGCTTTTTGTGCCTTTAAAGGGTTTTATTTGACTCGATTAGAAATTTCCCAGAGCGGGTTGCCCCCTATGGTCAGATAATATGAATATGTCACCATTTTCACTTTCTGTTTCTTATTTAACCTTTATTTACCCAGGCAAACAATTAAGAACAAGTTCTTATTTACAACTGCGGCCTGACTCAAAAAACAATGGCTCTTTGAGGGGGGTGCGGGATGGAGTGCTAAAAAAATAAATAAATACATAAAACAAGGTTACATAAATACACAATCAAAACTAAAAATACATCAGAAAACTGTACAGGCAGTGTGTTAAGTAACATTTATAACCTTCGTATATGTATAAAATTAAGTCACAGTTTAATTCCAATACACATTAAAATTAACTGTCACACAAAATCTCACATATCACAAAAAGATAACGTGGACATTTACTTTCACTGCTTTGAATAAGAATACGCCTACAATACAATACACCTTTATTCATAAGCGCTTTCGCAACAACCGGAGCTGTAACAAAGCAAGAAAAACATGTCGCGTGGGAAAAACCTTCTGTAACACTATAGAAAAACGAAGAGTTGTGTTTTTTTGTTCTTTTCTTGCCAGAAAGAGGAGAACTTGTACAGAGGTCAGGCGTACAAGGTCTCCTGACCTGTACAACACTTGAAAAGAAGCCTTGCTTATAACAAAAACTTATTAACAATTGGAAGGGCGCTTACAAGAATAAACTTCAGCCATGGACAACATGCTGCTACTAAAGACAAAATCATGATTTGTGGCATGGGTTGAATTTCAAATCGGCCAAAATTTTTACTGTACGCGTGATGCTAACTTGCGTACACCGTTAAAACGAGTTTGTGATTTAGATCTTGAGCAAAAGTTAATTAATTTGAACATATGGAAGCCTCACACTTAATCTGATCAAAATCTGTTCAAAGTGATTGTGGTAAACAATTGTGCGCACCACCTGCAAAAAATCAACTTTATATATTGAATATATGAATTGGGCGAATGTGAAGAGATGCTGCCATTTTTCGTACTGAGCGTATTTCCTCGGTAGCACGAATTGAGGAACTGTGTTGCACAAGCTTCAAATTCTCACCCTCAAACACTCTCCTTCCACAGCAGTTGATCCTCAAATGAATTACTCTTTGTCTGATTGAACAAGACAGGTCCAAAGGGTGAGTGAATCTGTTAAAACCTGACAACACATCCTTTGACATCATTGTCATGTTTTGATAAGTGGCTATTAAATCAACTCATTTTGTCTTGTTTTGTTGTGTGACCATCACAGATGTCCTTCTTCCGGAATTGGATGCAAGGTGGACTGTCCTTGCTTCATTCTCTTGGAACACACAATAAAGACTGCAGCCCCAAGGATCAACTGCTGTAAGGTAAAAGAAATACAGTACATTTATTTTTCAAAAAAGAATACATTTAAAGCACATACTGCAGGTTAGACGTATTTCTTTCACTCTTGTGTTAGCCTGTTTCTGTTGTTAGTTGGGGGTGGGGGGCGCAAACCAAATTCCTGCCAGAGAGCATCCAGACTGTTGGAAAACACAAGAAAAAAAGTCGAAGAAGTATCGTAGAAAACAAATTTGAAGAAGCTAGCCGAACAAGCAACTTCATCTGAAATCTGAATTGAAATTTAGCTTCCTGTATGCATATTACTACTTTCAAATTGTTAACTGTTGAGCTACTCCCTTACCAAAAAAATCCTACCTAGCATTCCATCCATCCGTCTGTCAGTCCACCCATCTGTCCGTCCATCTGTCTGTCGCGAACATGCAAATTTGTTCGAATGCAAGACAACATAAGAACAACATCTAGGAAGGCAAACAAAGATTCAAACCCTGAACCAGAAATCCAAGGCAGCCTTGCTCGCCACTATCCCACGGTGCCGCCCCCTGTCATTCCATACATTAAAAACGATTCCTGTGTAAGCAACCCGTGATAGCCAGCCCTCAATGTAATGTACTTTTAATGAAGTAAATAAAAGAGCAGAGTGCATCACGGCTGCTTCATTAAACAGGCCGATAAACACTCACTGCTTGTTTCACCAGCATTTATATGCGTACGTTACGTAGGCTGATTTTTACTTTAATGAGAACAGAGGTGATTATAGTTTCGGCGTAGGCGATCTTTTTCTTTGGATTACATGGAACCGGGTCAAACGGCGCCGCCTCTCGATGGATTATCACACAACAATAGAGCATTATTTTCTGTAGTTGTGTGTGAATCTTTGCTTACTGCATTGTTGTTTTAGAATGGAAAGAAACTATTTAGCAGATGGTGAGGTAAAAAAAAAAAATGCAGTCTTTGGCCTGAGCCTCATTTGCATATTTCGTTTTGGACTCTCTTGTCTTGCCATCTGAAATGCAGATGTAGAGTATTTTCTGCGTGATGTTCAAGATGAATTGTGACTCAGTCTGACAGAAGCGATCATTACAGTGTGGGGAGCAAACACTTTACATAAATCATTCATCAAGTGAATGACTTTTTTCTTACTTTCTGTATGCCACGTTCTACATTACACTTCATTATGACCATTGAAGCATTTATCCAAATGTTGAAATGGTTCCCGCTAGAGCGATCCATCATCAAATTAAAACATGACACAAATGAAAAAAAAAATCTACCAGGACTTGCAATGATTGTTTTTATTTAATTGCACTATTCGTGGCACTTTCTTTGAAAGTTTGCCATATTACAACGCATCGCCGAGCTAAGTAGGAAGCTAAGCGGTTAAATGGAAAATATAGGCGAGTTAAAAAAAAAGAGAAAAAAATCTCTCAAATTTACAGTTGGCCCACAGACACAATTCCACGTTTAATGGGATTGTAAATGCATTCCGTTTCAAGAGCTCGCCTTTGCATTTCAAGTTGTCTAATCACAGCGGTCCGTAATATGCCTGCAGAAATGCCACGATAGTCTGCGCTTGTGGAGGGCACTCCGCCTCACGCTCTCTCACTGCGATTAGAACTCGGCAGCATATTACAGTGCAGGAGCTCAATTGAATATCGCTCCATTGGGAGCGCGCTCGCTTTAAAGGACTCAATATTCGGGCTCTGTAAGGCACTATAATTCTTCCTTTTTGCACATGTCTCCTACTTATGTGTCTCTGCATTGGCCTTCAATGCTTTTTTTTCTGTACCTTTTATATTTCTCAAGTGTTCAGGGTTAGCTTTGGGATGTTTATTGTTTGGTAGATGTTGATGGCAGTTCTTTTATTTCTTTATATAAAAAATATAAGTCCAATAAAAATGTACCTCAAGTTCAGTACACATCACGAGCGAACATTTTCACGTCACATTATGTGCACCTATATGCGATGCGATGCACTTCACATATGTCGCTGTGCTCATTGGAGAGTAATTAGAGGGATTTTTAAAAAAAAAATTTTTGCTTGAGGAAACGGCAACTTGGTCTCAAAAGGAGTCTGACTTGAGGCCATGCCGCCCTGGCAGCAAATAACATATACAGAATAACTGAATTCATAAGCAGCTGGTTTGTTTTCGTGCAAACTCTGTTTTTCCACACTTTGAACATCTCAGCGTCTGTTTTATGATGCAGTTTGAGAACTTGAGAACTCTGTTAATCAGCTGGACTGATATTGGGTCTTCTAAATCAATTTTCGCCCCCCCTCCAAAAAAAAAAAAAACGGTCTTGTTGTTTTTCAATCTTTGCCTGTGATGGACCTTATTCTCGGCAATGTGTTAAGAATTTCCGGTGGAAAGGTCAGATTGCTCCGCTGTCAATATGTTACAAAACACTGTCTACGTTACCTGAAAAATAACCTCCGTCGTTCATTGTGAGATAGCCTGAGGTTGTGTAAATAGGTCGTTTTGTGTTAATATCTTTCAAGGTTGAAATGGAATCAATGCAAAGAGATAGCTTCTACAGCCAACACTGTGGTGAGTTGCCATATATAGCTTCATCCAACAAAAACTAACAAAATAACTCAAACAAAAAAAGGTATTTTCTATAATGAAACAAAATAACAGCGGTTTTAAAGAAATAACAAATATTTTCGCTGAAACTAATTAAAACTATAATTACATCAAAAATGTCCTTCATTTTTGCCTCTGCCAAATAATTCTATACATGAGTTGTCAAGGTTCAATTAAATTATTTATTATTTTTGGTATTCTTTTCCATTCCATTCGCTATTATATACTGTATTTTTCGGACTATAAGGCGCACCAGACTATAAGGCGCACCTTCAATGAATGGCCCATTTTAAAACTTTGTCCCTATATAAGGCGCACCATTAATGCACCATGTCAGATTTTTAATGCAAATCAAATCATTCTCCATTTTATCTTTTTTATTTCAACTTCAGCCACAACAAACTACTTTATAATCACAAAAAGATGATCCATAGTCTTTTTGATTCATGATTCATAGTCTTCAGTAAGGCAACTTATGATTGATTTCATGACAGAATGCTTCGGGCCAGTTTAAATTTAGGAATTTGGTCCATATACAAGGCGCACCGGACTATAAAGCGCACTGTCGGCTTTTGAGAAAATCTTAGGGTTTTAGGTCCGCCTTATAGTCCGGAAAATACGGTACAACATAAAGAAAGCCACTAGAATTTCATATTTGTTTGATGTATGCTTGACTTGACATACTGTTTGTATAATAATGATTTGAACTTCAGATTTTAATCCACTGGAAAATAACTACTTGACTTTTGTGTGCCCATTCTGGGTCCTCTTTCTTCCAGTCTTTCTCAGTCATCAAACATCAAAGATACTTAACTCTGCCAAAGAGTTTAATAGACCAAATCTTAAAAAGAAAAACATAAAACTGGTGCTTAATGGAGTGAGTGGAGACATTTGGTTTTCTTTACAACAATTGATTCCTTCATTGTAGCTAACTTGTGTGTTTTGTTGTTATTATAGCTACTACATGCATGTCAAACTTGGCGATCGATTCCCTAACAAAAAACTATGCTGAGACTAATAAAATAATTGTAGCATTCTTTAACAGCTCTTTAAAGGTTGAAAACGTTTTTTTTGTGTCTTTACTTAAATGAACTTCCCATGAACATTCAGTGTACCTCTTACATGCCAAGGGCATGGATTGGGACATTAACACTCAACGGTGTGTATAAGGGCGGGGGCGAAAGAAGGTTTTGCCGAGTTAAAGCAAACACGATACGCCGCCAGACTGCCATAGCTTATTATGAGCTGCTGAAGTACTCTCTTCAAAACATGCGTTTAAATATGGACCGTGAAATCTCAGATGGCTTCGCATCCCAGAGGCAACATCAGATCTTTTTGTTCTGAAGATACTCTCGGCTGATTAATTCACACATCAAAACAAAACTGTGCGTTTTTTTCTTTTCTTTTTGGAGTAAAGCCTCCAACGTCACACGAGGGATTCAAACCCCATCGGAAGTCTTAAACTCAGAAAGGAGCCAGCGTTATGTTTTATTGATCCCTCTCCAGGAGTTTGGAGAGATGGAGGATAAAGATGGAGGATAGTTTTTCTATGTTAGCACAGAGAGCCATGTTAAGGTGTTCAAGGTGTCTCTCCAGACGTGTCCCGTAGCTGCTATAAACAATCTTAGTGGAAGGAACACAACAAGACTAGCTTGTATAACAGCTAGCGGGGCCCTTTGCTAGCCGTGAATAACAGATGCTCTGTAACGGTTGTAGCAAGTACCTAAGAAAAAGTCATGAATCTTACGACTATATAGTGACATATAGCGAGAAAGTCGACCCAAGAGACTGGGATGATGGATAAGTCAAACAGCACATTACGTGGGTTTTACAATTATGACAGATCTGACATACGGTTCGAGGATACGAGCAGTGCGAAGTGTAAACCCAAAACATCAAGGCACCCAGAGTCATTTGATTGTTTTATATTTTATTTTTTAAATACTTATGCTGGACATACATGACAAAGGATTGGATATTTGGCTTGAACCTTGTTTGACCTCCACTAAACCTTTGAATACACATATTCATCCATTCAATTTCTCAGTGTTTTTTTTTTGTACAACTTGCTCTTCTCTAACATGGCACTGAATAGCAATATTCACAATAGGTCTTTGGGCTATTTCACATTCCAAGGACGTCGCCTTCTGTGCCTTTCTGACACTCTTCCAGTGAGTCAACCTGCCGATGACACTCAGCACTCTACACTCAGTGGCCACTAAGAACGTTCTGTTGCAGTGGTGAGGTACTGCTGATCAATTGTTCTATTGGTCATATGTGGAAGTTTTAATATTAGCCAACCAATCGACAACAAACAAATAATCAAATTAAGTGCCTCCTATTTTAATAATAAAGGTGATCGTTTAGAGGCAATTATTTTTTAAGAAAAGCTCATCCAAATCTTCTAATTTCACGCTCTCAAAAAGAAATAATTCCCTGAATTCTCTCGTCCTTCAAGAAAGCGGACTGATTGATCCTTTGTGTTGAATAAAAATAAGGCATTTGCAATCATCTGCTTTTACTTTCGAAAATAATGATCATCAACCCATTCTTGTTTGATATTGCTGACCTATCAGGTGTTCATCACTAAATAATATCAAATAAGCAGAAATAATTGGTCAATAAACTGTAATCAGGGAAAATGTTTTTAATACACTTTAATGCAAATAAAATCGTAACATATTATCCAATTAATCGATGGAATAATTGATTTTAAAATTATTCGATAATGTCAGCGCTCGTCATATGATGCCAAAATATGCACAGCATGATGAACATGACTTTTATTTTCAGGAATTAAATAAGGAATTTTGTTTTTGTAGCTCTGTAGAACTGTTTTAAATGTTGCTGTTCAGCAGTTGTCCCAAAAAAATTTGGAAAATTAGACAGTCAGACATTAGACAGTTAGACGCCCATTCACAAGTTAAAAGAAGGTCAAATTAGACTTGCGAAGGTTTTAGTATATTTCAAGTTGGGACATTTTGGAGTGTACTTCCTTTAATTCAGAATTCACAACAGTGTCACGCATCCAAGTTTGCGCAGTACATCTAGAGTTTCACATTTGCAAAGCATTTTCCAATATTTAACATGACTTGACTCAGTAATGCAAGTCCACATTATCTGTCCAGAGCCACGATTATTATAATCCACAATGACTACCTCCACCAAGAAGATAACAGTGAGGCCCGTGAGGCATGGGGAATGGGCCAAGAAAAAAAAAAGAAAGAAAAAGTCCCATTACACAGTCAGTTAAAGCAAGGATGTTCCCTTTTTCCTCTCCAGGTGGTTGTTCCCCTTTCACGCAGTTCCTGCTAAATTGTCCGGTGTGATGTATACAACAGCAACAACGTTACGGAGAAGCGGGTGTGGGCGTCACGCTCAGATTGAGGGTTGATCGGAGCTCTATTATCAGCGTTCCTCAGACCGGATCACTGATTGTCGGGATGTTATGTGCGATATAGAGAAAGTGCCTTTACATCAGCTTTTTTTTTAATTTAGATTGAAAGTAGACAGATTTTGTCGGGGTTGCTCAGTCAGCAGAACTCATTGTAGTCATAGCATAGAGGAAAAAACTTGAGCATTGTGAGCAGTCACGAATGTTAATAGGCCTCGCTGCACATCACCCTGTTAAACGCGCATGCTTCACAAGACGGGATGAGATATGGTTATGCAAATCGGATTCAAAGAATTGCAAAAGTAGCTCACGTGGAATAGACGCGTCAACAAGGTGTAGACAGTTGACAATTTGCTAATTAAAGCTGACGCATTTTCTCTCTCCACAAGAACAGCTCACTGAGATGTTTGCAGGAATGCTCTGCGGCGAATATCACATTCCCCACCGGAAAATAATCTTTTGGGGAGATGGAGGATTTCACTTTGCCCCGAGAACACTTGACAACAAGAGCGTAATGCTTTGCACATATTGTTGACACGTGTGTAATGAAAGTGCCTCAACTTCAAACAACTTGTCTGCACGGTCGCCTCGCCGATGCACCGCTGAACAAAGAAGAATGATTTATTACGCCGGTTATTTGTCTGCCTCTCTAAATGCTCGAATTCCCTCTGACAGCCCAAGTAGATAAACTACTCCGGCCCAACGCATGAAAAGCGCCGTACCTGCAAAGTAAAGATTAATCGAGTCCATCAGGAAACAACAGAAACACAATTTGGCCTATTTTGTGAGCTATCTTTTCCCCCACTCAGCCAGGCGGAGCAGAACATTCCCAAGCTATTGTCAACTTAAACATGCAGTGAACAAGCTGGGCCGAGGGGATGGGGGGGCGGTGGTGGCTTTGAGTTCCGTTTTCCCAAGCTGGGGTTGAATTTCAGTCGTGAGACACAATTAATGAAGGAGAGATGAGTGCTTGCGGGGTCGGTGAATGACACTCGGGCGCTGGCAAGCAATGAAAAAAATGAGTTTAGAAGTTTTCTTTCCCCCCCACCTCCTTATGTTTGCCCAAGATGAATTGGCTTTTAAGATTTAAGAAAGTCTGCGGCTGAAATACAAAGAGGGGCTCATCTATCAGCCACTTGAATAGTGAGAAAATCCTCTGTTTGTGTGTGTGCGTAGGGGGGGTCGAGGGGGGGGCTGGCTCAGGCGAGGTATGTTGTCGGTCTCTGATTAGACCTTGGGCAACTTCAACGTCGGGCCTCGGCGCACAAATATCAATCCTCACGTCTTCCACTTCAAATCCTTGGAACCACTGGAGACATTTTCTTCACAGTAAGCCTCCATTTTAAAGATTTGCTTTATCAAAAGTGCCAGCGAGCGTGCGTCCACCGCAGCAGCGCATGTGTTTATTGTGCCAAAAGTCCAATTTGACACAGTCAAACTTTTAAGGGTGCACTATAAAAGGAAGGGATGATGGACGGATGGATGTTCAAAATAGCACCACTGTTGCTTTAGCTGTCATGATTTTCTTTCAAATCATCCATATCCGTGAAAGTAAAGAAATAACTCAAGACAAATCTGTAAATTGGTTACATTTCATCAGGTGACATAGGAATTGTTATTGACAGCAACAATGACTGCAACATTTAAGGACATTTTCTACAAGACTAAGATTAGTTGTTTTGACGTATATTTAATGATAACTTTTTTGGATAAACACCTTTCCAACTTTTTTCTGCTGGAAAGTATTGCGATTGTATGAGTCTGAATGGTTTTCTGTCACTGAGGAAAATTAAATCCACGCTGCCTATACACACACAAGTTATTTTAATAGTCTAAATCACTCGATCATCATCACTGAGTCGGTTGGAAAGACATATTTGTACTAATCAATCGTAAAATGTTAAAAATGCGTTGACTCCAATGAATTTCTACCCGCCTGAATTGGTGACTGGAAACTATTAGCCACAATTGTTGGTTGGCCTTCGCGATGATTTTTAAGTGAACCTAGGCATTCAATAATCACAGGCAAAAACAAAATGTGTGGTGCACTTCCATTCATCAAACACAAACTGGGCGAGTCAATCCTGATACTGAATAGGAAAAAATAGCCATGAATTATAAAACGTCCGCCGTACCTTTGCCCTCTTCACATATAGACAGCATAGCCAATTATACCCCGGGCAGTATAATAGAAAGCTTTTATGGTGTTTCTAGGGTGTCAAGATCTTAATTTTTGATGTCTCTATGTGTGTTTCCAGGGCCTCTCTAGTTTTTTTTTTTTTTTTTTGAAGTGATAAGAGGTAAACACCCAAAACCAATAACCATCAGCCTGACGATAAATCAAACTGACACCTCTCTAAAAAGGTAAAGCCATAAGAGATGAACGGGCGGGAGATCTTGCAGGACTGCGTTGTATTGTCTTAGCTGGCATGAGCCAGTTTTTGTTTACGCCATGATTCACTTGAGTTTGGGCTTCTTGGCAAACAGTTTGGGCTGCAAAGTCCTCTTTCAATAGCAACTATAGCAAAGTAGGGAGCCGGCATGAATCAAGAGATCAACAACTGATTCAACGCCATTACACCACCCACTTCTGCAAAAGTAAAAAGGTAATCTTATCAATACTGTATCATAGTGATGATCGTCATGAGGTTGAAATGACCTTTTTATCTCTATTTTTACTCGCCAGGTCAATAGTGGAACTTACAGAATCCGCCGTTATTTGTTTACTTTTAATATTTGGCTCAGTGGTTATTAAGCTAACCCAAAGCCCTGGGGTTTTCAGTGAGTCAGTCTAAAGGGTTCAGTGGGGGTCAAAACAAACCTTCTCCATTCATCGTATGATTACAATCCTCATGGCCATGATTGGCCACAACTGGCCAAGCTACATTGCAAAGGCCATTATATACCAAACACTAGCTCATTGCTAGGAAAGCCCTTGAGATTTTCTTATTATTATTTCTTGTGGAAAGTGCCTTGAGAACACTTCTGCTGTAAACTGGCTCTAAATCAATAGAATTGACTTGACTTAAGGCAACAGGACAGGTCAAATTGAGTTGCTGTACTCACGCGGTGTTGCATTTTGATTTTGAAAAAAATTGATTTAGCTGGCATGAATAGGTTATAAAAATACAAAATGTTTGTGTACATAGTACATTTTCTGGCCAATTAAATGAAAATTACTGGTTTTCCGCAGCGCAATAAATGATCTCTCATGGCACACAACTGCGCCCGTAGCCCAGTGTTTGGAAATCTCTGTCTTGGGGGGGGGAAAAAAAAAACATCCTTAAATCCTGTTCTGTACAACCTCTGGTCACACTAACTCCTCATGTGTTAACTTAAAGACCCATGATTGGAGAGTTTAAGGATTTTTAATGGCTCAGTTAGTCTCCGCGGTAGCTCGGGTTCAAGTAAACGGAGACGGATGCCGACAGCGCCGGATTGACACTAAATCCTTAATAGTTATTGGGAAGATATTAAAGGATTACACCACTATGAGTTGCTGAGCCCAAATGATCTGTCAAACATCCTCTTTGAGATTATCACGTTACATGCTGATGTGTCAGACCGACCCCTGTGTATACACACTGTAATTCTCATCAAAATGCGTGTACGTCGTGGCAGTTGTAGAAACGCAGTCTAAATTTGGAGAAGGGGCGCTTCATCGCTCTGACACATGTAGGTCTTGAGTCGCTCGGCTTTACCTCGTCCTCGGAGAGCAATCGCGTAGAGATTGAGCAAAGGTGCGGCCGCCTTAAACAAGTCAGCCACTTTGAGACGTGTGAAGCAACAGAGTGCTGCAGCAGCGCCAGCGGCTCATGGCCTTGGGCCCCTAGCTGTCGGAATCGGAAAGTCACGCTTGAGAGCTCAGCCGGAGATGGAGATGTCGAAATCCTTGATGCCCTGCACAATGAGGCCATTTCATAGTAGATCACGGTAGAGTCTTGCTGGTGGTGAGGGAAGTGGAAAGTCACTTTGACAGGCCACTGAAGAATTTATTGAGATGTCCTGTGGTGTTGAAAGATTTGCATGTCCCTTCAAAAAAAAAAAAAAGCTGTAAGGGGGATGGAAGAAAGGGAACAAATAGAAATGGAGGCGAGCCTTCCTGGTTTGACTGCACAATATCAGCTAATTCATGTTGATCTGTCTGATAATCAGTTTAGTTTGAACTAATCGCTTGATTGAACTCATGACTTTAGAAAACAAATGACAAAATATCAATCCTAACAAAACAAAACAAAACAAAAGATTTTGCATTAACATAAGTGTTTTTTCATTTAAAATTGTCTTGATTTTTCTTCAGCTGCCATGACGGGGAGTGTCTCAAGATTCGATAACATCTCGCGTGCCATCACGCATGGCGACCAGACGAGATTCCTCTTCAATTTTGAATTATACGACCTCACTTTAGCTCTTTGCCTGTTAAATCAATATTAAAGGCTGACTGTACACCGAGTCACGAATTAACTTCAGTCGTGACAACTTCATTAAGGCTTTGCAAACGGACTTGAACACTATCGACTGGTGACTTCAGTTGCACTTTAGCCTCGGTAGACTCGATACTCTCTCCGAGCCCCAAAATGAAGCCGTAAGACGCCAGCGGTCTGCCAGACGCCAATCAAGTGGCGTGAGCGGTAAGCAGAGAAGGGAAGGCTCGTCTCGTGGCGGACAAAACCATGCCTGCAGCATTGAAGAAAGGAAACGCCGATTGCCTTTTAAGATCATTACCTCTGCATACAAAGATTTAAGATGCAGGATTTAGCCGGTTAATGTTACGTAAAGCTCATACAAGAGCATGAAGATGAGCTGGCTGCTGGCCAAGCAGCAACATTATTGTCAGATGAAGCCCACTCAGATGAGAGGTGAAACGTTTTTTAAGGCAAACAAAAGAGTCCAGTTATGATCTATTTAATTCCCTGAGAATGAAATGGCCTGGATGAAAGCGCATATCCACAAGACATCAAAGTCTAACAAATATACCATTGAAGTCAAGAATCACCTTTTATACTGGTGATCCCATTTCCACATAAGATCTTTTAATCTAAGGGAAAATTATTCATGACATACCGCGAATCTCATGTGTTTTTGTGCTACTGTTTAGCTTAGCAACTGAGTTCCAATAAATTCAGAAGTCAACTTCATGTGTATGTGTGAAGAAATAAGATCAATACAGATAGGAATGTATTTTTCAGGAGGGGAAGAAAGAAGTGACGAGGTGGATAGTGGTTACCGAGTCTGTTTCAAGGTTTTAAAACTATTCATGCTAGCTTTATTGAAAACCGTAAGTTGTCCATAGGTGTGATTTGTCTTAAATGGTTTGAATTGGAGACAACCACAATTTGAGGAAACAACAAAAGTGCTAGATTGAAACAAAACATTTTTTTCAGAGTGCACTAAAAGCTCACTATGAATCCATATCCTGCTCAAAAGTGCGTTTCAAATTATCAGTCTGGAAGATTTTGCGTTGATTTTTCAGACTGCAGCAGCGCCTCAAGGCCACACAGACCTGTGGCTGCCTGGCCTGGGTGAAAATCTGTGAAAGTGACAGTATGTACAAGCCAAGGGGCATGTGAAATAATTTACTTTCATGCTGTACTCCTGTCTAACTGTCACTGTCTCTTAATTCCACTCCGCCGCATATTATAATCTTCTAAATAGTTTTTAAGTACGGTGCTGGGCTTTTTAATATTTTAAAGCTCGCTCCTCTGTGGGGTTTCCTGGTGGCACACTGGGAGTTCGCTGGGGACACTTTCCATTTAGAGCTAGCACACGATATTGACTTGAGAGGTATGTGTGTGTTTGCACGTGCGTGCGTGAGCTGGTTATCTGCACCAATTGTTTGACCTCTGTCTCTTTTTTTAGTCTCTGGCCTTTGATAAAATCTTCTTGTCTGTTGGGAAGTATGGAGAGAAGTTCCTTTAAGGTCAGATGACATTATACCATACATACAAGCGCTAGTACATATTGCTGCTGTCCATGGTACCTTGGATGTCACACTTGTTTTTTCATGGGCATAAAGTTTGTTTGTTTATCAAATTTGCAAAATGGAGTCAGCGACAGCTAATTTTTTCACAGAACGTTGACTACTATGGCAGAACTGAACAGAAATGATTTTAAAAAAAAATCTAAATCAGTAAGTAAAAATGAATTGTCACTGTCAATAATAAATTGTTACTTTAATAAGCTGTCAAAACAGAAAAATGTCTGCTCACAAAATAATTTTCGAAAAATGTAAATCAGCTCCTTTTTGTACAAAAGTAAAACTGAATTGTCACGGTTAATTATAGACAATATCTATTTTTAATAAGATGGCAAAACAGAAAAAAAAAAAGTTGTCTGCTCACAAACTAGCTTAAAAAAAAATCTAAATCAGCTTATTTTTGTACAAAAGTAAAAATAAATCATCACTGTCAATTATAGACAATATCTATTTTTAATAAGTTGCCAAAACAGAAAAAAAAGTTGTCTACTCACAAAATAGTTTTGTTCTTTTATTGAGTTTCATAGTGTCTGTACTGTGAAGAAAACCAATCACTAGGCACGCAATCAAAACGTGCTCCCACTGCTTTGCCCATGTTTTGAACTGACAAAGTAACAACGACGACAAAAAAAACTCAATTACCGAATAATAGATGAAAAACACACCAGAGCTGCATGTGTTTTTTCGGCTGGCACAAAACACCACATAGTGTATTTGCCACAAAACATTCTTGGCGCTGCCAACATCAAACATTTCATCTTAAATGAGTCCACTTGCGGATTGGGGAACATTTTGCTCTTGTATCCTTAACATTCTTAGGTTCACATCTGCTCATGTTGCTTCCACTTCTGTTTTTTCCCCACCTTGCAAGTCCCCAAGATCTCAATCTCAGACACGGTTGAATTCATCACTTTACTATTTACATCTCTCTTTCAGTTGTGTGGTCATCTGCGGATTGGTACAAAAACTTAGTAGGGCGTAATTGGAAAAATAAACAAGTCAAGTATATATAACTAGAAAAATCTACTTAAGTACATTAATAAAGTATGTGTACTTTGTTATTGCCCACCACTACCTTATGGCGACTGCAAATGTAATATTTAACAATAGCAGACGTGTGCGCTTAGTCCCCGAGCATCTCTTCACACCCACTCCCTCCCACAGGTGTACTACAATGACCTGCTCGGATGGCTTGGAGCGTCTTCTGAAGCTCGGCTTGTGTCCTGCCAGAGACGATGCTTTGGCCCGATTTCAGCTCACGGCAAACACACGGGTAGCCAATGAAATCACTCAAAACAAACATCAGACGTTAAGAAGAAATACAAAACAAAGTCTTCCAGCGCAGTAGTAGAGTAGGACAATGAAAAAAAAGGAGAAACTGTACGCTAGCTCACAGTTGTCCCTTAAATCTGGAGGCATCTCCGCAATTATCATAACGCAGCGTGCATGTCGCAGTGAGATCAAACCATGCGTTGTAAATTGTTACGCGTGGATATTCCGCTCGCCCATTTCTCATCTCCACGTCCTTCGGCTGTTCTATTGATTAGTCATGATTGATAGATTACTCCGAGGAGTAGAAAGTTGATTTAAATATTAAACCAAACCTCGGTTTCTGTTGCTGAAAACTTAAAACCGATTTCCCACTGCTGGCCGTCTTGCCGTGTTGTTGAATATATTCATTGGCGCTGTCTTGACTGCTCTGATAGCAGGTGCATGAAAAAATCAAAAGTGTATAAATGATATATTCTCAAGAAGCAGGCTGTTCTGAATTTGCCTCCTCTATGGGATGGGATTGGTCTTTATTAGTCTCACGTTGTGAACATTCAGGTTTTGGAGCAGCTAATTGAAAGTAGCAGCATTGAATGTGATGTCTACATGGTCCTGACAATACATAATGTACGGGAATAAATCAAGGTGATTGCTTATAGTCATGTCGCAACATGGTCACAATTAATGCTAATTCCATTCCATGATGAAAAATCAATGTAATCCATATGTAATTGGGATGAACCCAGCATATTGAATAACAGCACTCGGGTGGCAACTGGAAATGAGTGAATAATTTATAAATAGTGGCATAGAAGGGGGTAAAAAAAGTACCTGCAGTACCTTTCCATCCGACATTTGGGGTGGATGACTTTGTCGCTGTTGAGTGCTTTGCGAGACGTCAATTCTTCTGTCTCCCACTTCCTGTAAGGAGTCCAGCTTTTATACAAGGGCAGAGCTCCTTTAATCAGTCAGTCCAGTTCTCTTTATAATTCTGAAAAATTGTTGCGAGTCATAAAATGGCACAATGAGTAGCTTATTGAAGTCGTACCTTTGGGGTTTGGCTCATGGACAACAACAATGCCTTCCATGGTGTTTTTGTTTCCCCCCCCATATGCACGTTTGAATTATATTTTCATCATAAGATGTGAAGAGGCTCGCTTCAATTGTTCTCATTACAAAGTTGTGCAGAAAAGTTAATAGTGGAACTTTTTTGTTGTTGAATAGAAAGGCAAAGTTTCACAGTGATACACTCGAACCAGATTATACACTGAGGGTCACGTTGTACATAAACGCTTGCGCCTACTACACACCTGTGATTTAATTTTGGTCATTACGGTGGTACTTGAAAATCAAGTATTTGGAGACTTGGTGTCAAAAAATGAAAAGTACTGCTTTGAGGGACAATGTAAGAATTAGTGTACTGCACTCCCGCATTTTATTGTAACCTCGTTCCCCACGGTGTGCTTGTTTTTCATTATGAATGTTGTCAATCCGTAAGTGACTTTGGCTCTGCTACGTATTGTTGTCACTCCTGTAACTGTGTCACATTACACATTCAGACGGAGTACGGCAAATAAACTTGATTGCGTGCAGGGAACAAAATGTCATGGCGGCGACATGCATAACACATTTCCGCCTCTTTCGCTTGTCTATTTGCACTTGTCGTTTTGCATATCAAGCCTTGCCGGTGTCCGCCGCTTCTTTTTTTAACAAGAAACCCAAAACAAAACATGACGCCATTTGTAGATTTGTTAAACACAGTGTTTTTGGCTCAAGATTCAACATACTAATTAGCCCCTAGGAGATTCGACTAAGAGTTTGTTGTGTGCCCCCCCCCCCCCTTTCTGCCCTCCTTTTCCCTTCCTGAGTTTTAATCAGCCTAATTTCTCTCGCCAGCACGCAGGCACGTTCGGCGGCATATGCGAGAAGCCTCTGTTTGCATAATGTGCTCACGGTCCGCTCCTCGGAGACTGAGCCCTGTTTGTGCATCTATGTGTTTATCTGTGTGTACGTGCGTTCAAGTTCATTTGTATGTGTTTGGGGAAAATTGGTGTCGACGCCCCCTCCCCCCCTCACACACACCCGAACGAACCTTCATACTCCCCTTTAGTCTGCCGCCCTGGCTGCATCTCAGCTATGATTGCTCTGATAATTCAACAGGAAAAAAATAAATAAAAAAAACACCTTCTGCCAGACTGTTTCCTCTGTTCTCTTATGGAAATGAGATTTTCCATCTCACTTCATCTTCAGTACTTAAAAAGCTCTTTGCAGCGAATTGGACTGTCTAGTGTGTTAACACATTTCCTCCCGTAGAGGGGCTTTGTTGTTCGACACAGCTTGGTCGAATTTAAACTCATCCGCCTTCATCCAAAAATTAGATTTTCCGCAGATTGTGTGAAATGTGTACTGTTCTATTAGGCCTGTGTTTATTGCTCCCTAAATCAAAGTTAGTGTTTGTTGTTTTGACGGCCGCATATCCTTTTTAATCCTCGCAGTCACATCTTATCATCCGCGCCATTCACTCACACATGCTAGCGCATTATGTTTTGCAGCCTTCATAGTAATGCCCTTGTATTTATCGTTCCCCTTTTCAAATTGTAATTTAAAGTGCCTCAATGGCGGATGATGGCAGAGAAAAAAAATGAAAAGAAAATCACAAAAGTGAGCCATAAAAGTTAGAACGCAGAAATAAAACATAGGCTAATAGAAATGGGCCCGAGGCAATCTTCCATTCGGGATAGTGACTGATTGGATTCCTCAAATGGTTTACATGCGAGTACGCTGCCTTTAAATCAACTTGCAGCCTTTGCCAGTCCCCTCATCTAAAAGATTTACAGCAGGGTGTATTGGTAAGCTTGTGCATTCCTGTGCCTCTTTACTAATATTTGTTGAGTTTAACACGCCAAACCTCAACAGACTTGCAGTGTGGCATGCAACACAGAACGTTATTTACAGTGTAAGTAAAAATTACTGGAAAAAAAATGAGTGCCATAAATCAGTCAAAAAATGCTTTCAAAAACCAGTAAAGTTATGCCCGGAACCTTTAGATGTCCCAAAGCATACATGAGCAAACTAATAGTTTCACCTGAAAAAAAAGACAGAGACCATTTTAGACTACCTAAAAGCAGGTCTAAGTTTTGGCGCAGGTGGTCAAATTCGATGGATTTGATTGAGGCGCGGGCAGGCAGATGCCGAGCCCCACTGATGTGTGCATATTTACTTTCGGGTCACGGTCGAAGCATCAAGGAGTTACTAAGGTAGCAATTAAAAGATAAATGAGATTCGCCCTGTGCGTGAGTCTCTGGGCATGAGATGTGAGTGACAGCAGCTCCTGTGTGAGTGTGCTTTCTGTGTTGAACTGTTGTAAGATTATCATCCATTTGTGAAATATTATTGTTATGGAGAACTGTTCTTTACTGAAAATTGTAATAAAGAGCTCTGTCCTGAAGAGGTTGTTGAGACAAGCAGGGAGTAGGCAAGGTTTTCTGACTGACACTTTAACTCCCGTCTCACTGGTACAAATGTTGAACGTATAATTTTTACAGATGGAATGTGCATGAGAATAGGATTAGTTTATGAGCCACATGCTGTTTCTCCACAGCTAAAGACAAATTATGGATTATCCAATTGCATGTTGGTAACCTGTTAGGATGAATTTCTCTTACAGTAAATGAATGGGCTCATGTTGAGTGCAGACTTCTTTAACCAGCTCATTTTGAAGTGTGTATTTTTTTTCCGTTACGTGTATCAATAATCCTGATTTTTTTTTATGTTCAAATCCCCTGCACCTACTCAGATACTGCCAGAAATCTTTACACAAACTAATTAAAAGCAACATTAACTGAGTAGCCCTGAGTATGTTGGTTTGATTGTTGTGCTGTAATGGGAAGCAACTGATAGCATCTCAGCAAACAGATGTCATTGGCTCACCACATGAATATGGATTTTAAAAAATCAATTAAGCTAATCTGCCATTTAAAACAAACAAAGCAGACACGCCGCATTGCCGCAGTGCCAGAAAAGAGAATTTCTTAATCACGGATAATTAATAACTAGGGCGCCATAAAACTTTTTTTATTTTTTTTGCCAAGGAAATCCTTTTAAATTCACGTCAACGTTATTCTTTTACTGTGACCCTGTTCTGTAACAGCACAGGGCTGATTTTCCTTTCATTAAAATGAAACTATTCTATTCATAGAGACCCTTTTAGCAGCGTTCATAATGGAGCTGGCATCTGATTAACCTCATCGCACGCTGCTACAATGGCGGCCTACCCTGAGACTCGTCGTCTAATGGAGTCCACTATCACAAAGCACACTCAAAAAACATTTTGCGCACCGCAGGACTCGACAACCAGATTTGAATCCCTTAACCCAAGCGCCACCCCGAGCCCCTTCTCCACCCCCTCTCCCCCTACACTCGACACACTGAAGGAAACAAAGCAGCCTCCAAGCGAACATCCCCCACCCACCCGACATGAATCTATCTCTAAGCTCCATCATGAACTAGCGCACGCACCCCGGGCGCCCTCTTCGGCGTGTCGTTTTGCAACATTTTACTCCTAATTGGATATGCTTGTGTGTTAACTTACCACAATAAGACAGCATCTCCTTAAAACGGAATCGGAATTATCTATGAATGTGTGCTCATTAGGGGGCCGTTCAAACAACCCTGTTTTTGTCTGTTTACTGTTTTTATCTGTTTACTGTTAAAAACAGTGCAATGTAAATGGCCGCCTATTAACATTTGAATGCTGGAAATGGAAATCTGTGAAAGTAACAACGCTGAATCAGAATGTTGTTGAATGGTACCACTACCGTGTGCAACATTTCTCCGTCCGTCCGTCCGTCCATCCATCCATCCATCCATCCATCCATCCATCCATCCATCCATCCATCCATCCATCCATCCATCCAAACCCGAATGCAATAACTTTGTTTTATTAAAAGACGTCGCCAGCCATGGATAATAAGCGTAATGCCTTGAGCAGATGAAAGTATTTCACTCAACCATGTCAGATTGATGGGTAACACAATGAGCCATTGAGCTACAGTGTGAGACGTGCTGATTTCAATGTCAAACATCCACTTTTTGATGACATTGTGAGTGCTTAAACATAATTTCTTCTTGGCTTTGAGGAACATAAAGAGTAGAATTTTAGATTGTGAGTGTCCAAATTAAATAGCATTATATGTGTGCGTTTGTCCTTGTTAGGCTTAAGAACATTTGAAAACATTGAATGACCAACATTCAGGAATGGCTGTGAATAGATAGATTTACGGCACAGGTGCTAAACCTGTCGAGTAAAAGTCCTTTGTGGTGTGATTTTTATGAAATACTTTGCTGTAAAGCTTTTTATAGGTATATAGCTCCTTGGGGGGGGGGAAACTGAAAGGTGGCGGTTATTACCGGACAACGACGATAAGGTAGCTTTTATTTATTTAACGTACTTTATTGATTCTCTTCATACCTTGTTATATTTTGCTCCACAAACAAGGAACAGTTAAGTGGGACGTCAACTGTGTAGCAGATTGGGTGTTTGGTACCTTGCTCACTTTTTTATTAGATCTGTCATCCTATCTCTAAAGCCACCCTATTTGGACATTATGCTTTAAACTTGTCAACTTTACTGACACTTACTTTACGCAGTTTACGCCAATTGGTTTACATTGGTCGCCTAGGTGAAACACCTTTTGTAGTCTGAAGGACCATCAAGTTGGAATGTAAAATCATTTTGCTGTCCTACAAATTGTCACGACTCAGACAGATCCTCACTTTCTGTCTGTGCTCTGAGCCAAATGAGGAAAAGTGGCTCGCTCTCTCTCTCTCCCCCACCTCAATGTTGCCATCTTCTGGCCTAACAGGATTAGACAACATGCTCGCACAGGCCTTCCATGCACAGCTCGAAGCCAAATGAGCAGCAATTGCGCTCCTCGCTTGGCCTCGGCATCCTCTTTCGGCAGCCAGCCCGCTTTGGACCGCTTTGACCGGGCAGAATGTCTCCCAGTGAGGGGAGCCAGTCCTCTCATTTTTATTTATTTCATTTTGTAGTCGGCGCCTTTTTTGGGCCATGCCAATGGGGAAGGAAGCGTGCTCAGCCATCAGATAACGGCTGAGGGGAAATTGCTTCAACGACAGTGACATTCTGGAATGGCAATATGAAGATGTGAAATATATTCAAAGTAGAGTAGGAGAGCAGCCTGGTGCTTGAAAAGGCACAAATTAACGGTGACACGTACACACACACATGCACTAGGGCATTTTTATGAGTGCGCGCACACACAGATTCATGCGCAAAACAGTTCATACTGCATCTTCCCTGCTTTGAATAATATAACTGTCCGAGTGAGAATGCAATTATTGCCATTCCGGAGTAGAGGGCAAAGCCTCACCTGATATAATAACTGCCGGCACGGTGCACTAAAGTGTCCATGGTGTAGGCACTCACACCCGAGTTGCAGCCACCCAGGGCATCTTTGATATTCGCAGGCACCCACAGTTCAGCATTGACTTGGAGAACGAAAATCAAAGTGAAAGTTGGTTAGGGATCTGTCAAGTCAAATATGTGCATGCAATCATCACACGGACCGAATCTCAGTGGAGAGGTTAATGCACGGGGCCAGCTGATCTTTTGGGGCCCTCACTCATGCACGCCGGAGGCAGGGAAATTCAATATGAGGCATGAAATGGGAAGTAGTCATCCTAATTGTATTGAAAGGCAAGCTGGAGCGGGAGGAAGTACAAAGCAGGGGAGACGGATGCAATCATTTAAGTGCACAGTCTTTCCAATTTGAGCTCTAAATTTGCTTGTTTACATCTTAACGTAAACCGGGGATGCTGTGCAATTGTGAAATTGGGGGGGGGAGATGCTTCCAGCACTGTGTGTCAATTGACATGACAAAGCTTCAACCTGTAGATGGCACTCTCATCCCTGCTTTTGATCCCCAAACCTCCAGGCGGTAACTCCACATTTAGAATAAACAACGCTCTCACTTACTAAACCTGTCGGAATAATTTTGTCGTTTGCCCCTCTGAAGCGTACATTTAGCTCGGGTGAACGTATTCTTCATTTGCGGTCAAAGCTTGTTCAGGAATGTGTAAACACGAGTGAGTGCGGCAAGCAAGTGTTGTTCCCGGGCTGCCAGCGTTATTTGCACAGTGGGGATTGTTGCTGGGAGTGGAAAGTGAGGAGAGGAACCTGAGCCAAACGTGATTTGTCTGTGAATACTAATGCCGATTTTCATCCGCCTCAGCCTTTGTGAGAGTCAAACAACAAAATAGGTCTTCCTAAATGTCTTAATAGACCAGCGCCTGTGCCGGAATCATATTAGGAAGGCTAAGAAACATGTTTACACGCCATCCATATTAATGTTCTGGATTTGTTAAAACATGTGCATGGGGTCCACGGAGATCTAATTACACGGGAAGCCTGTATTATTCATGCTTGGTCCCTAATAGACTAATTAATTTATCATTCAAAAAACATTATGGTTATTCGTACGTATGTCACGCAATTATTTGCATAGCTGATCAATGCTACACAAATATACCTTATTAATGTATACACGGCATTAACTGAGCGAAAATGATTAGTTTTTTTGTGCTTTTCGAGAGAAAAAGCTGTAATACGCATGCCAGGCCAGTAGTTGGCGATGTCACTTTGTAAGGAAACTATACAGTGAATCCCCAATATTTGTGAGGACAGCAAAAATAGTTCAATAATTAAGCCACCCCATCAAATGAATTGCATATGAATGCCACAATATGGCAGCAAAATATTTTTAAAAGGGAGGATCATAAAACATCAATGTCTTGCTTCGAGCATGGGTAGGACACAGTCTGAAACCCAGATTACGTAATGCTGCCTTCTGGCCGAAACCTCGTGTTTGGTCCATTTCAGTATTTTTTCACAACTCTGCTACTATTGATGAATCCACACTCACGGCTGTTATTTTTCCAAATACTGACCAATCTAAGGTGTCGGAAATAGCTTGCTTTCCCTGACGATGGTTGACCAACTATAACTTTTTTTGGCCTTCACCTGAAAAGTGATGATTTTGGAAGTACGAGGATTCTGCCTGACACCAGCGATTATTGTTTAATTGTTCAATTATTCTTTGCACTAGACCTGTGCAAGCAGCCCTGTATTTTGAGTTTCCCAACTAGGCAAAACACTTGATACATTCAAGATGATGAGTAAATATTCTGTCGTGTCAATAAAATGCTAAACGCACATTACAACTAGTGTTGGCTCGTGAGTGAACGATGCGTTCAAAAAGAACAATTTTTTTCAGTGAATGAGAGTGATTCATTCTTTCATCCTTTCAACCAGTAGCTGTCAGTAATGCACATTGAAGCTGGTGCCACCTACTGGCTTTCCCGTTTGCGAACAAGTCAATGAGTGAACTGCCTTCCTGTGCATCATTATGTTAAATATTTTGCATCTCCTGGCGTGAAGTATGTAAGCCAGAATGTAGATTTACGATTTACTTATAGTAGGTTTTAAATAAAGTGTATGCATACATATGCTTAAATATTGTTATCCAATATATCGACTGCAGTTTCACATTAGATTTTACATGGTTTGAGATAGATGTACTTTTATTATTATTATTTTAATAAACATTTATGTCATAACTTGTCTGGTGTTTTATTCCTTGTTTTTATATTCGCCAATCAAAACGTAAAAATCAGACATTTGGTTAACTGCTTTATATGACAATATGTATAGACACACCTCATGGACACTTCAATAGGTACACTACACGAGGTTAAAAAAAAAAGAATAAATAAAGGGCTAATTGCACAGCAAATGCACATCTAGGTATATTCTCACACCTGGGATTGAACCAGGTTTATACCAAGTAAGAGCCCGAGTTACTAACCAGTCAGCTATTTCGACTGGCAGCCTACAAGCACTCGCACTGTTTTGTACTAGTGATGTTCATTACAGTTAAGAACACATCGGTTGTGTGTGTTTAACGAAGGTAATTTGGAAAACATATTGAAACACGGCCCCGATGACTAGAGCTTGACACCTGTGACCTTTGACCATGATATTTCCCTAATAAAGTGGCCTGTTATTAGGTACACTTGAAAATGGCGGTGTACCTAATGGAGTGTCTGTGTGATTCCCTCGTTAACTGCACCTGCGTGAAAAGTTTTAGCTCCTGCAGAACGTAAAAATAGCTGAAACTTTTCACGCAGGTGCGCTTAACGAGGGTCACTTGGAAAGCATATTGGAACGCGGCCCCTCGAGGACTGGAGGTCGACACCCCTGGTTTAAGTGAAAAGTACCACACCCGCCCTCACCCCCACTTTCTGATTGGCTGTTTGATCTGTGACGTCACTTGGGCACTCCATTAGGTACACCGCCATTTTCAAGTGTACCTAATAACAGGCCACTTTATTAGGGAAACAACATGGTCAAAGGTCACAGGTGTCAAGCTCTAGTCCTTGGGGCCGCATTCCAACATGTTTTCCAAGATTCCCTCGTTAAGTGCACCTGCGTGAAAAGTTTTAGCTCTTGCAGAACATGAAAATGAACAAAACTTTTCACGCAGGTGTGTTTAACGAGGGTAACTTGGAAAACATATTGGAACGCGGCCCCGAGGACTAGAGCCTGACACCTGTGACCTTTGACCATGATATTGCCCGAATAAAGTGGCCTGTTATAGGTAGGAGGTAAAAGAAAAAATAAAAGAATAAATAAATAAAGTGTAGCAAATGATTCGGTGAACGATTCTTTTGAACAAATCTTTTGAGTGAAACGATTCTAAAAATGCCCAAATGGAATTCACTTGATTAGTACAAACAAGTGCACGCAGCACGGAGCTGATGGATCGAAATAGTCGACTGGTTAGTGACATAGGCTCTCGCTCAGTGAGAACCTGGTTCAATCCCACGTGCGACCACATACATACATGTACTTTTAGAGTTTGAACCTCGCTTTGTATAAGTGGACACACATGCAAACAAATCATTTATTCATTTTTCATTCTTTTTTTTTTTTAACCTCGTGTAGTGTACCTATTTAAGTGTCCATGAGGTGTACCTAATCACAGGCCACTTCATTAGGGAAAAAGCTTAAGTGAAAGTGAAAAGCAGTTGAACAAATGTCAGATTTTCATGTTTTAATTGGCGAATATAAAACCAAGGAATAAAACACCAGACAAGTTTTAACAAAAAAATGTTTATTAAAATAATAATAAAAACAACAATAATAATAAAAGTACATTTCAAACCAGCAATCTAATGTGAAATTGCAGTAGATATATTGGATAACAATAGATAGGCATATATATATATATATATGCATACATACGATAAGTGTTATAAAATAAAGATTACCCAAAGAGAAGCATACTCTCCCTGTTGTTGCATAACGGCGCATCCCTTCATGCAACAAAGTTGGCCGTTAGCTTGGAGAAAACGTGCATAAAAGAAGTGGTGTCACGAGCCAACACTACCGGGGAGACAATAACGTGTGGCGCAGTCGCGGCAAAATGACAACAGCCTTGCGTCAACTCAAATGTCTCATAAAATTTCAGAAGACTGATGCAAAGAAAGCTGATATTTCAAGTTTAAATACCCGTTTAAAGGGGACTTATTAAAAGGAGCTCAGTGTTTGTTGTAAATGTTTAGTTGTATACAACAAAGGCAAGTTCATTATTTATTTTTATTTTTTAAATATTTTTTTCAAGGCAGCATCGTTTAATTCGAGTTAAAAAAGAAAAACAATCGCTGAAAATTAATTGTTCAAACTAAGAGGCAAAATAAAAATGACTTTCATGTACTAATCAGTTGCCGGATTATTTTACTTTTGGAGAATTATCAACACCTTTGGGGGTGTCATGCTTGTTACTTTTCATTTGGAAACGGACCCTAAATTGTCTCGCGTGCGTTCAATAAATGTTCAAAAGCATCACTTCAATCACTAAGGTAAAGAGAGGAACTATTTGAAGAGGTTGGGGAGGGGGGGTTGTAATTCAACAGGAAGCCAAAACAATTAGGCCTAATAACATCAAGACTGCAATGTGATTTATTTGTCCCTAAAAGCCATTTAAGAGCATATTGTGACACAATGTTAAGTGTGATTAGGACCAGTATGTTAAGCATTTGGCTTCGTGGATGAGCTCGGGGCTGGGTGGGGGTGGAGGTGTCGGGGGTCTTATCTGGTCCTGTAGCACCGCAGGAGGTGCCAAACGCAACAGGGACCACTAGCTCGTCTGAGCGTTTTGCACCTCGGCAGCTGCTGCCCCCTCCCTTGCTTCTTCCAACCTCTCGTCTCACCTCACCCAGGACCGGCAGCAAGCGTGGGATAATCTCGTTTTATCTGCCTTTCAGACACCCCAAACCGCTGAGATTAAACGCTCGGCATGACCCCGGCAGTGACATGTACACCCCCAGTTTAGTCGAGCATTCCGGGTCAAAGTGAGACGCTGAAATTGATAAGGGGGTGACCCGAAAGGACCGCTGCAAGTTTGCTGCCTCTGCAGAGAACAAAATCTAAATTGAATAAACGCTGGCAACGTGTGCGTGTGCACACCGAGCTGTCTTCAAGGTTGCAGCGATGCCGTTGTTAGATATTCAGCTGCAGGCTGAACTTTTCAATGCCAGAATATTTGATTAAAAAGGTGAGGTGGTCCGAAGAGCTCACAATTAAGATGGAATGTTCATGCGAGAAGATTTGAATACTGCAGCATCTGTAGGAAGTTGAATCAACAGCTTGTGACATCATGCAGCGATGATGCCTTTGAGAGTAAATGTAAAACTATCTTATGGGTGGAAATGGCTTCATCTACATCCGTAACAGCAGCATGTTCATTCTCTTTATGCGTATGCAAATGATGCTAGACAGCACTTTGATATTGTCTTCAAGAGCAGCGATAATACTTTGTGCTTTTTCATATTTTGTTTTTGCATTTAGTGTGAGTCAGCGCTTGAATTTAGTAGGAAGCAGTACCAAAACTGAAAAGATACATAAAGTCTTAATATGAAGTTAACAAGTTTGCTATCAATTAGATAGCAAGCCACAGATTGAATTAACATTATTTTCACTTATCAAAATTAAGATAGATTGTTCTGTTGATTTTATTCTTAATATAATTATTATTATCGAGAGTGCTTTTAACCCTTGTGAGCCAATTAATCATGTGAAAAGTCAGATGTAATGACACCTTTATAATAAGCCTTCATTTAAAACTTAATTAAAGTGCTCAATCACAGTAGGGGAAGTGAAACTGCTACTTCACACAAAACTTGTTCTGCTGATTAATTGTATAACAAAGTGTTTCTGCTGTGCATATGACAAACATATTCAAAGTAAATAAAACACAATTTCACATTGTTTCATGAAAGAGAAATGGGTCCAAGTCTTCTCAGGAAACATTGCATTTTTTAAAATCATATTTCGTATATTTAATGAGTTTTTCAATGCAACCATAAGCCCAAATATGTCAAAGGCTCCCAGCTTGCATGCTGAGTACTGGAACAGTTTAAATGTGAGGAAAAGCCACCATCATAGAAAATTACACATATTTTATCTAAAATTATCCCGGAATCTGGGCAGGAAAACGAAACTAGGGTGACAATTTGTCAGCAGTTGGTGCGACATGTGGGACGCACTCCAAAAGGTGGGCTTTTGAGACATTTGCTCCCTGTGGCATATGCCAGGATTACTGCTTGCACTGTCAACAAATGCTTTCCCTCCCTCGTTGTCTGCTTGCTTGGTGACTGAGTGGGTGGCTGAGCCGGATTTGAAGGTCGCACTATTGGCCTTCAAAAACAAGAAGAAACTGACAGGCTGAATCATAACCCACCCATCCCAATTATTAGGACTGTCAAAGCAGTATTTTTTTTTCTTTAATTAAAATCACCCCTGTAAAAGAACAGATGGGCCAAGCTCTTCATCCGCCATAATGTCCTTACTGTCACCACACATGCATCTTAATGGAGCCGTGATCTGCATTAATCACATGACTTAAAGTGGCAAACAGGTATCACTCCTTTGTTAGCCTGGCTTTGTTTGCCGTCAGACCTCTGGTGACCTTGTTGTGATGCACTGCTCGGGAATAAACACTCTCGATGTAAGCTTCTGGTTTTAATCAGGATGCCGTTGCCCAAATGAAACATGGAATTGCACATTGCACAAATTAACCTTTTATACTGCACAATATAAAATATGTACTGCAGGTAAACCGCTACTTGTCTTTTTTTTTTTTTTTCGGTGACTAGATTTAGCATTGCCATGGCACACTGCAAAAAATGACAAAACACACAAAAATGGTAACTTACCCGGTTGTGTCTCAGCTTTGGATGATGCAATTATTTCCTCCACAGTTTCCACCTGGCTGCAGAGATTCAGAATTTTCTGGCTTCCCCCACGTTTTTAAAATATGAATCACCTCCGGAGTACTGTATTGAACTCCACAGTCTCCATTTTGCTGCAATGGCCTGTTTTCCTTGCTGGGCTCAGTTTTGAAGCACATCAGAGGTGAGACAAAGATAAATATGGTAAACATTGACTTACCCTCCTTGAATAAAATTTGAAACAATAAACCAAAACACACATGCTAATGTTGACTTTCCATGCTGTTTTGATTTTGTTCAGTATTTTCACCCAGGCTCCAAAGGGATGTTGTGGTCCATTTTCATGCCACCCCCAGTATCCTATTTATTGAAATTCAAAATGCCAAAAAATAAACCCACATGCCAATGTTATCTTCAAATGTCTTAGCACTAAATACACTACACAAACTTCCGTTTATAGGATTAACAAAAATAAAGAATTACAATTCAGGGGGGGTCTTCTGATTGTTTTTAATCTACTGTACAGCTGCTGTTGTTTTGGCACCTTTGCCACATTGATTTGCACGTGAGACGTATGATCAGATTAAAATGTGAATCCTCTTACTGGCAAACAACTAATTTGGCTAATAATTCTGTATTAGCCACATCATAGCCATCAAATCCTGGATTTTCAAGAAGCAGTCAATGTGGAGCTGTAGCACGGAAAAGCTCCACGTGTCTGGTAAAGAGGCACAGGAGTAACTTACATGCTTTTTTTTTTTTTTTTACAGCTGTGGCTCCGGGTTCATACATTCATTCAGACCTCATTTAGAGAAAGAGGGAGGCTAATGTAAAATTAACTGAGATCGAAGAAAATGAGTAGGCATTAGGGATCATGTCATTTCCTGTGATGTGTACGTGCAAAGTCTTGAGTGGCGCGCTTAATAATGCCATTACCAACATAATCATGCAACTTTGCTTGATTTAAAACAACAATGTGCAGTAATATGACCTTCAGCTTTTTGCTGATTTCTAATAAAGAGAATGGCACAACCTAATTTAAGTGTAAAATATCAGTGGGTCAGCCCAGACACGTTTTGTGTTGCTGTCTTTGCCTTGTCATCAAACACCAATTGTTATTATTATTTTTTATTTAATACAATATGTTATGATGAATACAAACCTCATTCATGTAGAGGCCTCAGTGCTAATGTAGAGGTGGCGTTTTAGTGCTAATGAATAATAAACTAATCATCCAATTTCACTTAAATGTTCCAAAAGTCTCTATATACAGTATTTATGGCAAATTTCTTTATATTTTTTATACATCTTGTATGATGGGGTGCTAATTTTTCTAACGCACACTGGGCTGAACATTTTTGTTTGTTTTGATAGATAAATAAATAAATAAATAAATAAATAAGTAAATAAAAAAAATAAATAAATAAATAAATCGTTTTTTAATTGAAAAAAACAAATAAATAAATAAATACATTCTTTTTGCTGTTGTTGTTAGCAATACACATCATTCATGGTGTAATATTGTTAGCCCCCCAAAAAAAGCTTCTAAATGTTCTTTTTATGATTATAACATTGGTGGATTTTGTTATGGATGAAAAAAAAAATCTAATTTGCTGCAGTGAATTCACATCTTATCATAGTAAAAATGATTTACTTGAAGCATGCTGACTTCCATCCACCATTGATTGTTGTATTTAGTACCTTTCATTCTACCATTCAACAGCTGTTTTCCGTTGAAATGACATCGAAATAACAATAAAAGCAGTTTATAGTCAATACATCCACATCAGATCAGCGTCGTTTTTAAAAAAACGAGCAAGAAATGTGTCCTTTTTGCACATTATCTGAGGGAAGTAAATTTGATTTTCACAATCAGCTTGCATAGTACCCATCACCTGCATCTTCACCCTATCTTAGCACCTCTCACCTCACTATCACAACCATCCCTGTGCCGTCTGTTTCTCCCCCTTTCTTTATTGTGTGCTTTTTAACACCTTGCTACCCCATCGGGGGCGGCTCAGACAGATTTAACGCAAACATTTGCAAAGGCGTCAAGGGCCCTTTGAAGGGCCGAGGATGCTTTTTAATCAGCGTGGGCTAATCACCCATATGCTTGACAAAAGTCTGCTTGACTTATGTTTTTTTGCCCGTTGACGTGTGTATGTGTGTGTGTGTTGGCTTTTTATTCTCTTATCACCCTTCAAAAAAAAAAAAGAAAAACACCCCAACCTGTTTTTGAGAACTATTGTTTGAATTAAATGTTGATTTATTAAATTGCAGATTAATTACAGGCCAATTAGCGTGATGTGTATCCCCGCAACAACACGGCGCAAACGACACTTTTGAGGTCTGAAGAGCTGCATTAATATTCCTCCCCTGCTATTTGAAAGAGGAAGACAAAGGCACATTCTTGCTCATCCTTTATATTACCCTCACACTCTGTTTGCACAGAATGATATGAGTCGCAGAGAGGTTGAACTCTATGAATGTCAAGAAGTGGATTTCTTCTCGTGAGCATCGGCGATGATACAAAGCTGCATTTTAATGTGGAAACCTTAACTTTCCTCTTTAGTTAATCGCCAAGCTAAGCCACTTTGCTTTTGATTCATGAGTACGCGTTGGATTATTGAAGTCTATTGATTACTGCTGAGGCCGTCGTTGGTTTTTAGTGGTGAGCACGCACTGCGTTGCTTGATGATATGCAGGGGAGCTGGTGAATTATTAGTTTTAAATAATGGAACACAGCAGAACGGTGGTGCCAAATACTGTCAGCTTAGTAGTAAACACGAAGCCGAATCATCTTCTACTAAAATGATTACAGAAGATTCAATCAATAATTCAATGACTAATTAATATTTGCATGAGGTATGATGAGAATTATGAGAAACTATACTTATTGAGTGGACTTTGAAAAGAGCTTTTAATAGACGAGGGAAAAGATGGATGTGCTAACAGCCATCCATATACAAGCAACTTGAGGTTAACTTTGAAGGTTCTACTGAATTTCTTGTGTCAGATTGTGGTTATAATGTCTCATACTGAGATGCTGGGCCCATTTGACCACCCACCCAATATGCTATCTGGCTCAACAAAGGTTTATAGCAGTCAAAAAGCTGTCATGCAGTTGTACTTTTACATTAGATAATTGTTGATTTGACCTGAAAGCTTCTTTGGCAGCCTCCGCTCCCTTTGGGTGGACCGCTGCCAGGCCATCAATGGATGGGTCAGTGCACATTTGCATAGCAGCCTATGAAAACACACACACACACACACGCAAAACCATAACGATGAGAGCATGTTTTCTGTTCATTTTCAACAGCACAATAGAATTTCAGTGTATCTGGAATCTCTACATTTGTTGGACACCTGCAGACAGAATGGAAAGTAGTAATCGATACTTTTGCATTCATGAAAGTTACTCATTTGACAACATGTTTATTGTTGTGTTGTTGTGATGTGGAATTGCACTGCATTACACACAGATGTTTGTATTTCACTTCCCTTAGTAAGGTAGATGAGAAGGTCAAATTATTAGAAATGGCTCTTCGTGTGACTTATGGCTACAGGTTGCTGCACTAATATTTCTTTTTAAATTAATACTTTGTACATCAGTAGAACAAAAACTGAGTAAGAAAAATTGATGGTTGTAATAATGAAAAATAGCAAACAATTACAGGACTACTTTTGGAATGATAAGGTGCCAAAAGTTAAACATTTGCCTTTCAAATGGTACGCAGCAGTTCGTCATAAGCCAAAAGTGCCCCCTTTTGGTGGCGTGTGCTGTCAGGCCATTGGTGGATGGGTCAACTCATTTACATACGGCCCAGTTTATAGCCTGCCTGTAAGTGTGAAGCATGCACTTACTCACAAAGCTGAGGTCTGCTCAGGTCATTTGTGATTCACATGAGTAGAACTTCTTTGGTTTTTTAACAAGATGGCAAGACTTGCTCACTGCTGCTTCGTGCTGGCTTTAATTATTTACAAGGTTCAGTGCACGACAACAAGATACTTCACCTACGAGGAGGACGCACCTGGGACAGAAATAGGCAACTTATCCCGAGACTTGAAAATCGACCCCGCCGAAGGCCATGACACGTCCTTTCGCTTCATGCAGGAAAACAATTTCTCGGTAGTGTACATGCGTGAGGCCGACGGGCTCTTGTGCGTGGCTGAGCTCATCGACCGCGAGCTGCTGTGTCCTCGCACCCCGCGGTGCTTTGTCACCTTTGACGTGGTGGCTCTCTCCAATGAAAAGTTTCAGCTCATTCACGTTGAGATTGAAGTGCGGGACATAAACGACCATGCCCCCGCATTTGCCCGCAATGAAAGCACTCTGGAAATCTTGGAGAATTTGCCCCTGGACTCTCGTTTCCCGTTACCTATTGCTGTTGACCCGGATGTGGGTGAAAACTACATCCAGAGCTACAACATCTCCCCCAGCAGCCACTTTGCCGTGGAGGCGCATGAGCGGGAGGATGGCGTCAAGTTTGCCGAGCTGGTTCTGGTGAGGGAGCTGGACCGGGAGATGGAGGACTCCTACCTGGTGGAGGTAACCGCAACTGACGGAGGCGTGCCCAACAGATCAGGCTCCACGACGGTTCGCATCAAGGTGATGGACTTCAATGACAACGGGCCCATTTTTGAGCATGGCTCGCTGAAGGTGGAGCTTAACGAGGACGCTCCGGTGGGCCACCGTGTGGTGCGGGTGCACGCCTTCGACCCTGACGAGGGCGTCAACGGCGAGGTGATGTACGCCTTTGACAGTTTCTCGGCAGAAGCCGCCCGCGTCTTCCACATTGACCCGCACACCGGCGACGTGACGCTGAGGGCCCGTGTGGACTTTGAGAGGCGTCGATCCTACGAGCTGCGTGTCAAGGCCTCCGACCTGGGCGCCGAGCCTGCGTCCTCCAGTTGGAAGGTGTCAATTGACGTGGTGGACGTGAACGACAACGCGCCTGAGATCAACATCAAGCCCATGACCGCCAGTGCAGACGACGTGGCGTACATCACAGAGGCTGCGGCCGCAGAAAGCTTTGTGGCCCTCATCAGCACCTCGGACCTGGACTCTGGCTCTAACGGCTACGTGCGAGTCAGCCTTCTCGGCCACGAAGACTTCACCTTGCAGCAAGCCTACGGGGAGACCTTCATGATAGTCACCACCGCCACTCTGGACCGGGAGAGGATCCCTGAGTATAACCTGACTATTGTTGCTGAAGATTTGGGCAGCCCCCCTTTTAAAACAGTGCGCCAGTACACCATCAGGGTCACCGATGAGAACGACAACGCACCTCTGTTCAGTAAGTCGGCGTATGAAGTCTCAATCATAGAAAACAACATTCCAGGTTCTTACGTCACCACAGTAGTGGCCCGCGATCTTGACCTGGGCAAAAATGCAAAAGTCTCCTACAAGCTTCTGGAGTCTGACGTGCAAGGCGGGTCGCTGGTTTCCACCTTCGTGTCTGTAGATTCCCAAACGGGCTCTTTGTACACAGCCAGGTCCTTCGACTATGAGAGCATCCATGAAGTTGAGCTGGTCATCCAAGCGGAAGACAAAGGGTCCCCTTCGTTGTCGAGCACGACGACAATTAAAATCCAAGTGGTGGACCAGAATGACAACTACCCGTATTTCACCTTCCCCGTGTTGTTTAACGACTCCGCCGATATCCCGCTGCCCTTGAACGCCCCCGCTTCCTATCTGGCTCTGCGCCTCTCTGCCGAAGACACAGATGACGGCGTGAACGCCGAGCTGTCCTACCACATGTTACAAGGCGACCGCAAATTATTCAGTGTGGACAAGGGTACCGGGGAGATCACCCTCAAACAATGGCTGAAGGCCCAAATCGGGGACATCCTGGAACTGGTCGTGGTTGTGAGCGACCGCGGCCGTTCACCACTCTCCAGCAGCGCCACCGTGCGCTTCGTGGTCACTGACACGGATCCCAACGAGGACCGAGCCGTGGTGGTCTTGCGTTCAAGCGATGAAGAAGGCATCGTGGCGGGCTTGGATGCCTCGCTGGTGGTCATCATCTTGCTAAGCGGCGGGTGCGCTCTGCTGCTGGTGGCCATCGTGGCCGTGGTGGTCACGTGCAAAGTGGGCCGCGGCCGCTCAGGGCTTTCTAAAAGGGAAGGCCGCCACAATTTGTTTGACAGCAGGCCGCCCCCCGGGTCCACCCATGGTAACATATACACTGGCTCGAGAGGCTTCTTCCTGGAAAGGACCTCCTCGAGTTTGGATGACTCCTGCTCGTATGAGGAGAGAAGCAACGACTCAGAATCAAAGGTGTCTTTTTCACTTCTTTACCGCAATCTGTACTTTTCTCGTATCTAAAAGTAAAACTCAACTTTTTTTTTTTTTTTTTTTAGGTGTTCATTCCCTCAAAGCACTTCCAGCCGTCATCTATATGGCAAGCTGACAAGTATTGTTTGCAAGTGAGGTAAGTGTCACCCAAAGTTGCAGGAACCACTTTGTTCTTGGTACATGGATCTCTCAAACAAACCATCCCGCTAGAAGGATTTTCTTTCGGCTCCGACGCACTAACCCAAAACTCCTTCTCCGTGTGTGCAATTAGGTTATCGGAGGTTATATTACGGAGGCATCAATAATCAAGCTAATGTGTTGCACGGGTGGCTCATGGTGACCCTGTGCTGATTTGCAGTGGCACGACCAACACTGACCAGCTGAGCGTGAAGGACAGCGGCAAAGGGGACAGCGACTTCAATGACTCGGACTCGGACGTCAGCGGAGACGCTGGCAAGAGGAGCTTCAGCACCTTTCACCCAAGACTTAAAAGTAACTCTTTTTTTTTTACCACTAAGTAATATTTGACAGAAGAGCTACGTATTTAGATATACGACAAGAAAAAATTTCTAGCCTAGTGAATGTATATGTATATAAGAAGTAAGTTAAAATTTGTATTACAGTGTTTTGCAGTCTGCATCAGTGTAGAACTTTACTGCATCATACTAAGAACTCTTTCTAAAATGTCAACCCTCTTACATGGCTAAAATGGTAACAATTTAAAGCCAAGTGAGACAACTATGTAATCACACTTTAACAGCAATAACAGAGACGCAAGTCATTACAATACTACAAAGTGCAATTGTAAAATGAATTAATCCCTGCAATTTTACACTGGTGTAATTAATATGGGCCAAATATAGACACTTACTGGGAAATACAGTACAATTAATAGTCCTAAGAAGTAATCATTATTATCTCTTCAAAAGATTATTGGATCTCATTAGAGTAAGTGTCCCCGATGAACCGTTGGGTTATTGTGAAACACACGCATGTAAGAGCCAAACAAATCCTTATTTCTTTCACTCGTCTTTAGGTTCGTCCAGCACCGCTAACAGCTTAGCGGGGGATTGCCAAGGCACCTACTGTGCGATACCGCAGCAGTGCTTCAGGAACCCCAGAGACTTGGCGTATGCCGTCGGCTTCTCCCCGGAAATCCTCTTCAATGATCTGAACGGCTACACCCACTCCTGGAAGGAATCTGGCTATGCGACCAATCCCAAGAAACCTCATAGTGGTGGTGTGCAGAACTACACGGGTAGAACGGGAACCCTTCCACCTTACCTGTCTCAGGTGCAGAATGACCCTAAACTCCACAAGCCAAATATTGTAACCGTGGCAACGGAATCAGAGGTAGCGACTATGTTTTGAGTTTTAACCTCACGTGAACTGTGAATACTTGTAAAAAATTTCTCAGTGTTTATTAGCATTTGCTGATGTGTATTTGTATATATTTTTTAGTCCGCCTTTCCCAATAAATGTGTGATTGTCAAAAAAAACTCTTGGACCTTCATTCACGTACTTGTAAATTCTCATTAAGAGTTACATCAGAATCAATATATGTTTAATGATGTACTTTTACGATACGTCACATAGATCCAGTAGCTGTACTTGTTTAATACGCTGAGACATGTTCCTCTGAATCTTTTCTCCTAAGACTGCAAGCCAAAAATAAAAATACTATATTGAAAAAATAGCTTCTGAACATGGATACAGGGTGTTTCATGAGTTTCCAAACCATTTTAAATTCTATTATATGCTCTACAAAAACAATTTACAATTCACATGACCACCAATGTTTGGACAACACATTACAATGCGTGTCCTCCTCAGTCCGCAGCACAGCTGGAGTTCTTTGTAAAGGTGTTGGTGATAAATTTCTTGAGATAATTTCTGCTTTCTATCATTCCTATCCTGATCCACTATCACCTTCAAAGGCCTCAAAAGATAAAAATCAAGTGGGCTGAGATCACTCCACAGGACTTGCACCGACCAATCCAAAGACCTGGTAACTGCTCATCTTACAGTAAACACATATACATATAATATATATAAATATAACAATAAACGTGTAAAATATAAATAAATCAAAGGGATGGTGCCCCATTTGCATTCTCATTTAGCACGGACTGGAGACAAGCCATTTCATATTGGCTTTAAAAAAATTATATAGTTCATTTGCCTTAAAAGAAATACTATATAGTCCAATTATTCTGTCACTGCATATAATTCACTTGTTTCTTCACCTTTCTTCGTCATACTGTCGCGTCATTACACAAGGACACAAATGTGTTTGTGAAATGTGTTTGTTTTCAAAACAATGGTAGTCACGTAGATAAAAAAAAAAAAAGCTTTTCATAAAACTATGAAAAATCTCTTGATTGGAAATTCATTGGACCGCCTGTACAATATGAATAAACATTCACTCTTGCCAGATTAATCTAACAATGGCAAATCACAAATATGTAGAATAATTCAAATTAATCCTACCTCATATCAAATTCAAACTGAACCCTGAGTGATTGAAATGAATGAAAACGGCACTAATCTGTTCTAGACCACCCCCAACAAAAAACAAATGATAACGTTCATATAAAGAAAGAAGACCGTGGCAATTAATTTGCTTTTATATGAATCATTTTTCCAAGCAGATCAATAACATTGGCCTGTGATTACGTTTGTGTCTGTCTGCTTGTATTGCTGCACCATTTGTGTTAAATTGTTTAAAGGTTCGCAATATCTGTTTTTGTGGCAGTTTTTGCTCCAAACCAAAAACTAACTTGTGAAATTTATAATTTGGGGCAATTGGGGGTCAACGCATTTGCATCTCTGGAATTTTTCATAATTATTCTTTCCTGATTGGCTACAAAATGTGCTTCTTCTGCCTCATAATGAAGCACTCAGGGTCCAATTTAAATTCCGACTTAAGGTACCAAATATGGTTCCTTGCTTCATCAGAGATAATGATGGTTTATATTTGTCTGTCCCGCCTGCACAATGTCCTGCTCCGTTCACCAAATCATTAAGAAAAGAGTGGAATTGAATCAAGGAACGTCAATTACGTTTCACTTGTCAAACCCGAGCAAATTCCCTTTTTCAGATGAAACTCCTGCTGGAGTTTGCTAACATGCAGAACTCTTGTCCCAGTTGGATTTGACACGATCAAGACGGCAGTCAGTGATGATCAGATGGAAAATCTCATGCTGCTCCATTACCCGGGAGACGGCCTTTGAAGACTCCCAGGTTACTCGGCTGAGCGTCTTGCATGCAAACGAGGGCGGGGAAGCGCAAGAAGGAGCCATTATATGCCAGAGGTACAAAAAAAAAAAAAAAAAAGCTGCAGGCTGCTGTCACTCTTGCTTGCCATCTTTCATGTCATTTACATTTGTGTATACAACTAGGAGGCTGACGCCACTATGGAGGGCAAAAGTGTAACGCAGAGGTGTGGGTGTGTTGACGTGGCTCTTTGATTTACGCAAGTGAGCAGCCGAGAATAACAACATATAACGTGCCTAAAAAGTGGCAGACTTTAATCGTAAGGAATCTTCAATCTTAATTTCCCACTTTATTTATTTTATAGATTTTATCTATAAAAAAAAATCCGAACAATACGATATTGCCTTTTTTTTTTGCGTAAAATTAAAATTTTTCAAAACATTTTTTGTAAATCATATCATAACTTGGTTCATTTAAGGTCGACTCCTATCAAAAGTGGGACTTCTCAAACAAACATTTTTGTGTCAGTTTAAGACAGTCTTCAAATCTGCCTTTGGAAAAAAAAATAAAAAATATTGTGCAGTAATCGTCTGAATTTATTTTTTTCTTGTATAACTATAACTGTTACTCATGTAGGAATCGCTTTTTGTACTCATCTGTCGGATGTCATTAGACTGCTCAGGTGTACCTAATGTTACGTCTGGTGAGTGCACGTATAGGGGATTTAAAGATGATTTTGAAAACCCACAGAGTGTGTGAGCGTGTACTGTCCTCATTATCTTTAAAGGTCACTTCCAAAAGCCGCCTGCAAGGATAACGAGCATCAGACAACCATCGTCACAAATGACATGATAGCTATCTGAGGGCCACTCCAGAGGAGATAATCATCCCCAAAAGTGCTGCCAAGGACCTAAGACTGACGACACATTCAACCATTTTGCTTCTTTGGATATGAGTGGGTAGGGGAGGATGGCGAGGAAGAGGGGAGGGGGGGGGGGTTACTGAAATGGGCAGTGAGTTGCCTTTCATTGGTATAAGCATAAATAAGCAAGAAGAAGCTGCTCTTCTATCTTTTGATAGCAGTGATAAAAGCTCGGATGGAGAGGATTAGTTGCCTTTTTTGGTGTGTGCATGAGGCTCTAAACAAAGCTCCCACGCATCAAGGCAATATGCTTCATGGAAATATATCTTCAGCGTATATATTTTACATCTCCTTCTGCGCTTCCAGCATGCAAAGTTGCTCAGTTATCAACTCATCCAGGCTTTGAAGGTGTATTCAGGGCAGATTTATATGAAAAATAAATGGCAGGCAATAAGAAAGGAGGTCAAATTTGTGCCCTCGATGACGTGCGGTCATCTGACAGATAGCCGATTTAACACAGAGGGAAAAATGCATTTATCAATCAATACAATGCGCTAGCTTTCATTATACACTCCTTGTAGGTCAAATAGTAGTGCACTGACCTGTCAAAATGAGCCACGGGGTGATGTTCATCAACACTTTTGCTATGAAATGTGGGGTTTTTTTTTTTGTGTGTGTAACCAAGTGCACTTCACATGAGACAGTTTGGGTACGAGTTGCCGTTTCACGTCGATAAGACTCCATTCATAACTAATTGTCGCCATTTTGTTGTCACAACAGATGCAGCCTGGAGTTTTTGTCTTTGTATGGAACGCCAAGGTTTTTATGCCCAGACTGAGTGCTGTTGAAAATGAAAAAGACACCATTTGTTCCAATGCGACTTCTTTAGTGTAAGTGAATATAAAAATGATACTCTGTCTGCTTTACTCATTTTTTCTACTCGACAAAACACATTTGTCGGAAATGTCGTCATTTAGAATAAATTCCGATCAACATATGGCACAGTTGTGCGAACGAAATGGGTTAGGGTAACGCAGCTGTCTGATGGTGATTTTGCAAATATGCTCAATTTGTGCGCAAAGTACAAACGTTCCTACGCATGTATCAGTAAATGAGGCTCATTGTATGTAATGACTTTCCTCGACCCATGCACCACCTCTCGACAAAGTTTCTCAGAAACTGTTTAGTACTAATCAGCCGCTAACTGTCTACGTCCTACTGTTTACTGTTTTACATCAAAGACTGCAGTGGAAAAAAAGTCATTAAAACAAAAAAGTTCAAACTTTTCCACAGTACTGTATGCACGCTTGGTAGGAGTTAAGGAGCGTGCACAACCTCCGCAGTGCTTAAACACGCACACTCTCGATCACCTGACCCGAGGCAATCATCCTTCCAAGGCAGAGCAAACGTCCTAAATGAAACAGTAAGTCATTATTTAGTGCCGTGTGGCTCAGCAGCTTTGCTAAGCCTCGTACACAGACTGCCAAGTGAGAGGGAAACAGGTATCTGGGCTCTCCACGGCGGCGTTGCCGGGCAACCGGCACACAGATACCACTGGTCAAGAGACACTCGTGTGGCATCACCTCTCTTAACGGCACACGGTGACATTTGTGCTCCTCACTTTTTATAACAAATTTGCCAAGCGGTGACTTTTGTCACAGTGACTTGATTGGCTGCCTCTATTGCGTTGTTCATGTTCACTGAGGAAAAAATATCGGAGCTAAATTTGCAGTGACAGAGCAAATATTTGCATTTCTCAAATGTCACTTGAAAACATAATATTTTTTATGCTTCTACTAAAATCCTGTTCAGTATCCATCCATCCATCCATCCATCCATCCATCCATCCATCCATCCATCCATCCATCCATCCATCCATCCATCCATCCATCCATCCACCCAACCCATCCATCCATCCATCCATCCATCCATCCATCCATCCATCCATCCATCCATCCATCCATCCATCCATCCATCCATCCACTATTTAGTTATTGATCCAGATAGCTTGCTAGTTAAACTGACATTTCCAAGTCAGCTGAATTTACAGTAGTAGCTTCACCTCACTACTATTGTTTTTTTTCATTAGCAAATCAGAAAATTGATGTCACATAACTTAGTGTCTAACACTTTATATACTTTAGGTTTTCAAACAATGCACAGAGCATGACATCCAAAGCAGAATCTGCATCAAACATTTTGCCTTTAAAAAAATTAGAATTGAGACATAAATGACTACTAATGTGGTATTTTAGCATTTTAAAATGGTGTAGAACCGCATGGCATTATAATAAACACTATATCAAAGATGTTGTCTTTATCATTTGCACACATGTATGTATCAAGTATGCAGGGAGAACACAGTAATTTACATTAGGTATGGAATACTTTTATGTTTGCCATGTCCTTGCAGTCACATAATGACCAAAAGAATAAACTAGGAAGTGGAAAGAAAAAACCCCAAAATGACTTTTGATTACGAAACTGTCTATAATTAAAGCTTTCACAACGCACGGTTGCAGCCATGACACACAGCTATTTTTAAATAATTACTAGGAGCATTAGTGGATTTTATAAATGACTCAAACTGGGCCAGAGAAGTGAAAATGTCAGCATTCATTAATTATGAATTCTCCAGGTGATTTAAAGGGAAGCTGTACGCAAAATAAATAAATAAAATACAAATTGTGCAAATATGCCCTTTTAAAAATCAATCTACATTCATGAAATGTTTAGACTTGGCTGCAGAATAGAAATGCTGTATATTGAACAAAGACTTTTATCACAGGTGAGAAAGCTTCAGCTCTTTTACCGCTAGGGGGCAACGTTTTGCTGTGAGTCCCCCTCCTCTTTCACCTCCCCCCCCTCCCACACACACTAGCACAGCAGAAAGAAAGCACCTCAACTCACACTTTCTGAATGCAATTTGAAGAATGTGATCAAAGAAACTAAATAGCAATTTATAGAGCATTTCATTATAGTTCATTAGAAAGAGGACATTTCTCTCTCTCTCCTGTAGAGAAGAGTCATTTCATGAGCTCTTGCTATTACGCAGGGTCACTTTATTTTTTTTAATGGAGTTCTGTTAAACGTCTCCCTCCGCCCCCGCGTTCCTACGTGCTTGCTATTTCAAACGAAGCTTGCTATTGTGCTGCAAGTTCTCCACACGACCTACCTCATCCTAAGTGCTAAAAGCGGCTGGATGGTAGAAACTAGGTTTCGATTTCGGAAAGCTTTTGGGATCTGTGGCACTCCTTGGGTGCCTTGCATTCATCGGTCCATCCTTGCTCTATAGTGCTTGTCCTCATTAGGGTTGCGGTTGAAGTGTGGAGCCTAATCCCAGATGAATATGGGTGAAAGGCGGGTTATAAAATGGATTGCCTTAAGGGGACATTAGTGTGCCATGAGAGATTGTCAAGCGAATCCAATTTTATTTAATTAGTCGAATAATAATTTGTTGACTAAGAATAAATATCCTTATTTGATTATCTATGCCGACAACCTATAATGACAGGCAAACCAATTAACGGTACACAATTACAACTTTTTTTTATTCTGGGGAAACTTAACTTCTGGGCGACCGTAGTTAGTGCAGTTGGGTTTACAAAATGGAGCATAAATCTTTACACTACCCACAAAAAAATGAAGTACATGCTGCTTCCGCGGTTGTGCATCAAAGTTGGGCAAACCCCCAGTAGGGACCAGAACGGGGTGGCTTTGGTACATATTTACACAAGTGATTGTCAAAATCTGGGTTCACGCCTGCCGCATGAGAACGCTAAGAGCGCATGGCTCCTCTCTTTTCAATTTTCTTGGCGAGAAATTTTGTGTACACAACAGATGGTTTGTTAGTGTTGTGTGATTGTTTTTCTTATTTGTCTTTTTTTGTGCGTGCGCAATGTAACAGCAATGTTGATAATTGGCATTTCTTTACGGTATTGTGCATCACTTTTGTGTTCATTTTTTTCTGCGATTGTCAAACCTGGGAGCCCGCAAATCAAATATTTTGCTGTCAGACTCTACGTTTGCTTGTCTCTCAAGTGTACTTAAGTGACCATGAGAATTCTGGTTCAGCGTAGTGGCAGGGTTTCTGAAACCACATGATTGTTATTTGTTTTTCTTTCTAGAAAGCATAGCGCACAGAAATAATGTTTTGATGTCAGAAAACATCCACACTCTTCCATTTGTTGTCCACCGCATGACCTTTCCCATAATGTGTTGTTGTTGTTTGACGACAGATGACGCATTTGGGGTGCAACATCAACAAATTACGCAGACTTCTGCAGTGGATCTTTTTTTTTAATGAAAAAATGTCTGAGAAGGAAGAAATATTACCCCAGCCCAAATTGCAAAGGCCTCATAGCTGGCCGTGACCAAAAGGGACTCCTAAACTGGTAGGGGCAAGAAGAGGGGAGCTGAGTGGAGCAGCAGCCAAACTAAAACTTAAATTTGTCACATTGGACAATAATCACAGACATTTTTTTTTTCACATTTGACTCGTTGCTGAAGAGCAGTAGCAGTATGGCGTGCTGAGTGCCAAATGTGGAACCCATTGAGCGTTAATGGACAATAAGGTTTTCGTTGTCTCTGTGCAAAGACAATAAAAATGAATCTAATCTAGAGTATGGGTGTATAATTTCATATTTGGGTTCACTTTGGACGTGTAGATCAGTACTAGTACTCATCGATAACTATAAATATTTGGTAAAAAAAAAAACTTTTTTTGATTCAAAGACAGAATGACTTCGGTGAACTCAAGTTGACTTTGCTGTTTAACTGAAACCATCCAGGTGCTTTCAAACTGTTGCTGATATTCAAAACAAATCAAAAAGACAACAATATTCTCCGTTAGTGAAATGCTAAAAGTGAGACTAACAATTCTTAGACACAAAGCCTTTACAACTTGAAGAGTAAGTCCACTTGAACTGTTGAACCGTTGCATTCAAACTAGCAATGGTGTCCGCGCTTATTATGCCTGAAGGCGATATCGGAGGCTTGAAGTGCTCGGGCGATAAACGAAAGCCTTGTACCACGAATGATGGGCACTCAGAGAAGTTCTTTGTCGCTTGCAGTGCACAAATAAAAAAGTGAGATTAAATGCGTTAGTTATTTTAAACCCCCTTTTCTTACGTGATTAATTAATCGACATTAACGTACAATAATTGGCCGCATGTACCCTTGCATTCCTTCCTTATCACCGACAAGCTAACCCAAGCTCACGGCCGAAGCAAATTAATATTTTCTCTTCCCATTTTTTTTTTTGTTGCTGTTGCAATTAATCATATTCATGAGGCGTGAGACACTGCCGCCGCCTAATACACATTCCTATTGAGCTTATTTATAATGGTGGCCAGCAAAAGAAAAAAACAAAAAGAAAAAAAAAAGAATGAGATAATTCAAGATGATCTGTTATTACGACATCAACAACAACACAGGACGTCTGCATAGGCGAGCGGGCGTGTCGCTTTTGAGCATTACATCAGCAGGGGCAAGGGAGACACGGAATAAAAAACCATAATAAATATAAATGACCCCGGCCCGTCCTCTGCTTTAAGAGTTCTTTGTTATTTGCGGGCTGCGTGAAGCAATGAATGCATCACTAATGAATTTAGTTCATTAGGGTGGTCTGCATCGTTTGACCCCTACCTCGTCTGTGACTTCACGCGGGAGCGTTTGGCTCCAGATGATGATCAATTGGGGCGGAGGGAAGAAGCCCCCCCGTTGTCTACCCATCTCCTTGGCGAAGGCGCCTGCCAAATGAAGCCGCGTCCTTATCCTATATATGGAAAGAGCAAATTAGAAAGGGAGGGCGAGACGGCGAGGCCAGCGAGAAGGCGAGCGCGGGATAATAAGTTGCATCAATCAGTCTAAATGGCTTGCTTATGTAATTAGCTAACAATGTTTTGTTTCTCCAGTTCCCCGAAGTTATTAGTGGATCACAGTTAACCTTGAAGTAATTGGAGAGGCCTGCGCCGATGTGGGCCCGCGCCGATCCGTTTGCCACTGACACGCCATTCCTCTTCTGTGGGTGACTTCCCTCCTCTTTCATGTCGCTACAGTATTTAGGAATTAGTTCCTGTCACTTTACTGTACAGCCTAATGCTAATTGCTGCTGAGATATGTGGGTTAGTCACATCCCACTAGGTGGCATCCCGTCGTCCTCACTTCCTTCCTCCCTGGCATTAACATGACTGAGGATTGTCAAAGCTAATAACACGCTGTTGCCGTGGTAACGTGGGGAGGGAGGGTGCACAAATGACGCCCTCGATGGAAATGACATTATCGCGGGTATCGCCGCGGCGACTGGCGTTTTGGAGTTCATGAATCCTGTGCAATTACACATGCTGTGCATTTGCATTTGCTTGGTTTTTATTTAGTCCAGCTTTCACTCTGACGCACTTCTATTCATACATGCGCAGGGGAGTCTCGAAAAGCCTTGCATGTTAAAATTAGGGCAATTTTCCACGATTAAACCACACTTTGTCTGACTTACCAGAAAATTTGATTTTGGTGACATTTTAATTTGTTTTATTCTGTCAATCGTTTGCACCACTTTGTATTGTGAAATTCAAATAATGAATACATAGGGAGCAAAGTAGCTGATATTTTTTGCGTGTTGGGGCGGTGGAGTAAGAGAAGCAGATTTTTTGGGGTTTAACTATGACTAACTATGGGGTTTAGTCAAACAGTGGTGTCCAAACTATGGCTCGAGGGACATTTGCGCTCCAATGCCCGCTTTTTGTGGCCCGCAACATTTACTGAAATTAACTTTTGACAATTAAGGCATGCAATGCTATTTAAAACATCAATTATGTTGCAGTCATCACAGTGCATGCAGGATTGGAAAGACTTTAGGTGACAAATGCTCTCTGTTGAAAGGAGGCTGTCTATTCATTGACTTAATGAGCAGAAAAGCTAAATAAAAAAAATAAATAAAAAAATAAAAACAAAAGCCCAATCTGTTCGGGGAACATCTTGGAGTGTTTGCTTTTCCGCAACGCTTCGCACCGTTTTGTCCCATTTTAATTTCACACGCCTCCCTAAAAACTGTTACGTGCTCTTTAATTTTCTGATAGTCCGTCGTCTGTTTGCCACTTTGCTGGATACATATCTCGCTGAGAAGTTCATTTAAATGGATTTTCAGACGGATGATTGGAGCGTTGCCAACTGAATCACGTTTTCAGGCAGAGATAAGAAAGGATAAGGAAAGAAGTGAAAAATGTTCTGAGCTTTAATGCCACTTTTGCCATCTCAGTATCTAACCTTTGAGTAATTCAACACACATGAATGGACTACAGGGGTGTATTGAGGCAAGCTAAAGAAAACATTTTTGCTTTTGTCTTTTAAAAGAAAACATTTTTATGATTTTTATGATTTTTTTTTTGTCTGGGAAAATTGTGTCATTTTTAAAAAGGACATTTCTTGTAATGTGACAGTATTATTTTATTGTCATTTGATCTTATATTGTATTTTGTCGTAAGAGTTTTTGTGAAACTGACTTTTTAAAAGATCTAATTATAAAAATAGTCCAATGTTCTTGTTATTAAAACTTTTTATAATTTTTCTTTATAATAATTGGGCATTTTGATTACAAATTAAAACTTTTAGTTTGAACCAAAAGTTGGACTTTTCAATATTACTAATTTGTCCTCCTCTGGACAGAAAGACAAATCTCAGTCACAAAAAGTATGAATTTTGAAATAATGATACACTTTAATCAATCCACTCACAAATGTACAAAGTACGTATATTGTGAAATGTGGGCCTGTTTAATTGAACAGAAAGATGATGTGCTCACAGCATTCATAACTTATTGTAATGTATGAATGGCAACAGGTTTATTGTACCTTTGGCCTTCTCATAAAAAAGTATTTCACGGCTCTGCTTGTTGGCCTCGTTGGAATAGAGAAATAAAGTAAGTGAAATCAAATTTGAAATCAAATGAGATGAATGATTTTACCGCAGCAACCCTGACGATCTCTCACACAACATATACAGTGCTATGACTATACTGAGCAGTCGTACCCCCCAACACACACACACCATAAAGTGCTTCGTTTGTTGTTTTCTTGGTGTGGTCAGGGGCCACAAAAGCTTTGTTGACTGGCAGAGGATCAGAGGCTGGGGGTCACATTAGACATGTTGACTCCTTCTGTCAGAGGATGAAGTTGTAAATTTGAGCTTGCAGGAAATGAAAGGTGTGGCGGCGTGCTGAGAGCAGACGGCGGAGCGATGTCACCTTGAGTGAGCGCTGCTCTCGTCTAGACTGGCAGCTGATATCGGAGGATAAACTCCATTTTGACCTTGCGTCACAACAAAAACAGGGCGGGGGGGAAGAGCTTGAACAAAACAGAGGGTAAGAGAGGGGGGAAAAAATGCATTTCAAATATTATTGCTCCAGTCAGCTGATAACGCCTCACCGATAACTGCACTGCACTTCATTGAGTCTGGGGAATAATGGATGGCCCCGTCGTGATATGAGCACCGTTATTAAAAAACGGACTTAAAAATGTCGTCATTAACATTCAGAAAGTAACGTGCGCAAATGTGATTGATTCCCGGTTGTTTTGGTGGCTAGCGCAGGAGCATCAGACAACATGACCTCCATTATTTCCACCTTTGAAATTGCATTCACTTTGCTCTCCCCCGCCTGCATTCATTTCTCCTGGGAGGACCTTTTATTTTATTTTATGTTTTTTCCCCTTCCATCTCTTCACTATCAGTCGTGTGACTCTCCAACTCTATGTGGGACAAGAAAAGCACCCCTCCGTGGAACAAAATGGCACACGTGATATTTACATTATATATATTTATTTATTTTCCCGCCGATAAACTGTTTACATGAAAGGGTTTAAACGTTTATGTAGCTAGGTGGAGTTTTATGCTAAATTTATGCGCTTGCTATTGTTCCTACTTATTCAAGAAATTAGAGAATTGCCTTTTTTGTTTGGATATGGAAAACCATTAGCCGCCTACAACTCTAAGTACACCCACAGGATCTAATGAGAGCACAAGCAAAATAATTTGCCTTATCATAACACTGTTTTGATTGATATTGTCAGAGAGTTTGTTTTTTATAATAATACTAATGTTTATTATTGCCGTCCCTAATATTCCGCTTATTTAGCAAAAGATGTTGCTTTCAATGTGATGCAGAGTCAGTTTATAGTTAGCTTATTTTGTATCGGTGACCATTGTGAGTTTTCTGATGATATTATGTCAAACCAAATTATGATATAATGTCCTATAAATTTTATTAGTACACATGAATTATACTCACCGAATGACGCAATGTAGTTTGGCAGTTTGGAATTATATGAAAAGTTTAGAATGACCCCATGGTTCAAACCGCACCGCAGCAATTTTATATGAAAAAATCACTTCTATGCAAATGTGTAGCTCACCACCATTTACAATAAAAATCACACCCATTTCATCTTCAGTAAATCTGACATGCATGTTTTTAAAATGTGGTTGGATCCAGAAAAAACAAAATCATCTCGACTTTGAGGCGAACATGTTAACCACCAGTTCACTATGCTGCCCTATATCAAAGCTATTATAAAAACAGTTTCAGAGCAATTTTAGATTTGGGAACTAATTATACTGCTCCTTTTTGTATCAAATGCTCCAAAATCCTCTTGAGAGCAGACATAAGGCTGTCAAGATGTATTAAACGCCCACACAGGCACTAAAGCGTAGCATCAGCTTTTTCCTCGTATAGCCGGGAGAACTCATGGCTGTGAAACAATCTTACTTCCCCAATAGAAGTTCTCAGAGTGGGTCATCCTTATGAGATGGACGTCGTTGTGAAGCAGAAGAATGCAACTTTGTGTGCAGCTTGACTTTGTCCAAGGGAGCTGCTCACTAAATTGCACCCTTCACTTTTTTTTCCTTTTCTCCTCCAGCCGTTCACCGACTTCGGGTCAATGACTTTGACAACTTCCAAGTCGATGCCATGATTGCTTTTGTCTCCTGTTTTGTGTCCCTGCCATCTCATCAATGCAACCGACACACACATCCTCGCAGCTCCTCACACACGGCTGATGCACATGCCCACCTCTGAAAGTGACAAGCCTCGGTGGGAAACATGAATCAAAAGCTCGTCTGGATGAGATTGTCATTATTCATAAACATGTGTTGCAAAAAGTGGGAGTGAAATGTTAGCGACAGTCTGTTGGCCAAACTAGGTGACAGGCCGATGAGCACTAGAGTCTAACAGGCCGAGACATGAGGTCATTACCGAGATGAATAATCAATGAAACTCTCGGAGGGTGAGTCTTCCTTACGGCTGCAGAAACGCGGTGTTTCCAGCTCAGGCCAGTTACAATTATATGACTAATTTGCAATAGAGGCGCCAGCTTCTTTAATAAAACCCACTCTGTTGGTAAATAGTATGGATCTATAGCTGTGCGGGCCTGATTCCTCCGACAACAGCTCTCATTTGTAACTTCTCTGATAAGAAAAAAGCATCGATAGTTGAGTTGGTTTGCTTGTAATGTGTGTCAATCCGTCTCGTTTCTGTTAACAACCAAAGTGCATGAATGTGTTGAGGTCAGTATAAAGATTGCCCCTTTCATTTCATTAGACCAATCAAGCCCAAACAGAAATGTTTTGTCGTTTAGAGTGTAGCGACTCTATGACTGTATACGCAATAAGACTAGCGTGATTGAGAGTCTGGCTCGTTGGTAGGACGGCGTGTGTTGTCACCTCGGCTGTGTATGCAATCTGGCTAGGATGCAAAAGAAGCTTGGTCATGCTCGGTGTGCAGATCGTGGCTCAAATGCAGGTTGTGCGATGCCTTTCTCGGAATTTTTTGATCAATTAGCGGCAGGAATGGGATGGGGAGATTGCCATCTGGGGTGGGGTGATAGAAACCCGAGATGGGTGACGCACTATGATTGTCGGAATGGGGGACCTGTGTTGTCATTTTTTGTTAACCACCAGGCCACTGTCCGCATATTTCGATTTAACAGCACAAAAATGGGTTATATATATATGTGTGTATATATATATGTAAAAAAAAATAACCTAATTGACTTTTACCCAAGATATCTGCAGTTGCCCTTTTCAGTATCTATTAGCGCCAGTTTGACACTGACCTTATTCAAACCTTCAAACGTGTTCAAATCTGTGTTGTTGGAGTTAATTCTTGAAAATTGTATGACAAATTGCGTTAGAAGTGCGAGATTCAATTTTTCTCTCCCAAAATCACTTTGTCGTTTCTGTTAAAACTGCAAGTATGACCTAAGAGCGGTTTGGTGTGGTTGCTAAAAATAACAAAAATGCCCATCCTTCATCTGCCCTCAATTGAGCATATATATCTGATATCAATATTGAATCGGGACACCACTAATTGGGCATAAAACTTGGAAGCAGAGGCAGAGCTAAGGCAGATCAGATCAGGCAGTTGAGAAGATTCAGAAACAATGTAGGATTATCCAAATGTTTGACTGACAGGTATCACCTCTTCTAAATTTGAATAGCTGCATTGGGTCTGCATTCTCACATATGCCATCAGGAATGGCCATGTTTGATATTGAAGCTCATGCTAGTGAGGGGCGTGGCTTTGTCAGCGAGTCCCTGTTGGAGGGATTATAGTGAATTGAGGCTACATTCAAATCCAAGTATGTTTGATAAGATTGACCTTCAAAATTCTGTTAGGTGTCCCTTTTTAGGGATTGCTGTTCTCAACGGATCATAGCTCAGTATTAAAAAGAACAAGCCTTTTGATTTTGATTGGTATCAGACACAAGATGTCTGAAGTAGATGAGATTGAAAGTCAAGCCGGTTTTGGCGATGGGATTATCAACATAGATTCTCCTTAGAAAACTCATGGTTTAGTGCACCCTATTGGTTTTAAATGTCACATGACCACCCGTGTTCTCGTCAGTGCTCAACCACCCGCCACAATTTTCCGACCAATCTTCCTAAAACATTGTGGTATTATCATTTGATGGCAGGCCAAGAATCGCATTGCCTTTTTTTTTTTCTCTGTTTTCAAGTACGAAGCAATTTTCAGCATATTTTCCTCGGCGCCTTAACGACACACAATGCGGCACGATACTTTTGTTCCATTCTTCAGTTAAACATAGCAAATTCAAAAATGTCTTTTGCTAACCTTGAACATCAGATTGCATGCAACATTCCCAAGATTGCCTCTCACCAGCAGTGTTTGATGTGATGTGATGTGATGTGAATAGCATGTGAACAGTAGAGACGATGCAAGCAGACTGTTGAGCATGTACCTTGGTGTGAATTTGCATAACTCATTTATAGGGCAACTCCTTAACAGAGAGTGACACTAGTTATATACTCAAAAATGTAAATTAGGCAGATGCGCATTGTTCAATTTGACCCCAAAAAAACAACACTGAGATTCCTCTTAAAACAATCACACAGAGAAACCTCAAATCTCTTCCGCTTGTATTGTTGCGAGTGTGAAATTTGGACTTGGAATTGAAACGTTTGAAAAAATGGCGTTTTGACCCTTGAGGATTGGAATTTGCATGCAAATCCACAGCTGGTCGCTAACAAAAATAATTTATTCTACACGTCTCCTGATAACAAGGCTTATGAGATGCATGAGGCCTCTTTTGTTAGCTGCACCGTCGGGCCCGCAGCTCTGTCTGCGGATGTGCTCGAGCGACATGACAAGTGTTCACCTCCGAGAATGCACTGAGCAACGGCTGCTGGTGAAACGCCAAAATCTGGTCCGGAGGGTGTCACCAGAAATGTCAGGAGAAAGTACATCTTCGTCCAATATGCAATATCCTTCTTCCGACAAGCAGCGAAATATTTAAATAGACAAAAAAACAAAAAGACAATACGGCTCATTAGTCTTTAAAGTCTATGAATAGAATCCTCATAACGAAAAATTGGAGGCAGATGATTTCAAGGTTCTTCAAGGTTGCGGGTTATTCATTTTAAAATGCTCGGCTCTTATCGATCTATTCATTAAATAGTTTCCAGATGGGAAGTAAAACAAACAAAACTATAAGAAGCCAGCCGATCGCATGACAAAAACATATAATGATAATAAAAATAAATAAATCATATCAGATAATAAATCAATAATAAATGAATAATATAAATAAATAATATTCAAACTCACGTTCACTTTACAATTTAGAATCTTCGTGAATCTTTCCTGCGTGTTTATTTGAGAGTGGGGGGGAGCCCAAATTCACCCGCGACAGGCTCTAGCTCCTTGGCTACGCTAATGAGGACAAGCGCGATGGAAAATGGATGGATGGACGAGTGAAATTCTGTCAAAACTGCCGTGGTGGCAAACATCGTCCCGCGACGCTCTTTCGGGGGGGCTCCCGTTGTTTGCAAGCAATCAATTCTGCTTTTTGGGCCCGTTTCAAGCAGGCTTTCGATCACTTTAATCTCTTTAAAGAACTCTGACCGGTTGTGTACAGTTTGAAGTTGGCCAAGATGGATCTGCAAGATTACATAGCCTCTTTCTGCTCGACCCATCTGACCTCTCAAGGATAGATAGCTACAACTGGGCTTGGAGAGGGAGTACAATTGTTCACTTTCTCCTTTTGCCAGTCAAATTGCAACATTGAAACTCCTGCTCCGAATCTCAATGCATGCAATTGCCTCAGAGAGAGGAATGCTGTCACCCGAATGAGAAGGAGAAATGATTCGGGAACTATCTCATACATCATACCTTGCACATGTTTCTGCTGTTCAATGTGGTTCTGGCTGCAGGATGTGGACAAGACATGGAAATAGTGTGATGTTGCAGCAGCACTACGGAGTCCAAATCGCCAATGAATCAAACAGACAAGATAAATGCGACACTGTACAGTGATGTGGGCCGACATTTTCTATAGACAAAAAAAGGAAAGAGATCGAGGCTGTATTCAGCTGTTGTGTTTGCGAAGGCTTTTAGGTATTGTGTGAAGCACATTCAAGTTGCCTCGTCTCTGAAATGTGCTATATAAACACATTTGCCTTGCCTTGTTTTTAAATCTGTTTTGTCTTGCTTTGCGTACCATTAGGTTTAAATTTAGAAGAGTTTAAAAAAACGACTACTGGCGTAATACTTGACAGAAATCGGCCAGTCACCATGCAAAAATGCCCATGAGAGGCTGGGATAGAGCATCAGAGCAATTTCAGTGGACATTTTGTATACGCTTTCAGGCAACGCCATTGTGCTAGCAGAAAAAATTCCAATCTTCTAAAATTGTTTGATTTATCGTCGAGAGCTTGTGTTCAAACATCAGGCAAAGCTTTCCTGTGTGGCGTTTGCATGTTTCCCCCGTGCTTGAAGGGATTCTCTCTGGCTTCCTCTCACATTCCAAAAACATGCATGGTAGGTTGATTAAGGACTCTAAATGGTCAGGAGGAGTGAAGGTCGAGTGCGAATACGTGGCTCGCAATTGACTGGCCGCCAATTCAGAATGTACACCCCCCAACTCTCACCCAAAGTCATCTCCCTATAATGAGAACAAGCCGCAAAGTCCTCAGCCTCAGAAAACCTCACATTAAAATTTTTCACATTTCATCTCACTCACAATTACGTTGTTCTTGTAATCGTTCAGTTTTGTTTCTCTGACCTGATTGTGGTATTTGTCTTCTCTTCAATGTGGCGCTATATTGTCAACTGGAGCTAATCCTGCTTGCTCATTCTGGCAGTTGATCTCAATTTAACACGGAAAATCCCATTTGACATGATCAGAGCTTGACTGTATTGGTCTGAATGTTTTAATCCTGTTGGTAAGATCCAATAGTCTTTGACTGATGTCAAATGCCATGCATTATTATTATTGTTGTTGTTCTTATTGTTGTTGTTGTTCTTCTTCTTCTTATTATTATTATTATTATCACTATTATTATTATCATTATTATTATTATTATTATTATTATTATTAAATCTGTTGAGAACAACACTTGTTACTTGATACATCGGTTTACTGGGCTGCGTCGCTCCTCCTTCCTGTCGACAGCCATCAGTATTCCACTGTTGACTGCGCGACCAGTGGTGGGAGCAAAACCCGAATGACAAACAAGTTAATCTCACCTGCAATCAGGCCCCGGCCGAGCGCAAAGTGAATCAAGGGAAAGATGAGCCGAGATGTTAGTCAACTCCACTACGACGGAGTCCATTACAACAAGTATGACGTTACACACAGCGGGAATAATGTCTTTTTCTGCAAAATTCAATTTGTTGTGAAACAAGCAGAGCGTCCCAGTGTTTTACTGGCAACAGCCCGCAATTCATTCGAGGGCGGCGGCCTCATTACAGAGTTCGCTTTAAGACAAGCACAGCAGCCAAAGCTTGGCATTGAGACATGGGTTATTTATTATGAATATGAAGCTGAGTTTGTAGTTCAGAGCCTATTAAATAGTTAGCCTGTGTCAGAGCAGACACGGCTGTTGATAGCCGCCCTTTGCTGGGGTTTTAACATACACCCAATGATAATTAGCTTCTCTTTCTGCCCTTATCTCTTACCTGCAGAAATGGACATTTTATGCAGTCTGCAACCCAGCCAGGCAAAGTTGATGCTCCCAAGAGGAGTGCCGTAGCCATGTTGCAGACAATGGAAATGAACTCAGAGACAAAGCAGTGTGTTGATTTAGATGGCGGCCAACACAGAATTAAATGAAGATCCGGGCCAGACGGGGCTCGCTCTTTGGCCCCGCAGATGACGGACCGCGGGCTCGGCTCGCAATGATACTCGCGAGGAGCGCCTAGCGCCACATCCGATGAAGTGGTGGAAGGGAGGAGGATAAAAAAATAAAAGAATGCAAATGTCATATTGTTGAAACGCTGAGAGCTAAATGTCAGACCATCTTTTCAATGTTGGATGTGAGCTTGATATGTGCATGTGAGAGGGCGGGAGTATTGATGTTTGATAGAGGCAAAAGGCAGGTTATGCTAACATGTATGATATTTGAGCAGAGTATGAAGCATTTGGAAATGTCCTCCAGCTGAGAGCATCCTGCCTTGCAAACCTTTTACTGTCGCGTCTAAAAAGGACATGCGCATAATGAATACACTGTCTGGACACTCCATTAGGTACGCCTGAACGAGCAAATCAAATATAAAAGAAAGTCTTGTCTTTACAAAAAATGACGTAGTTTCATTTTTATACTACTAAAGTGTGGAAACAGAGTCAAGCACATTAGTTATTCTGCCACACTTTTTTTTTTTTCGTGAGCAAAGCAGCACTATCACTTGAGGATTGGGGGGGGGGAAAGTGTCTCAAATGCTCTATTGCGCTTTTCGCTGCTAACACTCGCAAAATATTGCAAAGATTTAAAGGTGACATCATGAGTGGAAAAACAGTAGTGTCATCAGTTTTACTAAAAGCAAAGGTCCCGACAGATTGTTCTGATGTCATCCATTTCTCATTTTGGGCAGTAACTCTAGCTGACGTGTGAATATTTGTTTTAGAGGGGCTTTTTTCAGTTCTTGAAAAAAGCCTTCATTTTTTTTTTAGAATGTGTTGCTGTCCACAGCCGTTGCGATTACTTTATTTTTCTGCACTTTCCTGTCACATTTTGTCCCTGCAAAGAATGTGTGGATAAGTATGGCCAACTGGCATTTAGTTTATTCTTTGAAAGCTTTCCGAGTGGCTTTATACTAACTAATTCCCGAGAGGAAATTGTAGAAGAACACTTCTAAAAATAACTTTTTAACAGCATTTGAAAAATTGCAACTCGATTATGGCATAACTGCAACTTCTTCCTTGATTTTCTGAATTCATTCTCAGTTTCTTTTACGTGGTAATATTTTGATTATTTTATTATCTCACAAAGTGAGTACATTTTCTTATAGGATTAGTTTAGTTGTTTAGTTATCATTATTATATTATTTATGATATTATTATTATTATATTATATCACTGTTTGGTTAGTTACCATGTTTGTTTTTAAATTTTTGCATATGACTTGTTTCTCATTAAAACCCATTTTTTACTCCATGTATTTTGATTTAAACTACTGACCTTTTTCATGCAATTACTAACTTTTTTACATGTACATTTTATTCTCATAATTATCTGACCAAACACTATTTGTCCTTTTTTATGTGGTCCAATACGCCCCCGTAACAGTATGTGTACACGTAAGGTCAACCAAGAGTCATCTGGCTGCGATCCAGGTTGCACATTCTGGCAGCGTCTTCAATATACCGCGGAAAATCCAATTTGACATGATCACAAGCTTTATGTGGATACGTCTGAATATTTTAAGCCTTGGTAGAGGCCTTTGAGTGTCAGTCATCTTTGATGCAGCGCTTATATTGGAACACATTGCACATGTGTATTTTTATTAAAAAGAAAATCTAGATTGTAGTTGTGTCTTAAGCAATTTAAACACAGTAACTGATGAGGTGAGGGGCAGAACATGTCCTAAAAGAAAAACAGAAGGCACAAGTGTGTGCACTTACCAGTCTTGCAGTGTGTGGTGTACTGGAGATGATCAAAACAGCAATGACGATCACAATGATCCGCTCAACCAATTGTGAGTTATCTCCTCAATTTTAGTTGTAGTACCAACACCAGCCTGTGAGAGGCAGCACAGGGCCAGAGGACATCTGGGGGAACGATCAAAGAAGAAATAATTACTTCAGACACATCATAAAAACATCTAACAAAGGTTTCTTCTCTATTTGTATCTGGAAACTGCAAATGTCAGGTTGTTTTCTAATTTCTCTTTTAAGTCGCCACACCATCATGGTTGATCACACCCACACCACATGATAATCATATCAACTTTTGCACCAGTCAACCAATGTGCATTGCCACATCAGGTGTGGCACAGAAAATTAAATCATTATAATTATGATTTATGGCAGATCGTTATTTATACAGTATCTATGCCGCCGAGACATATTGAGAGGCAGAATCATTGTTGTTATTTTATTAGATGGCAGAAGTAGTTACAATGAATCTGTGTATCCACCTGTTGCCATTCATGCAACACAATAATAGCTTTGTGTTCAATTATAGGTTTCCCACACAGAAGGTAAATCTGTGAGAAACTAGAGACAAGATCATCATGATTGGACTCTACTGTTTGTACTTTGTGACATCATTTTTGTTTGGTTGTGTGCCTTGAGATTGTCATGCAAATTGTGTCCTTGGGCTGGGAAATCATTTTATTTTGTTTGTTTTATCATCTGAAAAACTGGCCTTTGCTGAGTTTGCTCGCAAGTAGGAGAAAATTGTATTTTTCAGTATCCACGCATGATGACACAGTAAAAAAAAAAAGATGTAAATAGATAGAGGTGAGACTGTGTTTGATTGATTGAGAGCTTGGGGACTTAGGGGCAGCAGCGACATGTTAATGACCATGACGCATTGCAACACATTTGGAGGAGCAAGGTGTTCCCCATCCAGTGGCCTTATTTAAGAGAAGTGTTTGATGGAGTCAGCTATAAGAATGATTTGAGGCGGATGCGTAGTGTCTTGCATCAGCAACAGCCAGCTGCTGGCTTTCAGAAATTCTCCGTCTGAGAAATTATAGATGGTTTATTTTTCAGTTGTTTTATGTCGGTCAGTTCACAACATGGTTTGACAGATTCGACAGTCAAGTTCGAATTGCTAAGTGCTGCTCTTGTGTTTTTTAATGAACATACGACAAATAAACATCTGGATGTTTGATAGAAATAAATGGTAAAATAAGGTTAGTTTACTTTAGATTTTTTTTCTCTCTGGTGTATATTTCATTCATAAAGTCAGGAGAGATTCAAAATGAAAGGTGTGCAAAGATGTTCATCACCTGAGCTGGAGTAGAGGGGGTGATGCCTTGCTCAAGTGCACCTCAACATAGCCAATAAGCTAAGAGCCATCTCGCCAAAACCTAATTGCTATCATAAAACTATCGATCGGTCAAACTACTTTTACGAGGATGTTATTGAAATCCTACTTCAGGACCGGATGTGACTACTTTTATCACCCTTGGCCAGCATCAAGTCAATACCAACAGGTGAAACTCCATGTTCAGACGATTAGGTACACCTACTGATGACATATCAGAAATCCAGACCAAACTTATTCTCTGTCAATCAATCGACTTGTGGATTTAGTTGACTGCATTGCATCCTGTCATCCAGACATGTGCTTTGAAAAAGGGTGGGTGGATTTAACGTTATCCATTTTAATTTCACATCTTATCCTGGTCCTTCACTGGAGTGACCGCATGTAGCGTTCATTGATCCACTCTTAATCCTCCCCTAGTTCACATCTGTGTGTGTTTGGAGTAACATTCACTACCACGGGCACCCCCCCCCCCCTCTCTTTTTTTTTTTGGTATTCCATCCCCACCGATACTGCGCGCACATCAGTAAATGAATCACGTAGCACTAGTACAGCCTTTCTTCAAGCCATCCATGTGCTCCACCTTAGACGGCGAGATCTGTCACCGCTCACTCACCGGAGCTGCGAAGGGAGCACTAAAGTGCGCGCACGGAAGGCGCGTGAGTGTGCGGCAAAGAGGAGGGAGGCAGAAAGAAAGAAAAGACGCAAGAGGAGGAGGGGAGCATCTTTCAACAGTTGAGGAGGAGACGCGACTCATTCTGATTATCTTCAATCATATCGCACCTTATTCTCCTCTCTCTCGCTTACCGACTCGCTCTCGTCTTCCTCCGCCGTGCAACAGATAAGCGTGGCGGCTGATGGATGCAAACAGGAGCGCCTTCGAATCAGACTGGATTACGGGATTAGCGGACTGATTAGTGGACCCCAAAAAAAGGGAAAGGGGGGAAAGAAAAAGTGGCCGTTGTGAGTGTTCCTTGGCGAAAGGAGCACACAAAAGGTTGCGCCGGAGGAAGGGGAGGGCGAAGCGAGCGGCTGCAGCCCCGCTCTTTTGCTCCGTGCACTTTACTGGAGGAGGCACACACAGTCAGGCAGGCAGGCAGCCCCCCTATGCAACAGTGTGCCGCACCGGAGACTAAAGTCACAATGCAGCGGCGGTGGTAACGCGGAGCGATGGTGCATTTTGGAGCTTTGCAGAGAGCAGATGTCGCATGAGGGCAATGCGCCTTTTTGTCTTTTTTTCTTCTCCTCCTCCTTTTTTCTTCTTCCTACTGAAAGAGAAGCTCTAACCTTCACCATGCTTTAACCTTGGACGCAGAGGGGAATATTAATACTTTATTCTCATCGATTATTCATAGTGGGAGCCCCCGCTGAGAGGGGAAACAAAGCATTCCAATGTTGAATTTGATCTTTAATTCATGCACCGGGTGTCGTCGGGCGGTCATCTCTGTTTACAGAAAGAGTTCATCATCGCGGAGCGGCATGTGAGAGAGCTAATGCCCATTAAAAGGGGTTCACAAATCGATTTGATATCCAATTAGCCCGGCAGCAACATGCCAGCTTTGGATATAGTCCACTAAAGGTTTGGTGGAATAATCAACAGGTTGAAAGTCAAGGTTTTTTTTTTCTCTCTCTCTTCCTCCTGTGTGCCAGTACCGCATATCCAACAGAAGGGATGCGTCTCTCTGTTCCCATCTTCCTTCTGCTGTGGGTTAAAGCCCTGACATTGAAAAACCTTAGTTATTCCGTCCCAGAGGAGCAAGGACCCGGCACTGTCATAGGTAATATCGCAAAAGACGGCGGATATGGGACCCTGGAGAGAGGGAAAAAATCCAACTTCAGAGTGCTGGAGAATTCCGCACCACACCTGGTGGACGTCGACCCGGAGAGTGGACTTATTTTCACCAAACAAAGGATTGACAGGGAGACGTTATGCAGGCGGAACCCAAAGTGCCAGCTCTCCATGGAGGTGTTCGCCAATGATAAGGAAATATGCATGATCAAGATCGACATACAGGACATCAATGACAACTTGCCCAGTTTCCCCTCAGATCACATTAACATCGACATCTCGGAGAATGCAGCGGCGGGAACACGCTTCCCTCTGACTATTGCACATGACTTGGATACCGGGGAGAACGGGATCAAGACTTATCAGGTCACCAGAGATGATTACAATACATTCTCGCTGGATTTAAAAGTAAGAGGGGACGGGACTATTTATCCAGAGCTGGTGGTTCAGCGACCTCTGGATCGGGAAGACCAGAGCCATCACACCCTCCTCCTCACCGCCATCGATGGGGGGGAGTATCCGAGATCAGGCTCCATGCAAATCAATGTCAGGGTGACTGATTCGAATGACAACAGCCCCATTTTCGAGAAATCCTCCTATGTGCTGGAACTGCCGGAGAATTCCTCGCCTGGAAAAGTACTTATAGATTTGAACGCCACCGACCATGATGAGGGAAGCAACGGACAGGTGGTTTACTCTTTCACAGGATATGCATCTGAGCGAATACAAGATTTGTTCTCGATAGATCCCAATAGCGGAGTCATAAAAGTCCAGGGGGAAATTGATTTTGAGGAGAATCCCATCATAGAATTTGATGTGCAAGCCAAGGATCTCGGGCCGAACCCCATACCGGGCCATGCGAAAATTACCGTCAAAGTGCTTGACAAAAATGACAACTCACCAATAATCAGTTTTGTTTCTGTGAGGCAGGGTGCCATCAGTGAGGCGGCACCCTCTGAATCTGTCATCGCGCTCGTCAGAGTGACGGATAAAGATTCCGGACGAAATGGTCAGCTCCAGTGCCGCGTGCTAGGGAACGTTCCTTTCCGACTACAGGAGAACAATGACAATTTTTACACGCTGCTCACCGACAGACCTTTGGACCGGGAGACCAAGGACGAATATAACGTCACGATCATGGCCAGAGACAACGGAATCCCCTCTTTGAACTACACCAAGTCATTCACTGTGAAGATCTTGGACGAGAACGACAATGCGCCTCGCTTCACAAAAGTCGTTTATGTGCTACAGGTGCCCGAGAACAACATTCCGGGCGAGTATCTGGGCTCCGTGCTGGCCCATGACCCGGACGTAGGCCGCAACGGAACTGTAACCTACTCCATCATGCCCTCGCATATCGGCGAGGTGTCCGTTTATACGTACGTTTCCGTTAACCCCACAAATGGAGCCATATACGCGTCACGCTCTTTTAACTATGAGCAAACAAAATCATTTGAGTTCAAAGTTCAGGCTAAAGACGGAGGCTCCCCTCACATGGAGAGCACCGCCACCGTCAGGGTCAACATCCTTGACGTCAACGACAATCTCCCAGTGATCATTTTACCGCTCCTTCAAAATGACACGGCGGAAATCCCAGTGCCTCGGAACGTGGGTATCGGCTACCTCGTGGCTACGGTGAAAGCGGTGGACCACGATCACGGAGACAGTGGACATTTGACGTATGAGATCACAGAGGGGAACGATGACCACCTGTTTGACATGGATCCTATGAGAGGCGAAGTTAGGACAACCCATGCCCTGTGGGAAGAAGTCTCTCCCACGGTTGAGCTGGTGGTTAAGGTAACCGACCACGGCAAGCCGCCCTTATCCGCTGTGGCTAAGCTGGTCATCAAGGCCAATACGGAAGCGGCATCAGGTGGCGGCGGTGGCTCTGGAGTGAGCGGCGAGCAGCAGCACTGGGATGTATCCCTGCCTCTCATCGTCACCCTCTGCATTATCTCTGTCATGCTCTTAGCCGTCATGACGGCCATCGCCGTCAAGTCCAAGCATCAAGATAAAGAGAGCGGGAATTATAACTGCCACATGCCCGAGTACTCCAATCCTCCGGTGGGGAAGGGCAAGAAGAAGCGGATCAACAAGAGTGACATCATGCTGGTGCAAAGCGAGATGGAGGAGAGAGATTCGGCAAGCCGCATGAATGTGGTGAGCAGCCCCTCGCTCATAACTTCGCCTATATGCTTCGACTACCAGAGCCCCCTGCCGCTCACGCTGCCCAGATCTGAGGTCATGTATCTGAAGACAACACCGAACAGCCTGACAGTACCGAGGGCGGGTTGCCACTCCAGCTTTGCCGGGCTAAGCACAGACGCGCCGGCAAACAGGATGTCAGTGATACAGGTAAGACGCTGATGATCTGTGCTCTCTGCTTAGCTGCAAAACCATTATCACTTTAGCTTGCTCGCTTAAGGCAAACACTTTGCAAATGAAGCATGATATGACAACTTTGTTTTAGTTGGCATTTTACTAATAAAGTTAATGTTTTATCCACATTTGCTCTCTTGCAAAGTGCTCGCCTGCAGGCCACATAATGAGGAAATGCTCTCTCGCGCACGCGCTCATTCCGTGCGGGAATAGGCAAACAGTGGGAGTCTTGAACAAGGCCATTGTGACCCCCAGCAGATCCAGGGCTGTGGAGAGAAAACAAAACCCAGCCTGAGATGCTGGAGCAGACAGGTGTTTGAGCAGCTTGTCCGATCGCATTACCCAACCGGTGTGCGCCAGACAGTGAGATGCACACGGCGTCACCCCAACAATCGCATTTTTCCATCCCAAATATGGGTCAGATCCGCCAAGCCTCATCCGGAGTTGGCACAAAGCGGCCCTATATGACAGGCTTTTTCGAGCCTCGCCAGCTAACATGCTAATTGGCCAGCACGGTCTTGTTGAATTGTGTGCCCGTACACGATGTAAATATCTGGGTCAGTCTCACATTTGGAGACGGTAGCACAGATGACAAGGCCTGGCGCTGTCACCAGTCGCTGTGCTACGTGGGTGTGATCAACACAAACACATTATTCTCAAGATGATGGGAAAAGGGCACTAATGAAAGCACTTGCGCTTTCCTTTCTATGTCTTGCCAAAGACGCACATATGGTCACAATGGCGTCCCGTTCTAATCGTGTCCTCGTCACTGCCAGGTGATGCAATAAAAAGGAGAATCCATTTGATAACAACATCATGCAAAATAACCAAATCCTGCTAGCATCCAGTACCCAACCCATACCAGAGGCAACAGGACAGGGGCTGTAAAGTTTGACAGCTGACACTCACGCTTCCCGTCGTGTTGTTTTGAAAACAATGTGTATGTCCAACAAGTGTTCTCGCAGAAGAAGCCGGGGCTGACTTCAGTCATTGAACCGTTTGATGGCAGGATGCCGTATCGGTGTGTGAAAGTGCTGTAATATCCCGCTTCACTGGGTTCTGTGTAAAAAGCAAAAGCAGCTTAATGTCAAATTTTCTCTTATGGCTCTGGTTGTAGGCTTTCATATAACTGGCTTATAACTGATATCACCTAGTGTCACTAGAGATGTCTTTACCACAACATAGAGTTTGCAGAGTAGAAACGGCATCTGTAAAGCTGAAGGTTACAGTGATCTATATAGAATAATGCTGCTGGAGAAAAAAAAAAATGGGAATAAAACTAACTTTCACTGAGTAAGTCATGACACAGCATTTTTTCCAATCATTCGTATCTTGGAAGAAAACCATGTCCAATGTGTTACGATTTATCAGTCATTGACAAAGGCGTTACCTAGCGAAAGGAATGAAAGAAATGAAATAATTGAGTTGCTCAGAACTGAAGCTTATAAATATCAGTAGTAGTTGACGTAGGCAAAACTTACAAAAATGAAAGAAATTAATTACTTGAGTCACTCATATAAATGTCAGATGAAAGCCCGTTTCAGGCGGGCATCAGTTTATTACTGTCGCGACATAGAAAGTTTCAAGGTGACAGCGCAAGATACGCTCAGTTACTGCCTTACGTGCTGATTTTATTTGATTGTTTTATATTCAAAGCCTAGCTGAAGAAGTGTCTTTTGTGCACTCTAAGCATGATTTTACTATTGCGTAGATTACATAGAATAGATTACAAGTCGACTACGGTAAATTACGATTTATACACGGATTTGTCAAAGCCGAAACATATTCATGAACCAAGGACCACCTAAGATGGTTACAAGATTAAAAGAAACTCAAAAATCAATATTGAATTCCGTTACACAATACAAGTGTTACGATGTCCGTATTTCCTCCCCACCACGAACAATGCTGCTGAATAAGAAACAAGGTTAGCACCAGAGAGTCTGGTGTGGCGTTTATGGGCAAGTTTACACAATAAATTTATACTGCAAAAAAAAAAAAAAGATGTCCGTGAGGTTTTAAAAGGATGTTTGAGAAAACAACCCCAAACTTGTGCATGTGTATTTTGAATGTACAAACACACCAGACAGGGAGGCAAAAGTGAGCGCCAGTACCGAAACTACCTCAAAAGCCATTTAGTGGCGTTTTCACAGAACGGCGACCCGCAAAAAAGGCAGCTTAATCGCAGTTTGAACAGGCTGTGTCAAAGAGGCTCCACAGATCATTTCAATCCACGCCTGTGTCTAATGTCATCAGTGAACAGTGTGAAGCTCTTTTATTATTTTTTTGGGGGAAGGAATAAAAACACAATTTTCATTGTCATTTCCAGACAGAAAACTTCCCCTCCGAGCCCAATTATGCTGGCAGCAGGCAGCCGTTTGTTCAAAGGTAAGAGCTCACATGCAGACACTTCCTGACCGCGTCTTTTGCGCTCCTTCATCCCTGTATCAAGCTCGCCTGGCAATCAAACAGCAGTCCTCACACAGTAAGAATGGAAAGTTATATGTCCCCCCCCCCCCCTCTGTCCTTTTCCTGCCGCAGTTCTACATTTAAGGATGCAGAACGAGCAAGCCTCCGAGACAGTGGCCATGGTGATAGTGACCAGGCTGATAGTGACCAGGATACTAATCGAGGCTCCCAGTGTGACACGTCTGGCAGGGAGGCCCTCAAGATGAAAGCCACATCAGTTAATGGGCAGCCTTTCGAGCAGGGTGAGTGGACTCGACGTCGTCAAGATGCCTGGGCGCTCTCCTGCGGCGTACCGTTGTTTATATTTTATGCGCGGAGTCTCGTTTAAGCGCCGCTCCGCCTTCCGTTGGGCACCACCGAGGTAGACAAACGTTTAACATGCAGGTGGTAAATCTACAATGTTTTTTGGAGGGGGGGGGGGGGGGGGGAGATTGCGGCTGCTGCTGGGTTTACATGGCAGGCGCCTTGAGCTGGTGTCGCAGAGTGCTAGGTAAAAGCGAGCTTTAAAGGGGATACTTTGAAGGATAAAAGGGTCCAATGTGTGAAGGTGGAATGTTCGAACATCCCGCGTCTGATTTTGGCATCAAACAAACTCATATGCATGGCAAAGTGTTTGTCTGCCTGCGTCTCTTTTGATCAGGCCTCCATTTGAACACGCTTCTCGCGTGCCTTGACTTAACATGACAGCGTGACAGACGCTCAGAGGTATTTGTGGCAGCTGTGCTTCCACCTTTCGCCCCTCAAAAGTGCTTCTAAGTTATTATTGGTGGGCTTTACGACTAAAAATAGGAATATTAAAGTTTAATTATGACTGAAATGACTGCCAAGAGTGCAATCGCAGATGATTGCCAAGCTGCTGCGACCCACCCGACCTGCTCGGGATTGATATATTTAGCCGGAGTGAAGAGAAACAGCAAATATGAGAACCAGCCTCGCAGGTGAGATAAAGGCTAACGGCGGGCTGGAGCGAGGAGGCGATGGCTTTCATTTGCTGCTATGAGCCTTGGAGGAGAACGGCTTTGGTCATCTGCTCCCTATGCGCTACTTTCCACACCATTTACATTGCTATGAACCGCCTGTACGCGGGCAGGCTCGGGAGGGCACGGACAGAAACACTCTGGCGGTTGCCAGAGGGAGAGAAAAGAGAGCCAGCGAGATTGTGAAACCCCCCACCGTCCCCCTCCCTCCCTTGTGCGAGCACTGTGGGGAATTATGGCAGACCACACTTGTCTCCGTAGGAGGTGTAAATTCAATCACAATTTTTGCAGCACATTTCTTAAACGCGATTCAGTGCTGAGTTCTAAGGCCAATCACACACAGAGATATTGAAAGAGATGTCTCGCACGTTGGCGCCGACGGAATATTTACATGCACTACGGCACCGCCCGAGGAATTTCATATATACGGCTGTATATGAAAGATAAGGGCAACGCAAAGAGGTGGGTGCATCGTGTTGCGTTTATTAATGGAGGGCCTTGATCCCGCTTTTCCTTTTTGCAGGTTCAAAAGGTAAACATTGATCAGATTATAGATGCCAAGTGTAAGAATTTACCGTAGTTTTCAGGCCAAACTTCAGTCAAACAAAATCTGATTAGTCTGAGTTTTGAATTCCTGTAAATAAAACGCTTCCTTAGGTCAAACTGCATCCATCCAAAATTCAAACTTTGGCTGACACAACTGTTAGGCTAAGGTGCTAAAAAGTATTTTGCAAATAGATGGCATCGGGTGAAATTGATTAGCAATCGTATCGATATGTAATACAGATAACGGAATCGAAACCCCTAAATGCGTCATTGTATCGTGCGTGCTGTCATATATTATTTTAAATGAATAGGTTACCAAAACAAAAACCTTCATTATAACTGTCATATGCAGTTTCCTGCTAAATTGTAATGTGTTGATTGGTTGACACCTGATGATGTCATTCACCCCCATTTACCGTTATATATTTTATGTCAAAGATGCATATTAACTGGGATGGCTAGCAGTGAATGAAATTCATAAAGTGTGTCATTTCTTTTTTTTTTTTGCACTGGGATTGACTTGGAAAATGTTCTCCCCAAAAAACAGAGACAAGATTTTTTTTTTGGCTCGGGCACAAAAAGCTTGCGGTGTTAAGTAGTATTGCTTTTATATCTTTACCTTTGCCATCCCTCCAGTCTCTTGGCTGCTTTGATACAGGTAATATATGCACCTGTGAAGCTCCTGCTATCATGCACCCAGAATATTTATTACTTCTCGCAGATGCCAGATGCAGTGTGGGTGTTGCTAGGCGTTTTCTCAGTCTCTTTCCAATGGGCGTCCACGTTGGTTGTTTGTCCGCTATTAGCCAATCAGATCTAAAAGATTGAAATGCTTACTTCATGTGAGCATGAAAGTGAATGTACAATTTTGCCACTCGATGTTCACATTTTTTCGTATTTTATTCAGTGACGAATTAAAGAATGAGTAAAGAAGCTAATAGCAGAAACGATAGATGAAAGCGTCCTGGCTTCATCGTGACCTTCCTACTTTTAATCAAAGGCGTTATAAATCTGAGCTGTGATGTACGTGCCAAAATGCAGTTGATTATTTATTAATGTACTGCGTGCCCATAAAAAATAAAAAATAAAATAACATGATTAATTTAGGAGGGATAAAAAAATAAACATGTCCCCGCTTTTGTTGTTCCCCCAAAAAAAAAAAAAAAGTGACACAATGAGTTACACGAGTCCAAGTCAAAGAGAACAATGGCAATACCTCCGCGTGATTTCCTGGAGCTTCCAAAACAGGCACATCTCTTCATCAGTATAATCTGCAAGCTTCTTTTCAGTGCTGATGGCTGCTATGGAAATAAGCACGGAATCTTCCTGTCTCGCTTATCATTCTGCCCTCATGTATCTACAGAAAAAAAGAAATAAGATAATCATTCCATCTCTGTGGAAGACAAATGGAGAAACAAATAGCACAGAAGCATAATCAGACAGTGTGGATGCTTCAAAGCCGAGCACTCAAAATATCTACAAGTATGGCTTTGCCAAATCAAAGCAATGGTTTAGTCTGTCCTTTTGATGTAAAATGCATTTTGAACTCACATGAATTTTCTCTTGATCTCAGTCACATAATATGTAATGTGGCAGGTAGCGGGAATCAAAGACTGGTCATTTTAGTGTCGATGGAGCTGCGGGTTAGTTTTGTAACAGAACATGGGTAGAGTGTCTCTTACAAATTGGGTGTCTTACAATTTGTAGGAGTTGCTCAAAACTGAGATTAGTAACCAAAGAGTTTAAATTACACTTGAACACAATGTGGGCTGGGAAGCAAAGTTAACTGTGGTAAAAAAAAGTTATCAGGTTTCAGTGTACAGCTAATTCCCAAATTTAAGTATTTATGGCAGTCTGGCAAAAAAAAAAAAAAAAAAAAAGAATTGGGTGATGCCATGCATCCAATGATCCAGCGTTTATTTCTGTTTGTGGTGAAGAAAAAGTTCCAAATGAACACTTACAAGTGTTACGACTAAATTGAAAGAAAACATATATTTCACGAAGGGACAAATATTGGGCTTGTCGATAATACTTTGTTTATTCATGTCAGCTTTTGATGTGAGTTCAGGCCGGGAGTAACAACTTTGTTGTGCAGGGCAATAATTACTGACCTACATATGCACTTTGTGGCTTAAAATTTCCAATAGAAGACACAAATAACAGAGGGGATAATTATAGCAATTGTTCGCGCCATCAGTTAGTCATTGCGAGCTCGAGGCTGATGTTTTTTGATTACCGCATTTAAATCAAAGTGATGTAGGACTCAACATTCACACGGACAATTTTGGCTCATTTTGACAAAAAACTGAAGTGGACTATAAAGGTCATAAATGCGCAATACTTAGAGAGTGAGTCAAGCTTTTACTTCCCAACACACAAATGCATTAGGAACATTCCACATTCTCCACTACATAAAAACATCAAGTTAAAATGATCAATTGTGTTATTTTTATTTTTATTTTACAAAAAAGGAAGAGATGAGGCTATCGAGCTGTTCCAAAGTTCCAGAATAATACTAGTGTTATTCTTTACAAACTCAAATCTTTGCTGGGTAAACAAAACAATGCTTGAATATTTTGCACCGAATTAAAAACTGAAAATTATCATTCGTTAAATTCGGAAGTTTCTAAGTAGACGATACAAAACATCATTTGTATGATAACTTGGAACACGGTGTGCACACTGCGATTTGAAATTTAAAAAAATTGTCAAAACCAATTAGGAACCTAAAGTGATGCCAAAAATAACACGAACAAACAAAGCTGGGCTTCCGAAATTCTGAAAATGGGCCAACATAATTCCGAGTATCGCTCCGTACACTGCGCATCCAATCAGATTTGAAATCAGCCCTCAATTAAGAAAAGAGATTTAAAACAATTCAGACAGACAATTAAAACAGGAAGAGGATAGCTGCTCCTTTTTTTTTAACACTTTGAAACCTCATTTCAAAGGTTTGCAACACTTGTTGCAACCTCGAAGTGCACTTTTTAGTCAAGACGCTGTCTTGTAAGCAGCCCCTGAGGCTTGAGAATTTCGCGTATTTCGCTGTCCCTGGACCGACAACTGCTTGCATTCCTGAGATTGAGCTCGCCACTTGAAGCTTCACATCTTGCTGTCAGGCGTGTGGATTCTTTTTGTTTGTGGGCGCTTCCCATCCCGGCAAACTGGAGGTTGGAAGTTTCCTTTTGATAAGAAAAACTCATGAGGAGGCTTCCACATCAGGGTCTCGGTTTCATTCATTATACTTCAAGTGTCTCCATTCATAGTTGGAGGAGAGCCTTTGTGAGTAAACGACATAATTTCCAGCAATTAATTGATCATTACGGCCATATTAAAGCAGGCAGGCGAGCAGCAGGAAGAATAACTTAGTGCTTTCTAGTCGGAATGAGTCGCTTCATTTTTACGTTATGGACCCCAAACAAACACAACTGTTATGGAATGCTTGTTTTGGCAAGACATTTGTGCAAACATTTGTAACACGTTGCCTCAAACCACTAATACTTATTGCAGCGGCGTCAAATAAATGTTGATTGCGACGTAATTGCTGCAATAACAAGTGGCTCATTCCCGGGCGCTTAGTTGGTTCGCCATCCCGCACTAGCAGTCACGTGTGAGGAATACGAACGAAGAACAACATCAATTTTCAACGTTAGATTAGATCAGAGGGCTTTTTGCTTGCAGACGCATAAGCATTCATTCATTATTCATTCATTATCTATAGCTTGGCGCTGCTACTTTTCAACCGGAATCTTTGCGGGAGTCTTCGGTCAATCGCAAGGCTGACATATCGGGACAGACAACGGGTCACACTTCAGCCTGCAGGTAAACTGCAATCGGCAATTAACCTGACATGGTTTTTTTTTTCGGGCCATAGAAAAGAGATACACGCAAACACTCAAAGGCTGCTGGAGGCAACACGTGAGGGGGGGGGGGGGGGGGCAATATCCACTATTAAATATGAAATTCATGCCGCAAGTTGATATGTTTTGAAGGTAATTGTTTTTCACTTAGTGCTAATTTCCACCAGTAACTATTCGGCTACTGAATTAAATAATTGTTTTTTTTTTCCCAGCATTTCATGTTTTCCATGCATGCAAATGAGGTCATTTAGTGGCAAGGACGGGTCATTATCTACGACACGTCTAATAAGGAGTGAAATGAAAAATGGCCAGGAAATGCAAATAAGGAGCTGATTATGATGCAATAAACTCTTAAGGGGAAAAAAGGTTATGCTAATGGTTGTGCCACAATCGGTAATGCCAAACTCCAATTTGTCCTTGACTCTCATTTTGAAGGAATTTCAAATGACTTGACACAAATTTCTTTAATGCGCTTCATGAGAATGGCATGATAAATCTATCCATCCATTCATCCGTCATCATCCATCCATCATCCATCTGTGATCCATCCATCCACCCGTCATCCACCCGTCATCCACCCGTCATCCACCCGTCATCCACCCGTCATCCACCCGTCATCCACCCGTCATCCACCCGTCATCCACCCGTCATCCACCCGTCATTCACCCGTCATTCACCCGTCATCCACCCGTCATCCACCCGTCATCCACCCGTCATCCATCCATCCATCCATCCATAAATTAGATGGATGGAACCTCTTTTTACACTTTGTCAAAATGAGACATGTCAGCCACGTCTTTGACGTGACTTGCATTTCTCTCCTCAATATTTTATTCCTTTTCCATCTACATATTAACGGTGGTTCAATCAATAGGCACACATTACTTATTCTCTGCTTGATTAAGAGGGTTGAGATGAAAAATGATGCAATAACCTCTAAGGTTAGGTTAACGATTGTACCACAAATGGTAATTCCAAGCTGTCCTTGAATCTGTTTTAATGAATTAACTGAAATTGATGTTGACACATTTTTGAGAGGAGGTTATGCGTGCGAGTCTTTGCTGATGCAACTCACCCAGTTACCGTACTTGTTTTTTGCTGCTTCTGCATCAGAAAAAAAATGTTTCCCCTGCACCACAAGCACATTTTCCAGGAAACACCTACGCAGGTTGTGATGGGGAGGGGGAAAAAAGACCTTCATGAATTCCAAGAATCACTCTTAACTGTTGCATTGACCCGCAGTGGGAAGAAAAAATAAATAATAAATACGATGCTCATGTGTTTTATTGCATATCATCATTTTGATGTGGTATCACGCGGGAGACAGTGAAATGCAAAATTTCCAAGCTCCAATTCTGTAGCTGTACCATAAAAAGCAATTTCATTTTGAACATTTCCAGTAATGTGCCGTATACATTTGCATGTTGTATTTTGAATCAGTGAAACTAAAAGAAACTAAAATTTACATTTTGTCCCCTTTTGTTTCAATGTGGCATTATGAAAGGGTGAGGGGGTGGAGGGTGGGGGTCATTGACCCGCAAGGAGAAAAATATAAAGGTCTTAAGTAGCTTAATAAGGAAATATTTCACCAAGATTCATAATTTATTCACACATTTTATTTAGCTCATTTTGAGTAACGTATACTACTGTATACTTTGTTATGTCCTGATTGTTTCCCCCTGAATGCTTTTAGTATTGATAGTCATCCCTCGCCAAGTGCTGGTAGTCTCGATGGAACCCGGCGGGACCAAGTAACAAATGTTAAACTGTTTTTGCAGAACAAGACAAATCAGTCCACTGCACCGATGAGTGTCGTGCACTGGGACACTCTGACAGATGCTGGATGCCAAAGTTACGGATCGGAAGCCAAGCAGACAGCGGCGATAATCGCACCAACCTTTTCATCCCCGTGGGGATGGACGCCATGGTAGAGACAGAGATTTATGGCACCATCAGCCGCGGCAGTCGCAAAACCCTCAGTACCTTTGGGAAGGAGCAGCGGGACGGCACCGTCCTCGTGGCCAACGTCAAGCCCTACTTAAAGTCGCAGCGCGCGCCTTGCCTGCCCCTGCAGGAGAGTCCGCCGGCGCCCGGAAGCCCCACCAAGAGCGGGCCGGCCCTGGACTCGGCCGAGCGAGAGGTGAAGGAGGAGCGGGAGGGGGGCTCAGACAGCAGTGCTTACGGCCCGCCGGACGGCCAGTGCTCCCCGCTGCACACCGCGCTGGAGGAGCCCTCCTACCTGACCCGCGAGCTCCGCCCCAAGGCGCTGTCCAGCAGCCTCATTCACAGCGCCGTCATCAGCCAGGAGTGCGGCGTGTCCGAGTACGAGCAGCGGGACTCGGGGAACTAACGCCCCCGGCCAATGCCCGCAAGTGTGTGATTGGGGCCCATTTGGGGTTTTTTCTTGTTTGTTTCTTTGGGGTCCAAACATTGTATAACCAAAAATCATCTGCTTTGTGTCTTTCTTTGTTTGTTTTTTTTACTCGATGACTTGTAGGGATGGGCAACTGAGTGCTTTTCCTTGATTGATGATGGAGAAAAATAATGATCAATTAATCGATTAATTGTTTTTGTTTTTTTAATCGAATCTCTTTCTGAATGTTCTGGACTACTGTTGCCATGCCAGTGTTCTAGGGGAGAATTTGGGCCATGCAAGGACGTAGCCAACGTCATATGGTACTTCTTGAGGCATTTAATGGGTGCAGCTGAAGGAATCAGAATATTGTTGAAAAGTTCTTTATTGTAGTTCGTAAAGTTACAGGATGACAATAGCAGAAAGCTAAAGTAAATCCAAAACTCAACATCTCAAGAAATTAAAATACAGTATTATTGCGGGAGATCTGCTGAAAATAAATATAATTTACGGGTCCTGATCATGAATACCCAAAAGGTAGACCTGTTTCGACACAAAATTGGGTGGATATATCTCACAACAGGACGCTCTCAAGAACTCGTGCACAAAATTGAACAGGAAGTGACTAACTTTGGTTCGACCGAGCAATTTTGGTCAACTTCCAGGACCCCCGTTACGGGATCTGCCCAAATGAGCTCCAGTCTGAAGCAGGTCACGTTTTGTGTGAGGCCCCGTTCGTTGCTGATTATTCTTTATGAAAATTTCTTGATTTGCTGAATGTAGCATTTTCTTTATCTCTGAGCTATAATCCTCCAAATTCTAATTAAACTATTATGAAAAATAATATCTCAACCTGTGTGTAGTGATACACATCTATACATCACATGATTGGCACATTTTGAATGAACCTACTCAAATACTTTCCCACAATATTCCAATTGGTTGAGATGCACCTGAAATCAAGCCAGAGTCAACAGCTTCTTGCAGAAGTTTACGCCAAGCAGTTTTGCCGCAACCGCTTCAATCGATCGATTGCACTCAATAGACCGCGACGATTAATTAATCGATGAATTGATTACCGGCCCATCCCAAGTGACTCGTTGTGTTTCGGTGAAAATCGTGTCCTTGACTCTTTGCTGTGAAGGTTTGCGGGCCAATCAGTGCTCACCTGACTTCAAGTGTTTCCATGGTGTACTGTACTTGTCAATTAGATGTCTGTATTTTACACATTTCAAGCGCCAATTTTGTGTGGCTGTTGGAACAAACTTGCTACTGTTAAGCTATTGAGTCCTGTCTGCTTTTGTACGGTGAAGCTCTCTGTCTCCATTAAGTGTTTGAAGGAACGTCACTTTGAAAACTTAAAGGTCGACCGCATACATATCAGTGGCGTTACAAAAGTGAAGTGTCTTATGAACTGTGACGGTGGTGCAACAGGGGACGCCCCTTTTCATGAAACCATTCGGAGATTCCGATGAAACAATTTTTTAAGAATGTATTTGTAATTTGATCGTCGTCCTCTCTGCTGTTTGTGTGAAAATAAACTGGGCTTACACGTGAATGTGGGCTACTGTACTGTACTTGTGTATTTTATTAAATTTGTATACACTGTGTGCATGGAAGGACGTTGTTTTTCCCAACCAATGATGACTCCCGAAGCTGTCGTGTTCATATACGAGAGATGTTAAAGCAACAGTATGACTTTTTTTGTTTATTTGTGTAATGGTAAAACATCTGCTCTTGGGCTTCCCCTTCAGGTGCAGAATGTAATTTTGCTTTGACTGTTAAGAATACAAATCAACAGTAAAAATGGTTGATTTTCTGATTTAAAAAAAGTGATCAAAAACGTACAATACAAAATACATTTAAAATGTAATCTTTTGAAAAATGATGGAAAAGTCTACAGTCTAATCATGTGAGCAGCAAATGTAGCTTTTTAGGCAACCTTTTAAGGGATGCGGCTGAAAGCAACCGAACTGTAACGCAGCATGCGGGGTTCAGCAACTACTTTTCACGGCCGACGGTCGGCAATAGGTTTTGCTGTGATTCAAAATGTAAATCTCTGGATCATGTCACAGATGTAACCGCCAGTCATAAATGTACCAGGATTCACACACACAAAAAAAAAGAAATGTAATAAAAAAAAAAAAAGTATAGCCAATCCACATCTCCCAAACAATTGTTGTAGTATTTGTCCAACAAAAAGCAGTAAAGTTGCAACTCCACAAAGACATGATCATATTTCATTGAACATCTTTTACAAGCTTCTATTTTAAAGTACAAGTACCGCAAGTGTTGCTTTAACAACAACATGAATAACCCTGCAACTGTTACAATAATAGCAATGCACTGTGGCAGCAGATGTATTTTGGAGGGATCGAATCTCAAACCTTGTTAGAGGAGCTCAGTGTGCCCCCCCCTTCCCATTATTTTTTGTCACTGCTCACTATATTTTTAACTACAAATAAAAAAAAATAAAAAAACATGCACTGTACATTAGTGCATCCCATCACAAGGTGAGTTGACTCACTCTCTGATGCGTCCCGCCAAATGGCGTCACGTACCGTCGGCGATGCTAATTCAAAGACAGCGGAGCTTGAGGCGTCAGTATATTTTCTGTTACATTATTTATTTTAAACATCTCAAACAGACATGTGAGTGTGATAAAAATATAAATAAATAATTAACACTCAACTGCTATGAGACTTTTCTTCCCTCTCTTCCTCCTAGAGAAGAACTCTGAGACCGTGGAGCAAATTAAATTTTAATAATCCCCGTGGGGGGTAAAATGGGTCATTGCGGCGGCAAACAACCGAACAAATAATGCATTAAGTGTTAACACTTGTAAATACAAAATTGAGATAATTTGATTAGTGGGGGGGGGGGCATCCGCAATGACTTCCTATTCACGAGCCCCCCCCGTGGCACTAAATATGTAAAATTTTACCGACGGGAACAATATGTCCATCAATTGCTCCAAAATGCTCATTAAAAAAAAGGAGCAAATTGCACGACATGGTTCAAGGAAGACAATTTGTGCCACGGATAGCAACTCGGCATCATGGATAAAGATAGCCGCACAATATTAGCATTTGGGTTAATGAGCTATCAAGAGAAAAGCATTATTTAAAAGTCAACAAGTACGTTGCTTAACTGTTGATTTGCCTGACGGATTCAAGTAACAGTAGCGAACGGCTGCTTAATTCTCATCTGTTCAAAATAATAAATAAATCATTGTGAATGTTCTCCATACATGTGTAACCATGATTAATATTCTAGGAGGAAAAGGTACTATTTGAATATGATTCTTGGTCGGTTTGGATGTACCTCATTAATACAAGGCTCACGTTGCCAATTGATGCCATGTACACACACACACCTGCACAGTGCAGACACACGCATGAAAAAAAGACCACTGAATATTCTCTGAATATTTCATGTTACCAAACAAGAAGAACGATTGCAGATGAATGCCAGTTGAGTAGTGTCGAGGTTTCTTGCAGTTATGATGTGCAAGAAGAAAACCATATAACATTTAACGTTTGTATTACAAACAGGCAGTACAAACACCCTCATGTGATTACTGTTTTTTTTTTTTTTTTTTTGCAAGTGCAGGTGAACGGTGTTCTTGTTACCAACTGACACGCCCACATCATTTGAAAGCGCGAATTTTCCACGATCTGAGCACCTCATTTCATGCACTCGCCTTTTTATCTATTTATTCAGATTTGGCTTCTCTGTGGTGTGCCAAATTCACGGGGTCTTTAATTATTTATTATTATGATTCATTTTGTGTTGCCTCTGCCCGTTGTTAACACCTGTTTGGTTTTCCACGTGCACTCGAGGGGGGCATGTGGGTCATTTGGAGACTTATCGCTTATGGATAACTCGGAAAATACATGTGAATGGAATTTAGGCATCCAGAAACGCAGTGAAAATGCAGCCTTGGATGTGACTTTCAGCAAAATGGAGAATGAAAGAATGGGCGCGTGTGACAAAAGGCCTTGGTCGGCATACATAAAACATCCGGTCCATCCATCCGTTGGTTGATTCCCTTTTTGGAGATAACCTGCTTTGCGAAGGAGGCTGCAGACGAACGACATGGGACATAAACATCGGCAGGACTGGGGGAATTCTCCTCTAAAATTCTGGACCAGAACCAATTCATTTGCTTTACAGTGCCTATGAAGAGCGACTAAGTCTAAGCGCGGCTGCATGTTTACACAGATGGATCGGGCAAATAAAGCATTGATTTCCACTTTTTATCTTAACATTAAAAGCTCTTGTTTTTTGGTGTGGATTCTGGAAATTTTTGTAGCTCACTTTCAACGGTCAGCACTTTGAGAACGTTTATTTGCATCCATGTTTGCGCGCAAGCTGGCGGAAAACAGAATCCTGTCATCTACTGAGCACAGACTCTAAGTGCGACTCTCGCTTTCCTCCTCGGGTAAAACACATTAATTTGGATTTTGATTTGCATTTGTTTTGCTGCCGCTATTGACACAATTCCAGACCTAGATGTCTCATCTCAACAGGCAAGCTCTGATGAGCTCATCTGCATACGTTGAAATAGTCTCGGAGAGGGAGATTGCGTGGGTCACGGCAACTCATCCCATTGAAATACAAACACGGCATCATTTCATGTGGATCAGTCCCGAGGTTTGAGATCACGGGGGAATGTCGGCAGACAGGTGTGAGGAATGTCAAGTAGACGAGGGCTCAACAATTTCCCTTTTTCCGTGCGTGTGCGCCACACTTAGCCCTCACGTTGTCTTAAACTCCATCTCACTGAGGCAGTTTGAACCTCCACTTCTGCCATAATTAAGAAGAATTGGCTTTGGAATAAACCTTTTTCCCTTGATTACACAGAACTCTGGTACAGAAAAGTGCTCCGGCATGGAGCAGAATGCAGATTAGAGACTAGTGCGCTGCGTTTGGATGAATGTGACTTGTCTCTCAGATTGATGACAGTCGCGGTGAAAAGGAATTACAGACAATGAAAGTGATCGGCGTAATACCCCCCATTCTTCCACATTTTACATACACAAGGCATCTTTTCAGATGGAAATGAAACAAGGCCAGCGCCGTTTCATTTGTGCCAAATTGACATGCTCACCCCGCTCACTTAAGCTTTTAATTCAATAATTCAACAACACGGCCGATTAAGAGCTCCTTTCCCACCTTTCGCCGACGCTCGGCACATCAACGCAACGATATGGAGAGGGTCATTTTCATTTGGACTGAGGGATGTCATTGAACGCGGCGGCGTGCCTGGCCTCAGGGGGTCGAATATTAAAATGACAGAATCTTTTTATGTTTTGGATCTCAAAGCAAACAAAGAGCTTGTTTATGCCCATGGTTCTTAAACCCTCCAGGGGTTGGCGAGCCGTGATCTCTGATATATTCCCGCTTTCACACTGCCTGTAAAAGCTGGCTCTCTGCCAACACTGTCTCTATTTGGAATAAACCGCAACAAACTGTGTTGAAGTGGAAGCAGCGATTTTCCAGCGTAGGAAGTAACATCAGAGCCGTAACGGCCGTAACTGCTTACTGTTGTGTTGAAAGCGGTTGTTGCTGTCTGATGAATATTTTATACGTCACACTAGATGTTGGTGAATACAGTGCCGAATACTGCGTTATTTTCTGAAAGCACATATGACTGCAACAATATATCACTTTTGCTGGGTTCTACGAAAACGGCACCACACATGAAACCATTGATACACCAAACATGTTTTGTTTCAGCAAGATCACGATTGTGGTGGCCATCGGGAATTTCGTGAGAGTCCAGTTACGTTTTTGAGCATGACAGTTGGGGTTTAGATGTTTGGACTTAGAGCACAACCTTTTTGGTTGTTTTTCTAATCCCAGTATGTGTCTTTTAGTGAACTGACTGACTGGTGCTATTGAATGGGATCCAACCTTTGAAACTGAAAACAATCGTCTGACAGTTGCGCTACTAACGTGATCCAATATGATTCGGCTTCAGATTTATTAGATTTGACAAAATGCCCAAATCTGGGTGAAACCACAATTTCTGCAAAACCAAGGATCTAGAAGAAGTAATCATTGGCGTATAAATCACCAAGATATAAATCCCCTCGATTTTATTGCAGCCATAAAACCTTAAATCGCGCTCCGGTAAAATGACAAAAATTGAGTTATCCCAGTCTTCACACTTAATTCTGACGGGACTTCAGCTTTTGCAGGTTCCAGGTCATATTAATGCCTTAACATGTACTTAACAACATTGAAAAATTGTCCTTAAAAAAGATGATAGATTCAGCACTTCGTGTATTGTTTCTTTATGGATCTCTATCCTAGTATGAAAACTGCTGGGATGCACATTGCAGTGTTTTAAAATCCATTTTCAAATAATTGAGATTATAAACTATGATTGTGGCCTAAAGTCAGCTGGGACAGGCTGCAGCTCACCCGGGACATTAATAAGGACGGGTTCTGCAGAAAACGTACGTACGGATCGCAAATCAAACCCAATTAATTGAGTAGATTAATGAGTTCCTTTTTCGCATATTTGAACAACCTGTTAGAAAAACACATTCGAAAAAGCCGTTGCCTCTTTTGACACTCACCGACAAAACACCTTTGAACGACAAAGGTGTCTGAATCACAACATGATGTTAATGGGTATTTCATGAAAGGAATTAGCTGTCATTTAATTACTTCAGCCCAAGGGAGGTTTGAGTCTGATGTTGGGGGAAAGTACACAAGGAAGGAACTGATAGTATTGTGTCGTCTGTGTGATATGAAATGACAGCCAGAGGGCGGTTAGTACATATTTGATCAACAAAGAAGGTGGGGGTGGGGGGGGGAGCATATGAATATGTGACATCAGCTGTCAAGCCACCACTACAAGTGCACTCAAGAGGACAGACCGCAGCCAAGGCCAGTGGCTTGGATAAAACCGCCTCAAAATCCACCACGTTAATAGATATTAGCCCAAATATGCCCGATCTTGTGTCTCTTAAAGGTCAACTTCATCTTTCATTAGAAATAACCCTCCCCGCGATCTGCTCTGTGCTTTGGATCTGTTCCACAACGCGACAGCTTCTTTCTCGCTCTGATAAATGTAAGTAAAAGGAGCCTCGGGAGGTGTAATGTGATTCTGTTGACAGACAGCGGTGATACCGACGCCGACATAAGCCCAATAACCACTTGTGTTATGTTTCATGCAAATAGGCAGCTCGATTTAACATAAAGGAGCACCAGTGGTGATCCAGTTCAGCCTCAGGCAACGATGCAACAAACATTAGCCAGCCAGCGATCATTATGACCAACGTGAAAACTCCGAGTCAGTTCTCCAGCAACAATACTTTTTTTCCACCGTGTAGGCCACCGACATTGTTCAATCTGGGAGTTATACTTTGTAGGTAACAGCATAACAAAGTTGTTCAAATGACCTTGAAGTTGATGCTATTTTTAATAATCATTTTCATCTACACTGATTATGTTATTGAGTTCTCACTGTGATTATCAATAATGATTTTTTAAGGTCAGAAAATGGCTCCATTTACAATATATACCGAACATTTTTGTAATCTTTAGAGATGATGCCATTGTGAATGAAGATAATGCTAATCAGACGTATGTTATTAAAAAAATGTCTGTATTGATGTTCACATCTGATACAAAATAATACCTGACAAAATACTATTATATAAAAGTGTAGAATCTTCAAAATCATGACTAGACTTTGACGTCATGCTCCGCCCAATTGAAAAGGCTAAGAAAAAAATCCTACTTTCAAATGGGGCTATTTTGGGCTAGTATAGTTTTGTCAAAATACAAGGCATGGAATTTGCCAAAAAACTAAAATGTTGAATTTTGACATGTGACCCAATTCTGTCAATCAGTCAAACTGATGTTCAGGGCAATCTTGTCTGATCAAGGGTCACTACTTGGAGCATTAGGAACCAATCAAATACATTTTAAACAAACTTGAAGAACTGGTGAGTTTTCCAGCGCATTGAGGAAAAAAATAAAAGTTATTAGTGGGAAGAAGAGTAATTCCAAAACGGCCATCATGCTCAGATCCTAATTATGAAGTATTTCTGCAAATAAATTGTTCAACTGTATTTCCACAAGGATTAGTAGATGTAGCGAAACCCCATTAAGAGTAAATTTAGCATCAAATCATGAAGCCGCCACTCCAGATTGTAACGACAACTGCTCTGGAGATTTTTGGCATAGGCCTTTATACAAACATACAAACAACATTGACGGAGGTGGTGAGAATACTTATTAGAATTCAGAAAGACACCCTTCGATTGTGAACAGCTGGTGTTCTTTGCCCATGATTTATACACACCTCACACACACAGACACACAGACACACAGACACACAGACACACAGACACACACACACACACACACACACACGCAAACACACACACACACACACACACACACATTGAACTTGCAGTCAGAGCGAGATGGTTCTGATGGTAATTTCTTTTTCTCTTTTTTTTCCCCAATGGTGCACCTGGAAAGCAAATCACAAAGAAATACAATCTTCTCTTTTAGAACAAAATTGACCCTTTCTGACATAATGGGAAAAGTCATTTCAATAATGAGACAGGTTTTGGGTGTAACGTCAAGCTAACAATCATGTGGGGATATGTAATTTCCCTCAAATGAGCTCACCACGCATGTCTTCTCGATGGTTTTATGACCGGCTACAGTATATGTACATTTTCACCCCATCACCGATCAGCTAAATGCGTAACAAACTAATCACCAGCTCAAAATGCATGCAGATGTAACATGTGACCTGCTTTTCTTTAATTGTTTATTGGTGTCGCTTTGCAAAAAAAGCCAATAAGCCCTGCGATTAGTATAGTAGGAGTTGTTGCATAAAATGTTAATCAGAAGTGAGAGGATGGCATCATCCATATTGCGATGCTTCCACATTTAGATTATAATATCGACCTTACAATTCTCATGGTGTTCCTTCAACGCTGAACTATTTAAATGACTAAAATGGGACAACTCTTTTTTACGCTGGCCTTGCCTTTAAAACGTCAACTAATGGTGGCTTGCTACTTTCATTTAGTTAGCCTTTTATTGCCATGTGGAAGAGTACATACTGTAATATCGCATAACTGAGGATTGATTAAATTGATAGCTTAGTTTATTAGCTTTTTGCATTAATGAACAAGTAGTTACTATTTGTGACAGCGTCACTCTGGCATTATGGGGTTACATGAGCATGCCTTTAATTACTATTGCTGTGATACGAAACAATCTGGGCAAGAGTGCATGTACCATGTGTTCACATTAAATGTTATGACTGAGCAGCTTTTTTTCCCCCCGTGATAATATTTGAATATTCATTCAATCGCTATGTGAATAAAATAACATCATGAAGCGCATTCAGTCAGTGTCAACTCGGAGAATCTGCTCACACGCTTTCGCACTCAAGGCTATGCAGAACAGACACAACAAAGACCACTTTAAAGTCCAAGGTCAAAGGCTGGCTGTGTAAAACGTCCAGAATCTACCATGTGGCGGGATTGCCATGTAAAACGTCTAGAATCTACCATGTGGCGGGATAAATCTGCCACAAAAAAAAAAGATTTCCTACTTTAGATGCTCACTTGGCTCCAGCTAAATCCTTGCTCATTTTGGTGATGTTTCACATCGTCCAAATTTGTATCAATTTCTTTATTTCATTATTTTAACATTACTCAGAAGCAAGTTAAAATTGGAGGCTTCCCGTTTGAATACACCGTGATCATTTCCAACCCGGCAGATCAAACTTACAAAATGGTTTCAATGTCACGTTTTTGAGGCAACCACTTAAATCTTCTAAGCTAAAGTTAAGATGTGTCCATTTTCCTTAAATCCATTTACATGCAGTGCACAAAATGTGACCCTTGCCTTTAATTCATCACGGTTGTGATCACAGCAAGCAAACACCATTAGTGACACGGTGGAACGGTGGGCGGCTTTCCAGCTCCCGGCCAACATTGTCACTAGCTTCTATCCATCTATTACGTTCAATTGTTAGCAGAGTTTCACAAAGCTAATTGTAAGAGATGCAGAATAGAGATTGCTGTTGAACTGAATTAACAAACTCGGTGACATGGAGACAATGTATTTCTATTTGATAATGTGCAGTTTGGATTCAAAGCTGCTGGGGAGTATAATGCTTTTTTTTAACCGACCTCACTTCATTTGATACACCTGTCTAATGAAAACCAATGTAATAGCTGCCAATTTAATTTAGAGGCACTCCGTAGTAGTACTTGACCATAGTGTCAAAAAACTAGTGTCGCAGGTATCTTGACAGACAAGTTTATTTTTTTAAATATAGCTCGTATGGTTTAATTTGCATTGTATTGTATATAATATGATGAAATGAATGTAAAGAAATAAAGTGATCCTATAAAGTCGGATTACTGTATACCGGGACAAGCAGGACATCACAGTGTCTAAATTGTGTGCCTTTTAAGGGGTGTGGCCTAATGACTGACATCAGCATTTGGAAAGAATGTTTTGGTCTACAGTGAGTTTTTTCATTTTGTACTTTTGTTTAACTGTGGGCACTGTTAACACCGCTGAATGTGGATCGGCAACTGTTACTCATCTGTCTTTTATTCTAGTTCAGTCAAAAAGTGGCAAGTGTAATTGCACAACCACTACAGTAGGTGGCAGTATTTTTTTATTTCAGACAAATTGCTGTGTAAATTGTAATTCACAATTTTTCTGTGATAGACAATTTTTTTTTAATAAAGTTGTTTGTTGTAAGTTGGTGTACATTTATTTTATTTTTTGTTGTCTTTGGCGAACCCCTAATTTTAGAGACAAATGACACCATCAACAAAAAATAACCAGGAACCACTCATTTGAACGTAGTCACACCCATGTACTAGAACTGATCAATTTATTCTATTTGCAATATAATTGTGACCTGACAAAATTTGCCAATGCAAACGCTGTAATTTGTCTAGTCATTGGGAGCAGATTGCAAGGTTGCCGAGCAGGTTGCGCTAAAAGCCTGCTGCACAGTACCCTGTGCTGGGCGCGTGTAATTTTCAGTGATTGTTCTGTCTCACTAGACCTTGAGGTGATTATGTAACGTTCTTTTTCATCTCACGTAGTAAAAAAAAAATAGTCACCGTGTGCTACTTGAGTAGTGAACAATTAAAATGCATTCTTGGGTCAAATGATTTGGAAAAGTTGCCAGCGGTCACGTAGTAAGAGGATACATTTGTTTGTATGTGGTTGGATGTTGCGTCATTTGATTTGACGAATGAAACTGAATAAAGATTCATTAATTCCTTGCATTTGTTAAAATAGGAAAGGGACATGAGAACAAAGCATACTAAATGACAATATTGAGAGTAAAAATACAAGGTTATTTTCCTAAAATAGCTTAATCCTACTATGGACAATTTAGAATCTTTGATCTACCTAATAAGCATATTTTTGGAATGGGAGAGGAAGCCGCAAATAAGATAAATTCATCTGACAAAAGTTGGAAAATGTGGAGCGAGATATTTTGTTTGTCTGTTAGTTTTCAGACAATTGGTTCTTGGGAAACGACATAAGTAATAGTCACACGCCTCATACATTCTTGTTACCAAAGGGATGTTGTCGCAAAAATCTAATGCAGCGCACAAGGTCTCCCGACTAAGACGGCAGCTGCTCATTATAGTTACTTGGAACACAGCGTTGGGCAATAAGCCACATGCCTCTTCACTAAAGATAAAAATCAGTATTCAAGCATACGTAGCAGTATTTTCAGGTAAATTAACCCTGGAAAGTCTTCTCCTTTGCTATTTGCCGACCAATTATATGAACTTACTTAGTGCATTTTGGTTTTAACCCTGGCTCTGAATCAACTGTCAAAAAGTCATTTTCATAACATGAATGAAATGACTCAAGAGTGTCAATCAAAAGTGGCCACGATTGTCTTTGTTAGAGCGACGTTTGTGATGTCGCTCCGGGTGGCCGCTAAGCGTATTTCCACTTTGAACACTCTGACAGGCCAGACAGTTTGATTCCACTTTTCTCCACATTGTCCTGCAACTATTCTTGGTGGAGTCTGACACTCGGTCGTCACTCTAAACCCTCGGCAGTTAACAATCCTTTTATTGACTCCCGTCGAACAAAAAGCTCCCAAACTACACACACATTTTATTTAGATTTCTCGTTCAAAAGTGGCTCTCCTCTGGGAGGGGTTCAGATGCATGCCAATCTGTCGATCATGAATAATGTTTACAGCGTTGAGGGGGGCCGAGGCGGCAGGACTTCACACAAGTTTCATTCGCTTTTTTATCATGTGCTACTGGGTCATGACACACTTTCCTTGCCTTTGAATTGGGCAAAAATAGTCCACCGCTTGCCTATTTCGCTCAGACAAAGTGGGCCATTAGATGCATAAAGCGGAGACGCTAAGACATTCTGTCGTGTTTAAATATCTCGGGTCTCCAAAAGTGTCACCTTTTAAGCGCTTTGTCTTTGTGTCACAAACAAGCTGGAAAACCTATGGGGCGAGAAAGAGAGAGAGGAAAGTTTGCAACTCAAGGTTAAAAAGCAAAAAATAACCGGTGCAGTTTTGGATGATTTAAATGTTTGGCAAAAGAACGTTTGGCGAAGATTTGCGACCTTGGACAAACCCTGACCAAATCTGAACGTGTATTTTGTTTTTTTTCGCCAGTTGGTTAATTAGCGCCGTTTTATTGGCTAATCGCTTGCTAGTCTGTTCAGCAAACCTTGCTAATGTTTACACTCTTGAGAAGAGACTGACATCGGTTTCTGGTGACATTTATGTACGAGTGGAAAATTCTCACGCACACACAAACATTGTTTACAAACCCTTTCAACTGATTGAGACCAGAGGAAGCAAACTATTGATATAAAAGCACTTGGTGAATCACTTTTGAAGTGTCAGACAAACTCTTCCAAAGACATTCATCATATATGTAAGAATGCCCTCAAAGTGTTGTTTCCATTCCTTGGGAAGTGTGCGTCCATCTCAATTCATTGCCCGCATCAACATTTTGGGGGAACAAATGGTGCAGCACTGCAGTGATGAGAGGAAAAAAAAAAAACCTCTCGGCTGGTCAATTATTAAACAGCATTGTTTCTCTGAGCGATGTTGTCAGAGACTGAAGCCCAAAAGAAAACACCATGCTATTTATTTTTTAGTTAAGTTCTGCAGCACGGTTCCCCAGCAGTAAAGGTGCATAAATGATGCATGCGTGCATAGCTGCTCTCGTGTCTTTCGGCTGATTAAAACATCTCCTTAATGATTGCTTACGTGGGGGATGTCACAGCAGCCCCACCGCATGAGGGGGACCGCTAATAATAAAAACGACAGGTGTTGACGTGTCATTTGTGTTATCCCTGCAAACGGTAATTATTATTTTAAGTGAACATCAAACAATTCCGCTCTGTGGTTATCCAAACCACTTTTCTTTTGTTGACGAGAATTTATTTCATTCATCTTTTTAAACGCCTTTATAGATTGTTTATTTTGTTGTTGTTCTTTTCTGCAGGCATTTTACTGCCTGTAAAAGAAGAGAATATAAATGGGCACCACTAGCTCAGTCCATTAATTAATTATTATTTAGGCGGATGCATTTTTAACGAAGTTTAACCGAGAAAGCTGTCCTTGATATACAGTTACCGGCCAGTTCACTAGGTACACAGCTAAACGGCATCCAGTACCAAAGCTCTATCCTTTGGCATCAGCCATTAGAATGATCATATTTGTACAAAGATTTTTGAAATTATTATTATGTATTGATTGTAAATATAACGAAAAGGGATGAAGTAAATATTATATTTATTGCCAAATAAAAAAATAATAATAACGCAAAAGAAAACTAGCATTTATAAAGGATATTATCAGTAGTGGTGTTAGCTGTCAGCATATATGATATGAAAGTGGCCTGAGTGAGCACTGGGCAATATTCTATTTTGCATTGGATCTAATAGGGACAACCTAAAACTGTGACCATGGAGACCACACACCTTCAGAAGTGTAATAATTTCAGGTTAGCAAGATTATTTGAGACTTTGATGAAGCTCAAGCAGCTCTAAATAAAGCATTAGAGAATCTCCGTATCCACCTATGGTGTTTGAGCCACATTCAAAGAACACTCAGTTGGCATAAAAGTATGAGAGGCAGCTGCCAGCTACTGGCTCCCCCTCTTTTGAATAAGAGAAAGTAGGTTAACCATAACGCAATGCACGTTGGGTAAATATCCCAGCACGCCTCTTCACCTTGCCTCGAGTGTACGCGTCTATACGTTTGATTATAGAGCAGCTCCAAATGACAGACGCACAAAGGCACACGTTGGCAAAAGAGCTAATTCGCCGGTTCGTCGATGGAGGTAAACGCGTGCTAATTGCTTTTGATTCACAGTCTCAGCCTGTTCTCGTGAGAATTCAGTTGGGCTTCTGAGCAGTAAACCAAAAACAAGACATTTTTTGTGTGTTACTTGAAAAAGTTATATTATGAAAATCCGCATCACGATTCTAAAGTTCTGGGTTTGGTAAAGATCCTAAATTGTCAATCAGCGTGAATGGTTTATTGACAACAGAAGATTGAAGACTATACTAGAAGACTTCATCTCAATAAAGTGATGCCGTGCAAAAAAGGGCCCGGGATGTTTCCACTGGCTGCGGAAACTCAAGAGTTCCACGTCGATAAATCGCTCATGCTCATAGCTCTTTTTTGAAGTCTTACATTGGCTGGAAAAAATAAAAACATTTCTTTGATTTGTTAGTATAGCCATACTAGCAGAAAAGGCCAGAAACTCTCTTTAAAAAAAAAAAAAGGTGAATATGTGCAGGAAAATCCACAGTGTACAGCGGACAGGTTAGAAGGAAGGCCAAAGGCATTTTTTTGTCTGACAGCACCTCTGCCCTTTAGAGGGAGCGCACATTTTTGCCTTAGAGCTACCCTACTGGGAGTGATAGGTCGGAAAATCCTTCATCCAAAATATCTCTTCTAAAAGAAGGTAAACGAGAGAAGTCGGGACATGAGTCACTTGACAGTCACTAGTTGTAAATCTAAGATTAAGACACCATCAGAGACACCGATATATACGTATACTGTCACTGCCTTGCTTTATGCTTGGGTCAGTGAAGCACTGACAAAGAAGAAAGAAAATCTGATTATTAATAAATCCTTCTCTGCTTTTTGTCAAATTTCCCATGAAAGAACACGTCGAGACATTAACTGATGCATGCTGACGTTGGAGCATGGCGGACGTGTTGCCGGGTTGCAAATGAGAGCATACAAAGAGCTGCTCTTTGCCTCACAAACACACACATACACATGAACACACACAATCACAAAGAGAGAAAGAGGGAAGAATCTGACTCATTCTTAAGACCTAGTTAAGGTGTAAAATGGGATCCAGAACACTGTGTAATGTTTGAAGAAGGACTTGCCACCTTTAATAGTCTTGGAAGCTGCGGAATTGCATGTAAATAGCGTGACCTTACAGCGGGCTAAAAATATCATTTGTTTAAAGAAGTGCATGAAAAGGTGCCATGGTACTTGAATGGATTAGCACAACCCCCCCTGGGAAATCACCCTGTTTCTGCTCATGCATGGTTTGGAATATAATTGCATGCAATGTTAGAATATCTCTTCTCAATCTGTCTTTGTCTGAAATGAGAAATATACAGTATGTCATTTTTTTTTTTCCTGATGAACTCATTCGTGCGCTTGAAATCTTCCTTATTATTTACAACTGCGGTCTTTGCGTTTACACTCGGCTGTTCATTCACGGCTCTGCGATTGCAATCTTTATATTCCTCTTCTATAAGCATGGAAAAATGTTTTATTTAAACCAGGCGGGTGAAAGAAAAAAACACTCTGAGGGTCAATTTAGCAAAGAATTATCGACCTCTGTGGTCATTGTGCAATGATAATAAGAGCCCATAATTAAAGTGAGAATTCTCAGTGCATTCCGGCTGCCGCGGCAGTGTTGATGAGAAGTTTTGCAAAGGTCTCAAGGTGGAGATGAATATTAATTCAATGTCAGCAGGGGCGCTGTAGCAAAGTGACAAAACGCGTTTGAATAAAGTGATAGGCAAGGCTTGTTACTGGGATCTAAGGTTCTCGTTTATGATCTCCGGGTGCACGGCGGAGCGTATGAGTGAAATTTAGCACCGTTAATATGCGTTTTATATTCAACACAGAGTAGTAACCTAATGGCCCCTTTGCATGACATCACATCTATTGCGGCATAATAGCTCAGCCAGTTCTAGTTTTGGGCAGTATGACATTTGCAGATTTATCATCTCGAGTCAATAGCCGAGTATGAATCTTTTCCAAAAGCAACAAGTGCATGAAAACGTTCAATTCCAAGGAAAATTCATCTTGTTTCAGAAAGCGATTTAGAAAGTAAAAATTAACTCTATAAGTTTTTTTTTTTTTTTTTTAAAGATTTGCCAGATCCAACGACTAACTTTGATTCTAAAAAAAATAGCTTAACATCAAAAAGTTATATAGTACATTCAAACTCTGAGTTTCTTTGCGCTCCTAAAGGGTAAAGTAAAACAAAATTCCCTTGTCTGTCTTTATTTGAGAGTAATAATGCAAGTAGTAATAGAATTTTAAAATTCATTCAGTGCCAGAAATTTTCAGACCCTCCTTTACCATAACACCAAAAAATATATATTTCTCAATATACAGGCTAAACACAGACCTGGGATCGAATGTCTGGCTCCCTAAAAGACATAAAAATATGTCCCTCGAATTGAATAAAAACATGAACTAAAATACAAAGAACACAATGTTCGTTATTTTCTGCTTTTTGGAAGAATATTGATTTTCCTTCATAACGGTGGGTGTGAGAAGAGGCATACCGTACATCTAAAAGCCTTTCTCCAATCTGCTACTCGGTGCTTTGGGGGAGGACGTAGAAAGATGATGTACATTTGTAAAAGTTCATTGAAGCAAGTCCCGTAAACAATGAAGAAAAACTGAAATGAAATTTTTAAACTGAAAAAAACAGAGTAGATTAAATTAACAAGTAAAAAAAAAAAAAAAAAACATGACTAAAAACACTCTAAATTAGCTGGAGTTTCCCAACATTTATTGAACCATTTGGCCAAATATTCTGACAGCACATCAAACACAAATTTAACAGTTATAATGATAATTGTGTGTAATTTAGTTCCAAATTGAATTCCTCAGACTAAAATCTATTTAAGATAATGGCACAGATTTTTTTTTTTTATTGCTTATTGTGTGTCCAATTTTCAAACTGTAGTGGGCGTGGTTTGTATGTGACAATATTGCTGTTCCTGCCATCAGACCTGTTTGAGAATCAGCTTGTACTTGCCAATTTTCCGTCAGCCTATTTGGCACAAACGATTACATCTGCCTAGCAACAAGTGGCTCGTGTAAGACATCCATCTAAGCTTGACTATCTCTGAGCCACTCCGCATTGCTGAATCTTAGGGACTATTTGTTTGTCATTGTTGAAACGTAGTAAATTGTAGATGCTATGTAGAGAAAATTAAATTAGAAAACAAAAATCATTGCGATGATTATTTTTACCCTATAAAAACGCCATTGCTAGTGGATGGGAATCTGTGTGAAATACATTTGGATGAGTAAACGTTTCGATCAGCTGGGGATCAAAACTGTTTGACTTCAACTTGAGACACTATTTGCAATATTGACCCCCGAGCCGCAAGCGCGGCTCACTTTGCGCCACCCCCTCTGCCCTGAACAAACACGGAAACATTATGAACAAAAGCCAAACACAATCTTATAATCTTTGGCAATATTCACATGTGCTGCAGGGGCTCCCTGTAAATGTCCCAACCAATTCCATTGACTGTAGATGCAAATTAGGTTCTGGTTCCATGAGCACTTAAAGGAGAAAAAAATAAAGTCTTCACTCGTATTAAATGATGCAATCCTTCCTGTCATTTCAGCTCTCAAAGGACACAACATGTAACCCAAAAAACACATTATAAGTGGAATCAGTCAGGATATTATATGCGAGCAAATGCGATAAGATTAGTACTTCCCCAGGGTCAATTATTTTACACTTGATTTTTAAAGGTTTTAATAGATCTTCTGAAAAGAGAAAAATCTGTGTGCGTGTGTGTGAGTGTGTGTGTTCCTGTGCTCGTCTTTCTCTGATGCAAAAGTTAAAAACTGCGCACGCATGTGAAAAATGTCATGCTTTAATTGATATATATATATATATATATATATATAATATACATATAATACATAATATACATATAGATTTTGTCTGAATGATGGGACAGGGTCCCATTGCTGATGATACCGCCCATCATGCAACATCTGAGCGATCTATCCAGCTGATCCAAACAAACAAATCAAGGCGCTGATTATGCCCAAATCAAACCAAATGAATATACAATTATCTTTATCATCTCATTTAACACGATTAAACCATGACGACTGTCAAGATGGAGGCAAATGATGACAGACGTGGCAGGAAAGCTGCAAATCGGTAGTTGCTTTGATTGTTTAGAGCTCGATGTGCACCAAGAGGTAGGACACACCAGAAGTCAGACTCGCTTAGAGGCGGCCGTGAACAAATCGAATGTTTGCACCGAGTTTCCTTTGGGGATTTGGTTCTTGCACCAGAGGATGGACTGATTGCTCGGGCTCTCGTCATCTTTCCTCGCCAATCCCTTATAATAACTCCTCTGTCGTGTCTGACACTTCCCTTGGTCCTCTCAAGTAAAGCTGATTATAACCGCATTTGAATAGTTGAATTTTTTTTTTCTCCCTTTGATACCACTTTCTTACTGGAAAAATATAATAACACTTGTGGTCAAGAAAATCTACAGCGAAGAAATGGTGAGCAGAAGGGACATGAACTACTGCACTTCCAGTGGCCTTTTAACACACGCGGCCTTTTCTGTCCCCCAAAAGACATCACTTAATGCTTATTCTGAAAAATTCATTTTTAATTACTGTTAAGTTGGTTCATGAGAAAATACAGATGCTTATGCTTGATTTCATGTGGCGTAAGACAGAAGAAGCTGCACAAGCCTGTTGTTTTTGGTCTACCAGAAGGAAAAAAACTTTTACCACACAAAAAGGAATTTGTGTTTTTGTTGGGGGTGTTGTGATTTGTGTGGTGAGCCCAATTACAGCGACTTGTGCTGTGCATAACAGTAGCTCCTCTCTCTCTATAAGTGCTATTCACTTTCTTTGGTCAGCTACCACCATTGATATGTAAAAGGGGACAGGGGGAACAGAAAAATGACATTTGCAGAATGTGATACCTGTATCATCATTTTGAATAAAACTCTGGTGAAGGGTTCATGCAGGGACAGCAATATATGCTTCCACCTTGGCTGAGGGGAAATAAAATGCAACGCTGAAGGACATTATATACTACGATTGTTGCACCATTGGATTGTGTGCGGCAACACTGCATACAATCACACACACACAGTTTAAGACCATTATCTCAAGGCACTTTTGCATAAAATGCACGTGTTAGCACTTGTGCAAACAAGTCCTCGTCTGCTGGCCAGAGCTTCCACAGCACATTGATGCCTGCGGGGTGTCTTTTATGACCTTTGTGGAAAGCAGTTAGACGATAAGAGTTTCTCTTTCCTGTATTCCCCATCAAATTTATAGCCTCGCCTCTCGCTGCCTCGTCATCGGATGATCCCTTTTAACAAGAGGAGAAGACAGCCGCCTTTGTCGGTCCCAAACAACCACCGCAGCTTCAGATAAGTACGCCTAAAAACTGAGCTGGCCATCCATGACCTGTGATTACCCCTCACTTTTCTACAGCTGAAAATACTGTGGGTTCATGCTGTCTGATTTCGTGGTACATTTTGTCGGAAAAATGCATAGCAGTTTCCGGAGAATAGCCTTAAGTCTGCCTTGCCTGATAGGAAAACGCCTCACGCAACGGTATCGTCAAATAATTGAGAGAGCGACGCATTGGTTAGAAATTGTGACGTCTTATGTCCAAACTACAATTAGAAGTTTTTGGTGACTAGCAAGCTTGTTCCTTACGTGTTGCATTTAACGGGGTAATAAAAGAATAGTGGACTCATCAGTTTAGCCTACATAAATCAAATAAATGTATTAGCTAAATCAAATGCACCCAAATTCAAGACTCAATCTCAGGTGCTAAGAAAGTGTGATCTTGATATTCCTAGTTATTTCAATAAGTTTTGTGACATTTTAATTTGGTGGTGACTACTACATTTTCTTTATAATTAAAAAAAAAAGTGCTATGGCTTAATCAATGCTGGGAAACACTTAAAACTAATAAACGCTAACAAGCGGCCCTCAGATAACGTGGTCCTCAGGCAAGGTTTTAGCTGTTAAATCAATTAATTATTTCAAAATAGTTTTAGGGCGTCGTCACGTGGTGGGCAGCACAGTAGGGTTTGTGCAGAGCATGTCGGCCTCACAGTTAAATCTCAACTTGAACACCCCTTGTGTGGAGTTAGCATGTTCTGCGTGTGCTTACGTCGGTTTTACAGTCCATGTAATTGACTGCCGACCAGTTCAGCGTGTATATTGTCGAGGTTCATTGAAGACAACACATTGTCTTTTATTGTCCATTGTGTGCATCTGAGTGTAAATGTCTATAGCCCGTGGGCCTTGCCTCTTGGCCAAGGTCAGCTGTGATAGGCTCCAACTCAGCCGTTATCCTCACGAGGACAATCGCTACAGAAAATATGCTAGCAAGATAGAAAAAGAAGATTGTTGTGCCATAAACTCAAGGAGCCAGACAGTCTGGCATGTCCGCTATGTTTGTTCTGTTGAGAGCAAAATGTTCATGTCACATTGAGAAAAGAAGTGCACCCTTACAATGTTTCGTTTCATCTCATCTGAGGTTTTTTTTGTTTTTTTTTTGTCTGTGAGAAGGGTGATGTGTGCCTGCCGTGGAGCAACACCAGCCAAGAAAGACCATCCTGACTGTCAGCGGCAAGCAAGGAAAAAGAAAACAATGCCAGAGGCTATAGTGACTGACATGGTATGAGGCAGTGCCAATGCCCTTGAGCAAAGGTCACCCAGCAAAATGTGTAAAGGAACACAAAAAATTCACAGCTACTAATGCTCAATTCAGTAAATATAAAACATGTTTGATGTTTACTGCCATTATGAATGTACTTATCTTGCATTTTCTAAGAATGTTACTGAGCACACAACAGAGGAGAATCCATCAAAGGCTTTGAAAACGAGAATAAATATATCTTGTAAATATGGCACATCACAGAGGAGTGTTGTTATGAATCTTGCCAAATCGGAATGATTTAAAAAAAAGGACAGGTGTTAAAAAATGTTCAAGCTCTTTTTTTTCTCGCTAAAACTCTCACAATTCTGCAATATTCAAGGAAGCTAGCTACCATATTTTCCGGACTATAAGGCGCACTGGACCATAAGGTGCACCATTAATGCATCATGTCAGATTTTTAAATCCAAATCAAATCATTCTCCATTTTATCTTTTTTTATTTAAACTTCAGACGCAACAAATTACTTTATAATCACAAAATAATGATCCATAGTCTTTTTGATTCATGATTCATTGTTTTCAGCGGGCCACCTATGATGATTACATGACACAATGCTTCTGGCCAGTTTAAATTTAGGAATTTGGTCCATATATATAAGGCGCACCGGACTATAAGACGCACTGTTGGCTTTTGAGAAAATTTTAGGTTTTTAGGTGCACCTTATATTCCGGAAAATACGGTAGTTAATGTAATTCTGCATTTTAACCATGTCCCAAAATGTAGGGAAGCTTTCTTATTTATCTCCACAGAAATCTCAGAATTCATTTAATAAGATCTTTAAATACTGGTAGATCGCACTGTTAATAGGGTGCAATTTTAGACACTTTCTCTATCTTCTCATTGAATAATGCAAGATTCTTAATGGGGCAGCTTGCTGAAGTTGTAATTAGTACATCTGTTTCACAGTCAAGATGTTGTGCGTTTGATTCTCAGCTCAGGTATTCCTATTCTTGCATATTCCCACCACGCTCGTGCGGTGTCGTTTGCCCACATTCCAAAAACATGCATGCTCGGTTCATTAAAAATACATGGGTGCGAATGCGAGTGTAAATGATTGTTTGCCGAAACACTTTGTGCCCTGTGAATGACGTTTGTTTGGCTTTCGAATTTAACACACTGTTTGCAAGTTTTTTAGTTAAATACAAAAATACAAATATGAATATTTTCTCATTTACAGCAAGGTAGAAAAACTATGGCTTGAATTTGTTTTTGTGGGTGTGATTTTCGCCTCTATGCACAGTCACAAATGATTTCAAATGAAACAATCAAGATGCAACTAGTGTCAACTTACAGCTTCAATATAGACGCTTTCACCAAATAATGCCATTTATTTAGTATTCACACAATAGCCATTCGACGTGTATTTCTATCTTCTTTCTCTAAACAAATGAGACCCTTTGGGAAATGGGCTGCAATTCCTCAATCATTATTTGCTGTTCTCAATTGTATTCATTGGCCAGTGACTACACACTGCATGGGGAAATCAAGGATGTTTTTTCTTATCACAATATGTATTATATATTTAATACAGAGTATGGATTGAAATGCAAAATTAATGTGCATTAGTAAAAATTAAGAAAAATCCTTGTTGTGTGTTTAACAGGCATGGCCATTGTATAGCTTGATTGTTTTAATTGGTTTATAAGTGTAGTATAATGGAAATGGCTGCTACATTAATCAAGTAATGTCTTTCAATTTGATGACACATTAGCCCAAGGTTAATTTTAGATGCTTGTTGAAGATAAGTGCATTATGCTCATGCAATACAGAAGAGTGGCGCCTTGACTCACGAGCGAACGTGCGGGTTATTTGAGATAAAAGCTGTCCCTCGACCGGGTTTTTGCCCAGTTACTCGATTTAATACACTGTAGAACTTTTAAATGAAAACCGGTAAGTAAAGCGGTAACTGAGCATATCTTGTGTCATTTGACCAAATATTAGTTCACACTTCAAACTAATTGTGTGTCGGGAATGTTGCAAACCGAGGGATCCCTCAAAGTTTCTTTAGTTTCTGCCTGACTGGAAGTGAGCATGGCATACGCATACTCTACCCGCACTTGACTTATGTTTGAGCTCTGTGATTTGTCGAGCAACAATTGGCCACGCCAACGTAACTGGGGAATTTTTTTTAAAGAATGAGCAATTCAGTTGATGGACATTGCATGCATTTGCAAGATAGTTCAAATGTTATTGCAGTTGTTAAGTTTTATAGTGAATCACAAATGATCTGTGTTGTCTGTATGATTCATTATGCCACTGTCAGAAGAGGAATTCCAATTAAAAAAACAAAAAGACAGCAAGCGGCAGTCCTGTGTCCTGTTTTTATCTATAAAAAGATTTTGGCGATTCCACCCCCTTGGCAGAGTCAACGCGTTCCACATGGCTTCAACGGCAGGAGATGCACGTGGCCGTGAAAATGATGACATCAAATTCTTCACGGAAATATATTGTTTGTAGCACGAACGACGTCGGCCAAGCTTTATCATGCTTGAATTGAGTGTTTTATATATTTGCTTTGACAGTGACTAATGAACGCCTGTAACATAACGTATCCATCAGCTGTTGTTTTCTGGACGATTTCATGCGCTCGGGGAAATGATTATGTTCACGACAGCCCCCTAAATAAAAATAAAAAAGAAATGATTCAGGGGTCCACTTGAGAGCGCAGCCGCTGTCCGCCGCCGAAAATTTTGTAGTTGTACAATAAGCAGCAGTCCCGAAGAATCCCGATCACAATGTGACCTTCAGAATAATCATTCCTGACAAACGTGATATGACATTTTGAACGTGGCGGGGTTGATTGCGCAAACGAGGGGTTCAATCACGGCATCATTAATGGCTTTGGAGGGAGGCCAGCCATTCATGACATTGCACTTTAAGGCTTTGCCAAGAAATCTAGCAGCCGAAATGAGAAGGTTGTAGATATTTTCCATGAGGCTCTTTTGTGACCGGAGGGTGCCTTTGATTAATGGCTTTCTCCCCCGTGTGTCGCCTTCCAGAAAATCCCCGAGAGAAAGTCTTCCCTTGTCTTTGAAAGCGAGCAGGTTGACCATGACTAAGTGTCAGCAATGAGAACTATTTCAATTTGGGCTCCCTGTTTGCTCATTTACGAAACACCGCGAGTCTAAGCGTTATATAAACGAATAGATCCAGTGAGAGTATTTTGCATGATTGTATTTATCGAGTTATATCCACGACGCATCCAGAAGAAAAGACGCTTCGTGGGGCTATTGATCGCACTGAGGCGTTGCGTTATTAGTCAGGTTTTTACCAGTAAACCATTGCATTTATTCAGGTAAACCCCCGAGCTCGCTTACTTGTTCTCAAAGGAATTTAGTAACGCTTTCCCGAGTGGATTAGTCAAAACCAACTCTTTTTATATCCAACTAAGAAAACACCATCTGGCGTGTCAGTTTACTTATTTTCTGGTGTTTCTATTTAAATCCATCTCAAGGCTGCTGCCAGGTTTTCTGTAAAGAATGCTGTATATAAAAGTTCACATCAGTAACTTTGTGTTATCACTTTATTCATAATTATGTTTTATTTTATTCTTTTAATTAATTTCCAATACGAGACCTTTGAGAGTTGTAAGTTTTACAAACGTCCCATCTGTTATCTACGACACTGCATGAGCGGTTAGCATATCTCCCTCCAATTCTGAAGTTTTGGGGGTTGGACTGTGCTCTGCCATCCTGTGTGGATTTTGATATAATTCTCCCCACGCTCGGATGGATTTTCGCTGCGTACCGCGGCTGTCGCTCAAACTCCAATAGCAAGCATGAATGCTAGAGTCACTGACGACGTTAAATCATCCAAAGGCGTGAATGTAAGTGTGAATTCTTGTTTGTCTATGTTCCTGAACCCTGCCTCTCGTTCAAAGTCCTCTGAGCAACCATAATAACAAATGCACTCAAAAATATAGACTGGATGGACTTTGGAGCTGATATTTTCTACAAAAAAAAAAACTAACAAATGAATATCCTTCGTATATCTAACATCTTGACAGATAAAAAATTATCACGCGAAACTGATTTCACAGGCCCATAAATGTGAACAATTATTAACACCTGAAATAAGATGAGAAATAATCACACATGTGAATTAAAACAAAACGGATAGAAATGGCTGCAGTTTTTAACAATTAGGGCGGGATCACAATTTGGCAAGTTCAAAGCAGGCCTTTCACCATACATGTTTAATAAGATCATTATTTAATAAGAGATGGTGAATGTGCGATAACAGTAAATATAAATTATCAAGACATGGGAAAAGGTCTGGCAGTAAAATATGAGCAACGCAATTAATAAAGACAATTATGTATTTTAACAAGCAGATCATTAAGGCAATTACTGCACACTGTACAACTACTTATTCTAATAATAGAGATCTATTTAAAAATCGCCTCAAACCTTTGAAGTGAGCTGACTGCTTTTAAACAATTAATATTTTGCACCCCTATGGCAACGTGAGAAATCATTCTTCACCCTGAAAAACACTTTTTTGAGACCACAGGTGCACCGGGTGCCATAAATGAAAAGGCTCAGTCGGTTCAACTTGTGTCCAAAAGAGTTAACCCAAAAATCAAAAAAGAAAATACACAAACGGAAGGACTATGTCGTATTTCAAAAAGTGCCCATACTCACCACCTCAACTCTTCTAAAACGAAAATGTCAGCAGTTTTACTGTATTTTAATTCACTTATAGTGGTCAAGTTAGAAAAAAAGGTTACTTCTCTTCACATGAGATACAGTTTGATATTAATAATTCACCTTTGGAGGTTTTACTGTATCACCTTTTGAGTAGTTGGCATATAGTTCCGTGTCAAATATGCCTTCCGTTACCAATAACATAGTTCCGTACCCTATGAAGGCCTTCAACCCTCTTGACTCTCATTGACTGGTCACGGCCGAGGAGACGGCGCTCGCAAACTGTGCGCCACAAGTGTTAACACCAATTAAACAGCCAGAAGCCTTCTGTCATTCTTCACACTGCGTGACACAGCACACACACATACACAGCCTCACCTTCAACTTTCCGCCGATGCACATCGAATGGTAGCAGATCCTTGCATTTCCTGACATTTTGCAGCAATCGATTGCAATTTAATCAGCGTGGGCGTGCTGTTATCAGCCCTGCTTGCAACAGCTGTTGAGAAAGGATGGGAAAGGAGAGAGAGAGAGAGAGAGAGAGAGAGAGAGAGAGAGAAAAGATTTACAACCGGACCGAAGTGTAAAATACAAGTCTGCAATATCAAGGTTGATAATAGCAATGGCGGATTTGAGAGTGTGTTATTTATTGCGATGACCAATCATTACTGCCTTTCTCCTTCTATCAGTCACTCCATCATCAGTCTATTTTTTTTCTTTCCATCGGATGGTCACAAGTCCATCATTCTTCCAAGTCTTTACTGCCCGAACAATCTCGGAGCATGTGGATACAGTAAGCCTTTAAGCTTCTACACTACGAAAATAACCTCAAATAACTTTGTTTTATGCATCAACAAGAACAACTAGGTCTCATATCTGGGGGCTAAAATCGAGTATGTCTATTTTCACCAAGCAAGGCTGAATTAAAAAAAAGGTCCAAAGATTATCTGAAAAGTCAAAGCAAAGCATGTATAACTCGAATGTCGCTAACTGTGAACTTTTTGTGTTGGAGATTTCAAGAGACCGCAGAAGCTCCAAGACGCCCCGAGGTAACCGTAAATAAAGTCGGCGGCTCGCTAACCAATTTCCCCAAGATTTAATGGGGGCGATAATGTGTTCAAATGAAAATTTGTCTCTGTGGGGAGACTTGAAGCTGGATGCAGATTCCCACCCCTTTGCATGTGTACTTGTAAAAGGTGGAAATAACCTAATCATTTATTCATTTGCACTACACATACTCAAAAGTATGAGCTCCAAAAGAAGTGCATATGAAATTTATTACTGTAGTTATGAAATATATTTTTCTATAAAGGGTGATTATGTCACGTATGCCCGACATTGTGTTTTATTTTTTAATGAATCGTGATTACGCAACAGGAAATGCAGCCAATCGGATTTGACCTTTTTCTGCTTGATTTTCATTTGCAAGCTGAAAAGTAAACGATGGATGAGCTGATGAGTATCCATAACTTGTCGAGATCTTATGACCATGAAACTATTAAGACAAGAGAAGTTCCTCATTGTGATGTGGAAATCGCGAGCCGGGGCCTATTCCAGCTTTTAAAAGTGAAAACAAATTAATCTTAACCCGACTCCGCCCAAGCAACAGTGATTGGCTTTCCCCTAATGACTGCCTCTAACTTCGAGGATAAATAATTGGATTTCTGCACCTACCCTCAGCCTGGAGCTGTTCTATCTAGGATGAGAGGCAATTTTTTTTTTTTTTTGCAGCGATCGATTCAATGCCTTAAGAGTGAACGGATGAGAATATTCACAAGTACATTTAATTACCGAGGTAGTAATTTACTATAGGCAACTATTATTTCGAGATTGCAACAACGAATTTGGTTGGACTTTGAAGGTCCCGCTGTATTCTAAACAGTGATGACATTGTAATTGATCCGTTAATTAATTGGTCATTAGCAATTCCGTTGATTGTGTGCAATTGATTGGGTGACTAAAAGCGTCTGGAAGCGACTGGGCTCCAATCAGCAGATGCGCTGTCGATTCAGTGTCAGCTTGTTTTCCGTCTAAAGAGGAGCAACCTCATATGGGAATTTGAGCAACTTGATATCCGAGTTATGGCACGACTCGTCTGAGCCCAATGATTTGACTTAACAATACAGGCACGGAAAAAGGAGTTAGGAACATCCACACATTGTCCCATATGAAGAAAAAAAAAATCTGTAAAATGCTCATTCCAAATTCCAACAAAGTTATTATAACAACATATAAAACAGCGTATGTTTTTCTTCCTGTGCGTATCGAGATGAAATATTGATTAGGTGCCCCTGGAAGAAGTCTGAGCTGTTAGCCTGATGATATTTGGCCAACTTGTAGCTTCAACCTTAATTGAGTGGAGACATTAATATGTTGACGATGTACACCTATTACCCGAGCCCTACTTGCCAAGCTACTGGCCAATATAGTCTGCCTCGGGCTGTGCAACAAGATGGAGCTGGAAAATGAAGGCATCCCAATAAGTGCCTGCCTGGTGGAAGGTCTGATAAACACGAAAAAAAATAAGTGTGTGTATTTAAGTCCAGTTGGAAATGGCGGGGAGGGGGCAAGGGAAAGGATCATCACTGGTATGGAACGAGGACATACATGAGTTTTGTTGCTACATGCATGCAAACATGCAAGCTGTCATACATCAGAGCACAAGTTAATTATTGCGCCTAAGATAAATGAGTTTGACATGCAAATGAATGCCTGATGGTGAAAAGGTGTAAAGCCATCTGAGATGCAGAGGAGAGCTGCAAATGATCATCCCGAACACAGGTTGTCATTAAAGCCTCGTGTGTTACCGTGGCAACATCAGAAAGGATCTTTTTTCTTTTTTTCTTTTTTTTTTTTAACGCTTGCGAACAATCAAAAAGTTGCTCCCGATCCCCTCGGTGGATTAAAGTCACGTCGCTAAATAAAGCTCAAGTATCCTGCTGACACACTTTGACAGTTCATGTTTGTCTCCTCTCAGCGGGGAATAGCGCGGAACAGCCCCTTTCTGCCGCAACGCTCCACAATCAAAGCGGCATTGTGAATCTTAATTGCAGAACAATTACGACGACACGTAACGACATCGGTGTCACGTTTTGACAGGTCACCGTAATTGGGAGACACAGAGCCACAGCCTGGAGCTATCTTGTGACATCACATTGTTCTCATTGTTCTGCTGTAGTGACGCTGCATCATAAGCAGGGGAAAGGCAATTTCTTTTTTTCTTTTAATCAAATACAGAGCAGTGGGCCAAAGCAAAATTAGCGTGTATGAATTGCGCTCTAACAAATGAACTTGCCTTCCTTGGTATTTGGAACTCTTCATAATTTCCTCCGCCTTGAATGAGGTTCAGGTCCAAGGGAGGGGGGAAAACAGGCCCCAAAGGCACAATACTGCCACCATCATGCCTCACTGTCGCCATGGTGTTCTTTTACTGATGAGCTGTGTTTTGTTTGCGCCAAACAGAATTATGGCCCAAATAATCAACCTTGGTTTCATCGTGCCAAAACATATTTTCCACACATGCAATTGGAATTTAGGGTGTGGAGGGGGCAAAATATAGCTGTGATTGGATGATGCTAGAAATGACTGCCTCGAGGTCACTGTCGGGCTCTTAGCAGCCTCCCTGGCTAGGTTTCTTTGCTTTTCATCAGCTTTAGAGGGACAAGACGTTCTTGGTAGTGTCACTATTGTGCCATATTTTCTCCACTTGACAATGACTGTGTTCCAGGGTATATTTAATGCCTTGGCAATTCGTTCTTGCCCTTCTCCTGACTGATATTTTTGAACAATGAGATCCCTCTGATGCTGTGTAAATTCCCTGCAGACCACGCCTTGTGCTGTAAGACGTGACTGTGAAAATATCAGTCAAAGCACATGAGAGGAGCTGAACTTCATGTGGGGTTAATCGGAGGTACTTTAAATGGTGGTGGATTTCATATAAGCTTGAACGTGATTGGGTAATTCTGAACACAGCCACATCCCTTCAGTTAGAAGATAAGGAATTCCAATCACGTTATAAGAGGGTGTGCACACTTGTGGAAATGTATTCTCATAGTTGTTTAATTTTACTCGATCTCTCAAAATATTTTTTTTCAGTTTAGTTGTACAGGTTTCGGGTAGTGGAAAACGATCTGGAATTATTTATCTTATTTTTCATATCATTTCAACGTCATATTTGAATAGGGGTGTTTAGATTTTATAGTCAGTGTTTGCCTCCTGTCCAAAAGTCCATTTAGACAAAAGTAGTCATTTTGTAAGTTTGAATGATTGAGCCAATTGAATTCTGTCTATCAACAAATGGCCAGGCAAACTTGCAAATCTTTTCTTACACAATGCAACGTCTTTGGATCTTCACCCAGCCGAGCTATCAAGTCATAGGCGGAGAAACTCGGCATGGGGGCGGGTCTAATGTAAATTAGCCCCACTCTTGTGAGGGAGCATAGCAGCTCAGTGACTGACACATTTCCAGAATTAGGCAGATAAAACATTTACTTGGCTGTTTAATTTCACACTTGATGGCTGGGTAGGCACTGGAGATCCAACAAGTTGTACACAAGCAATTAAAAAGTTAACTTTTGCTAATATGTCGCCACAATTATTTGCGCCAAACATGACTGGAATTAGTATTTTTTCAAAAATGGGAACTGCTGTGGTTATCCTGATATGGAGTCGACTAAGTAATTGGCACCCCGCCACGCTTTCCCACTAAAAGACAGCACTGCATGTGACCGCTGCTTTGATTAAACGTGACCAACTTCAACTCCCAACACACTTACTCATTCCGACCTCTCTGACCATGGTAATTACCTGAGCTCCTGAGTCACCCAAGTCAAAAGATAAAACCCGCAGAGATCACCCAGCATCAGATTAGCACACTGCGGTTTTTTCGCAGTCGTCTCCGGCGCTTCGGCGTCCGTTCGGTAACCCGGGCGTTGGTTGGCTTTGTTTATTCAAGAGCAGTCCCAAAGAAAATGTGTCTTTAGTTTGCTTGTCAGCATGAGAAGGGCAGATAAGCTCAATGTGGTGTTTAATTAAGAGTGCAGGATCTGGCTTCACACAAACACAGACAGATAGCACACAGCAATTGACCTTAGTGAACATGTCTGCTTGTTATCTTGCTCCCATCACCTGGCTGGGAGACAGTCAACAGCTCTCAGACATTTGATCCGCCCCAATTGTGACTATTTACAGCAGACACGTTATTTATTTAAAAAAATTGTATGGGTTATTATTTTTCTTTTCATTCAGGCAAGTGCGATGACATCGTTTGCCTCTTGCTATGTGTAATCATGCTCCTAAAACACATGAATAATAAATGCACATCAGGACCCACTTTGGCACTGGCAAATTGCTTCTCAGCAAGCTGCTGTGACAAGCTTGCCAAAGTTGTTGTGACACAACTGAAGGCTGTTTACTACTTGTAAAAAAATACAAATAAAAAAAGTATCGGGGCTACTTTGCAACTTGAATTAACATTCAAATTAAATTATGCTGATCAGATTGAGGCACTAAAATGCGTGCCATCCATCCGGCAATTGTCAAAATTAGATTTGCATCCAATTTGGCTGTGCATCTTTGTTTTCCTGTGCCCGTTGAATGGCGACAGGAGGAAAATGCTGCAATTATGAAAAAGAAAAAAAAGAAAAAAGGTTTTACTTCTGTTTTATAGGTCAACAGTGACATCTTTAGGCTGGATATGCAACTGCTTGACTTGAGTGATTCATGGTTTTAAATTACGAGTCAAGGTGCACGGAGAAATGAGAGCCAGTGGCAATAACTAGAGTACATTTAAAATTTAACATGGGTTATTGTGGGGCTTCTCGTGTTAGTTATGGTTCAGATTTCAGTGTAATTTCTCCGTGATTTCTTTCTGGCTCGTAGATGATTGTTTTCACTTCTAAGGGCCTTTTATGCCTTGAGACATATTATGGTTCTGAAAAAGCTTTATGGTTCATTAGCAGAATAAATGACCTATTTTTTATTTATACACTTACTTATTTATGTATTGGTACAAATGGGTTAATTAACATGTACTCAGTGGTGGCAAGAATACACCTGAAACGAGTAATTGTGTTTTGTTATTTTGTAGTTCAGTAGATTTTACAGGTACCTATTTTTAAGTATTGTTTTCTTTTCAGACAATTTGTACTTTCACTCCTTATTTTTGAATATCGGTACGCCATCTAACATTAACAGCAATGAGGGAGAACAGACCTGGAGAAGCAATATGTTCCCTACTTCTCTGGTTCTTCTATATCAAACAAATTTGTTTTAGGTTCATTTACCTGACATGTCAGGTAAATGAACCTAAAACAAATTTGTCAGGTAACATGTCAGGTAAATGAACCTAAAACAAATTTGTTTGATATAGAAGAACCAGAGAAGTAATTGAAAAAGAAAAAAACAAGATGAACCTAGTACAACTAATATGTTCCCTATGTATAGACATGCTGATTGAGTGTGAGCATTTTTGCAACTTCTGCCTGTATTTTTTATTTGCACAAACTATTTGAATTAGATTAAGAAAAAGACTTGGGCAGCAGAGGGCGTCATAACAGCACGAAGTGATTGTTTTTTCCTCCCTATGAGCAGTTTGGCAATCTAGATCACTAATCCAGCCATCATTGTCCAATTTAGGGGACCAGCAAAATATGTTACTTACATTTATAAGATAAAATATAATAATATGATATGTTACTTACATTTATAAGATAAAATGCAGTGTCCACTCAGGTTAGTGCTAATAGAAGCTGCCATCGAGCTTGAACTGAAATAAAAATAAAAATAAAACACTGTTGCCTTCATCACAGCATATTTTCGCAGTCCCCCACAAATGTGTGCAAATGGCTGTCAATCAAAATTTTCTGACATTGATATACACATTTACAACATCAGGCAATAAGATGGCGCAGAATGACAGCAGAAATGCTTCTGGCAGGTGTATATGAATGAATATTATGCAGTATGCATACGTGAATAGCAAACTGCACATTATAAACAGAAAGTGCTTCACTCGTTTATTGCGCCAACTGAGATGTCTCATGATGTAATTCAATGCTGTCTCTCAATTTTAATGTATGTGAAAACCATACGTCAACAAACCAATTTTGAATAAACAGAAGTGAACAGCAGCAATATTCTACAAATTATGTTTTGGCAAAATAAGCTTGATTTATAATCAAGTCAGATTTCAATACACAACCGATGACCAAAAAAAAAAACCTCAGTGAGGTGCTTACTGCATCAGGTTTTGATTGCAAGAATAAAAAGAGTTTAGAGGTTAAGTGTTTGGGTTTGGTCTGCAGTAAATGGCCAAGGCATAAAAAGGCACTACAACGACGTCTCTTCCAGCATCTGCTTGTTACGGAGGTGAACAAGTCAGGAGCATATGGATTCATATGGAGAGGGTCAAAGATGATGTCAGTGATGGCCAAGTAATGCAATCTTTATGCCTTCCGAATGGAAATGAGTAAGAATTCAGTAGGCATGTTCTAGGGGGCTGCCTGCTGCTCATTTACTTGTACAGGAAGATGCTTTTCATGCTTGGTGAAACTTTATCCTCCTTCTACCTCCTCCCCGCTGCTATCTTCACAAAGTCTATCTTTAAACTACTTTTTTTTAATGAGAGCCTTTAACTTGAGCAGCTCCTTCTGATTGGGGGGGAGCAGAACATGGAACGTGGTGTACTTCTCGCTTTGACCTCAACAAGCAAGCCTGTCGTTTGCTGGCTGTTTTCAAATCAATATGGTTCTTCTTAGGCGAGGAATCATCCCCTGAACGATTGATGGTCAAGTGTTACGCTTATCTACCGTATCATCAACATCAGATAGTAGCAATGGCCTTCAAAATGGTATGACATTTTTGAAATGGACTATAAAAGTGATGCAAGGAGATTAATCAATAAAGTCATTCATATTTTTTAGCCCCAGAACCCGCCCCCCCGCCCAGTCTTTCAAGTTAAAACATATTTATTTTGTCATGCCTCAGAGAAGATAGGTGAAAACTTCAGCTCTTTGGATGCGGACAAAGAAAGCCTTTTTTTTTTTTTTTTTTTTTTTTTTTTTACTGTCATTTGACCTGAGTAGCAAATCCTTGATGGTGAGAAATTGGTTCCTGGCTGGGCAACGACAAGGACCGTTAAAATTTGACCTCATCTATGGCGACAGCTCAGACTAGATTCGCCACAAATCTTGCCCTGACAAGGCCTCCGATTTTTCTTTTCCCTGCCACTGTTCAAAATATTTGAAGAACGCATAAATTGTTTAGTTGGACACAGAGCATGCAACTTGGCGCGCCACAGCGGTCACACCAGCACGAAGGCCCGGGCCGCGCGCGGGCTGTCAAGTCCAACTTAAATACAATTGGAAATCAATCGTGTTTTTCCTTTAAACCACACCCGTGAAGAAACCTTTGCACACACAGAACACCGAATCCAATATAAAAAAAGGAAACAAAACAAAAAAAGCGCAACATCAGCATTTTTTTTTTTCTCCTCGGGATAATGCTGGAGTCGAAGCCCAGGTCGAGCACATATTGTGGGACATAAGGACGGCTTGTTAGAGCAGGCCACTAAAGATGTTGCCAGACAGCAGCGGAGCAGATTTATCATGCCAAACGCTCACATTTGTTCCAGCTGGGTGCAAATGACAAAGTGCTCCGTGCGCCATCTGTAAAGAGCGTCTATCGGAAGTAGAGCGCCATGATAGGCGGCGGCGCGATTCCAGCTCGCCGTACGTTATTTCTGACCTCCAAGCGTAACAGTTAGTCACCATATTGTCTTCCACGCATGTATGCCTTTTCCTTACATATGTTGAATGTGTGTGTGCGTGGAGATGATGGACACCAAATTGCTGAAGATTATACTAAGTGGCAGGGAAGCCTCTGGAAGACACTAAACAAAGACCTAAACACGTATTTCCTGTCCGTCTAGTGAGCAAACAGGAAATATGGCTTAAAGGCCAAGGGGGGTTCGCACCCAACCAGATGGCACTGGTTTTGGGCTTTTATTTTCAAAGTGTTAATACAGAGCAAGGGCTCCTTTTGGCAATGATATTGTGTGTGTATCTGCCGCTTTTGTAGTTAAATCGAGGTCAAACAGTCTGTTCTGGCAGGCTTGATTGAAAATCAGCTTCTAATATAGTGAAACAAAGGAAGTCTTTACACACTGTTTTTGAATGATTTACTTGTTCTTAAAAAAGTGGTTTGCAATTAAAAAATGTTGGAAATATCAGCTGAGACTCACAGAGTAGTAAAAGATTATAATAAAAATGAAATCTGCCCTCTCTGGGCTCATGTTGTGGTTTTGTTTCGCAAGAAACCACCGCGCCTGAAGAAAAACAACCCATCAGACAGAAGGCTTGCCAGACAAAGTGTCAATCATTCGCCATGCACACTGATTATAAATACATCTGGCCCTCTAATTAGCATACAAGCGTAAAGAAAGAGAAGTTCAGCACCATAATGTAAAGATGGAATATTAATTAAACTCTCCCTTGACTTTGATAACAATAACAAAGATGCTGACTTAGCGGTGTACATTCTAGTCAAGAATTAAAAATGACATTACATTTCATTCCTCTTATGACTTGTTTTGCTGAAATCAACCCCTTGCTGTTAATCTATACACACACTCAAGAGATCCAAATATTTATATCCTACAAGCCATCAAAAATTATAATTTCCCTTTAACCTACTTCTTCATATACGTAACAGTGCCACAGAGGGCAAGCCAACAACACATCAACATGAAATGTAAATGTAGCCCAAGATTCATTCCTTTTTTTTCACATGCCAGCAGAATGATGGAGTTTGGGTCCAGCCCGTTAGGCCGGATGATGTGCTGGAGGCGGAGTAAACAGACGAATGGCATGCATGCTGAATGTTGTCTTGGGGCCGCATCCCTCCATCCTCCCCATGGAGAGGATGGAGGGATGCAGAGGATGATGCTTTGCAGTGATGTATCACACTTGACAGGCTTTCACGAGAGCGGCACGGCCTCAGCTTGACAAGGGCATGACAGGTGTCTCTCTTTTACTTGCCACGGCTAAGGCAACTCGGCACCTATGACTCCTCTACGAGTACGCAGGTATTTTTAAACACAGGTTTTACTTTGTTCATCGTAATGACGTTTAAAGACGATGACATCTCTGTCCGCGTCGAAAAACATTTTGCAGGCTGCCAAAAACAGGCAGTGGCGTATCTGCCCATCTGGTTGCGCCAGAATTCAAGTGTCAAATCTATAATAAATTGACACAACCACCCCCTCAAATGTATAAATAAAAACTGAATGGGTGAATATGAACATTTGCTAAGCCCACACCGCCTCTGCCTAGTCCAGCTAAGACGAGCTCCATCTTAATTGCGACGAGTGCGACAAGGACACGGATGCATGGATGACTTAACTACTGTGTTAGTGATAGAGTGCAGCGCGTTGCCGCTCGCATACAAATTCTGGCTACGTCGCCGACATAGGAAACGGAACTAAAACACAAGAAATGGCCACAACATGACAGTGCATTTAACAACAGCTATTTCAGGGATTGTCAACATAGTGTTGAGCAGGAAAAAAGAAAAAAAGAAAAAACTGCCGGGTTAGAGTTCACTTATATTTTAAGGCTTTTAAGATTTTAAGGGCAATACAATTGCATCTACCGTAATTTTCGGACTATAAGTCGCGGTTTTTTTCACAGTTTGGGTGGGGGGGGCGACTTATACTCAGGAGCGACTTATATACATATATATGTTTTTTTTCCCTTTTTTGGGCATTTTATGGCTGGTGCGACTTAGACTCCGGTGCGACTTAGAGTCTGAAAATTACGGTAATCTTTTGGAATTGTTTGGTTTTTTTTGTTATTTTTCCAAGTCCAATTTTGATATTACTTTCAAGCGAAAAATATTTTCATTGAATCATATTTTTTTTAAAACAGTCAATGCAAACAGATGAAATAGCTAATAAAATTCAATATACTTTTTGAAAATGAAGTCTCTGCATATTTCTTTTTATTTTATGAACACTTAAGCTTACTTGCCACTGTAATTTGATATTGCTCATGATGGTGGTAATTAGTGAGTTGGGTATTTTTTTCAGCAGTAGATTTACAAACCACCCTACTAAATAGCATTTGAATTCATTTGCTACAAACAAAAAATGGGACAAATGAATAATTCACATAAATTACACCTCTCATGCCAGAACTGTAGGACTAGGTGAAACATTCAAATGAGGGCAATGAGTCATTCTCTGTGTGGCTCATTTACTACAGTTTAAAGCAACACATAAAAAAAAAAGAAATAAAACACTGCACCACTGTGAGCCATTAGTTCTAATTTCCGAGATTGATGCTCGGAGAACTGATCAATAGACCCACTGGTGACTCCCAGTGTGCTAATGCATTACGCGGGAAGTGACGTGATTATTAAGGCTCTTCTGTACACTCCCTAACCACTTAAGTGCTGTTTTTAGATGGCAGTGACAGTTTTTCTCCTAGAAAGTGATGGAGATGCAGCGTGAAAACCCAGTGAACTCCAAACCAGGATTGGCACAAGTCACATAAAGGTGTCAGGTTATCTCCCCCCCCCCCCCCCCCCCCCTTGCACTCCCACAGAGGCTTAGCAGTCCAATAATATCAGTTGCTTTCGTCAGGTTGAGCTGCCGTGAATGTTTTCAACCTGGGCTAAAAACAAAACAAAAAAACATTGACAGATTAAGCGCAACAATGATGTAACGTGACATCCTGGCGGAGGTTTTGCTTTCAGAATGAATAACGCCATAAGCGGGTTTAAAACAAACCGTTTGAGCGCGTCTCAAGCGCTCCGCTTGGCTGAATTATTGATATTTTGAGGGATCTCTCAGAAGGTAGGTCAGCATGAATCTTTTTTTTTTTCTCCCACATCTCGGCATGATGCTCAAGTGAGCTGATTCTTTCTGCGTGAAATGAAATGACTTGACATCTTCCCGACCACCGGGTAAGGAAGAGAGGACGAGAGAGGGTGGGGGAGAGAGAGAGCGAGAGAGAGATGCAGAGAGAATAAGGAACTTTGTTATCAGGCGCAGCAGCATCTCCGCCTGCACGCACAGCGAGGCAGAGGAGAAGCATTTATGGTCGATCACTGCTTTTGCCTTTCTTCCGTCCTCTTCGGGGCATTGGGGGAGTGTGCCAAATAGATCACCGTTGGGTTCTCCTGATGGATGAAACATAAAAGGCGCACTGACATTACCCGGTGAGCCTGCGTTTCAACCCATGGGTGTGAGGTAGGTTATCTCTCTCTCCAAGTAGAAGATGGACTAAATCCGGCTTTAAGTCGACCACGTGCACAACTCTCGGCTGGAATTGTGCTTCAAATATAATGAGATGGGATTGTGTTGTTTTGGGCTCAAGTCTACCTTTGACCTTGATTTTTTTTTTGCGTTATTTACATTGCTTGAGGGAGTCCTCCCGCTCTCTTTTCTCTTGCTCTTTCTCTCTCGCTCACTGCTGCGTCTGTTTGAGCCATTTTAAATCAGCAGTCGCACGGCCAGAAGTTACCTCTGGGTAGCGACAAATGAGGCTTTGACTCGTGCCGGCTACAGCTGGTTGTGTGGCAGTTGCCCGCTTGCCCGGCATCATCATCATGCTCCATTATGGTTTGTCTTTCTTTTTTCCTTCCAGATGACATTGAGGACACTTTAGTGGGACTCTGAGCTCGGACGTCAGGCGCAGGAAAATGTATCTTTGGATCGCTTGTGTTTTGCTGAGCGCCACCTCTGTATGTACAGCCGGAATGTCTGTTGAAGGCACATGCGAGCGAGTGTGCGCGTGCGAGGAAAGAGAGGGGACACTCACGGTGAGCTGCGAAAACAGGGGCATTGGAAGCGTCTCTGAAATAAAGCCGCTAAACTTCCCCCAGTATCATCTCCTGCTCACCGGTAATTTTTTAAGAAAGCTCGCCGCCAACGACTTTGGCGACTATCGAGGACTCACCATATTACACCTGGGAAATAATGAGATATCCGAGGTGGAAGCTGGAGCCTTTAATGGACTTCAAGGATTAAAACGATTACATCTTAACAATAACAAAATTGATGCCTTGAAGGAGGAGCTTTTCTGGGGCCTGGAAAGTCTGGAGTATCTGCAGCTAGATTATAATTACATCACTCAAGTGGCCCCCAACGCTCTCGGCAGACTTCGACACCTGGAAGTGTTGATTCTGAATGACAACTTGATATCGACTCTACCTGTGAACATCTTCCAGCATGTTCCATTGACTCATCTTGACCTGAGGGGAAATCAGCTCAAAGTCCTTCCCTACTTAGGTCTGCTGGAGCACATGAACAGCGTGGTGGAGCTGCAGCTGGAGGAAAACCCGTGGAACTGCTCTTGTGACCTGATTGCCCTCAAAACGTGGCTGGAGAGCATTTCCTACACGGCGTTGGTGGGCGACGTCGTTTGCGAGTTCCCTTTCCGACTCCACGGGAGGGATTTAGATGAGGTCTCCAAGCAAGAGTTATGTCCCAGAAGAGCCATCGCTGAATACGAGATGCCGCCTCAGCCGCATTTGAGCACGGACGGCAACTACAGGAGCACGCCGGCCCTTGCTACGGCTTCCTTAACCTCATCTGGCATCGCGAGATCCTCGTCGAGGCCCACCAAGGGACCTCGGCAGTCGGGTAAATTGAAATCAAGACCGACTGCCCGACTGGTGGCGAACAAACCTCAGAACTACGGCCAAATTATTTCCTACCAAACCAAATCTCCCGTGCCTTTGGACTGCCCGTCAGCCTGCACCTGCAACCTTCAGATTTCAGACCTCGGCCTCAACGTCAACTGCCAGGAGCGAAAGATTGAGCACATTTCCGATTTAGAACCCAAACCTTACAACCCCAAAAAGATGTATCTCACTGGGAACTATATCCCCGTGGTGCGAAGAACGGATTTCATTGAGGCAACTGGATTAGATTTGCTTCATCTGGGCAACAATCGGATAGCTCAAATCCACGACAGAGCTTTTGGTGATTTGACTCATCTCAGGCGACTCTACCTTAACGGGAATTTGATAGACCACCTTACCGCAGATGTTTTCTATGGACTAGAGAGTCTGCAGTTTCTATATTTAGAATACAACGTCATTAAGGAAATCACAGCGGACACGTTCCAGCACGTCCCTAAACTCCAGCTACTGTTTTTAAACAACAACCTCTTGAAAACACTTCCGGTAGGGGCATTTCATGGCCTCACGTTGGCCCGCCTCAATCTTCGCAGCAACCACCTGCGATATCTACCGGTCAGCGGTGTGCTGGATCAGCTGACAGCGCTGGTGCAGGTGGATTTGTACGAAAACCCCTGGGATTGCTCTTGTAGCATTCTCGACTTGAAGATGTGGGTGGAACAGCTCAGCACGGGCACTGTTGTCAACAATGTCATCTGTGGCTCACCCAAGAGGCTCGCTGGGGAAGACATGCGATACATCAAGACAGCTAATTTCTGCCCTAATAACTCGGTCATGCCGGCGTCAATGATTCCACCCTCGGAGGAATCCATCCCTGGCAGCACCATCACAATAGAAACATCACTAGACTCTGACACACGGTACAGTGCCATTCCTTTATCCGTGATGATCCTTGCCCTCTTACTCATGTTCATTATGTCCGTGTTCGTGGCTGCAGGACTGTTTGTAACAGTGAGAAAGAGACACCTTAAGAATCAACACGAGCAGAATAATTCCATGAACGCTTGTATTAGCTCGCTTAACATGGAGTACGGACTGTACAAAAAGGGATCCGTCCCAAAGGTCAGAACATCAGCCGGACACGTGTATGAATATATTCCACCCCCTTCTGAGCAAACAAGCAGAACTCCAGGTCACGCTTCTGCCGACAGCAAATCTGCCGAGGGATTTCCGGACTTCCACCAGCTCAGCGGCGCCTTTCTGGGGAATTCGGACGAAGACGCGGCGAGTAATGTCATAGGCTCGGAATACAGCACCGCTGCTTCGGAGCCACTCAATAAGCCTTTCGGCATGAAACAAGATGATCCGTCGTGCTACAGAGAAGTCCTCAATCCGGAGCAGAAGCCCCACTACAGTCATACGCTACCTTGCAGACATGCAGCGCGTCAGGCCGGTCAACACACGTCAGACTTTGACGTAAGGCCTCAGTACGTGCATCCCGACAGAGTCCAACAGACAATATTGTACTGCACGACGCCGAGTACTGTTTACGTGGAGCCAAACAGAAGCGAATATTGGGAACTGAAAGCAAAGCTTCACATTGATCCGGATTATCTTGAGGTTCTTGAAAAAAGAACAACATTTACACAGTTTTAAAGTACCTTGGCTGACAAACATTGAATCGGGACTTTATACTTCAACACAAAAAGGTAAAACGTGACGGCATCTTCAGTGGTATGAAGGATTGCAGCATGCGTTGGCGCAATGCTCGAGCTTTGTGGCATCGAGTAACGACTTTGGGTCTTATCTGGCATGTACGGCATGTCAGATGGTTCAATCACAAGTACAGCGACTTGTATTGAAGACGCGTTGAGATATGAACAATTCATTGGGACCATATGGCTTCGAGTGACACGTGACTTTGTTGTTGTTTCTAGATTTGATTAAATGTCCAAACTCAGCTGTATTTTGCACTGGAGAACTACATAACTACACAAACTCAAGATTTTACACAAAAAATAATTAGGTGGACAATTTTGTGTTGTGTGGGATGGCGGGTTGTTGTTTGGGAAACTGTTTTTGCAAGTTATATGTTCTAACACTGTAGCCTAAAAGTGTCAGACAGAGAGTCTCCCTCAGCGAATAAAAAAAATAGTTGGGGCTGCCCCGACGTTTATCACAGCGGATCTAACACCAAAATGATTCATGACTGTGCAGCGTGCATAATGCTCTTTTTATTGCAGTGGCAAGATAGGATGGTAGGCCTTTTAATAACGCTTTCCTTAACAAAATTATCTTCAGGAGCTCGGTATGTGCAAGTTTTCCGCTCGCTAGGAACAATGAAATCACTCCATACATTCCGAACTTTGATGAATCGGTTATGAACATTTTGTTTTTTTCCTCAGACTGCGGCTGTCACTCTCGTTAGTTGAGGCGAACCTCAATCTCTTAACACCTCAATGTACACTACTGTTGATTATTGAAGGGAAACGAAACATATTTTGAAAACCTAGCCAGAACTAAAGCAAAAATAATATGATAATTGCAGCTAGATATTCAGCGCACCATGTTCATGTTTTGTGGAGTATTTTGCTTTTACCATTTCATTTTATGAAGTCAAGTTGTGCTGAATGAACAGGGTATTTCAAAAAGTTTTACAAAGTTTCAAAGTGAGGAAGTAAATACATAAAAATATAAATGAAAGACCAAATTTAAACATACAATTACTAAGTTTGATACGTTTGTTAGATTTTACACATAAGATAACATTTTTTGAACGAGAATTTAAATTTGTTATTAGTTTAGCTTAGTTTAAACACTGCTAGCAAGATTTAGCCTAATTTCAATAGTCCCTCCCCCTCTACTCTGACTAAAGCTTTCACTAACGTACACAAGATGTGCATGGTCAGGTGTCATTGTAATACGAGCTGTTTTAAAAGATATTCTAGGGACATGTCGAATTGATTAAAAATAAAAAAAAAGGGGCATTTTTGGTATTTAACAGAGGTGGATAGTCCGCATAGTTTCAGCAAACCTCTTGAAGCCCAAAGTAACCGGTCAGCGCATGTAAGCACACATTAAATGACCGACATCGACAATCATGCCTTCTGTCTCGGGTTGGATAGTTTCTTAAAAGTCAAACTAGAAAAACAAGATTGGACTTTGTCCGTTTGATTACTTGTGCTTCATGTTCAGAATCTAACATACAATCTAATCACAACGAGTCAAAATAACATTTGTGATATGGTGTGGAAAACTAGCATGTAACAAAACTATTTTTCTTCCTATTTTCATTACAGTTTGCTCCATGTTGACTCCTGCTCGAATCAATGCTTTTTTTTCTTCTTGCTAGCCCACATCTTTCTCGTTTGCATATCAAGCGGGAAAGCGAGATCACTTGAGGGCTAAATGCTAAGAATCCACTTTTGACAGGATGACCCGAGACGCATGTTAATGCTGCCTGAGCCTCGTTTCGAGTCAGTGCCAGTGCTGCCCTATGTACGTAATGCTTAACAATTCAAATTAAATGTGTAAATATGAACAATCAAGCAGAAAGCCAGGCCCCTAATGACTCATCTTTTCATAACAGACACCCCGGAGCTATTTCATTTGCAATAATGTGTGCTTTTTATTCTCAAATCGGTTGCATTTCATTAGCGCTAATCAGACGTGAAGATTATCTAAAAATAAACCACGTTGTTTCCACGGATATTTACCACCAACTCTTTCTTACGAAGTTGAAATTAATTTGTTAAAGTGCCCATCCGTTTTGACCTGAGTAGGCGTGAAGTGAGGTGAGTCATTTTGCTGAAATTGGACACATTTGACAAGGTGAAGAACATACAATTGTTGCGGAGGAGCTCCGAAAATCATCTCGAGAGCTTTCCGGTTTGCAGATTGAGACCAAAGAGAGAATCCAAAAATTAAAGGGAGCCGACCACTTGTTTATATGATAATCTCTCCAAATCAGTGGTGTTCCCTCAAAGCTTCCCGCAGGGGATTACGGACAACTGCTGCATTTGTTTGGAATTGATTCATGATGTAACTCCAACGTGAAATGTTGGAAATGATTATTATCATAACTGGTCCCTCTTTTGAAAATGCACTACGGACTTGCAAGAGTCAACAATGATGTCACTCCTTGAATTGTGCAGTATTGTTTGTGTTCCTAGAGCCATACAGATGCTCTGAAGAGTAACCTTGGACATCCTGTACAGACTGCCGTGCGTTCCATGAACTGCTTAGAAACAGTATGCGGGCCATGCTTATAATAAAATGCTACAGGAATAGTCGTCAAAAAAGATTGAAATGGGTTATGATTTTAGGAAAAATATGATATTTTAAGACAGTAAAGTTTTGTTGTTTTTCGGCAAAAAGCATGACTATTCTGTTATAGTGTAGATTTTGTACTTCCGCTTATTGTATTTGTGTCATTTCACAAATCTATTCTAGTTAAAAGAACACCTCAAATATTATCACTAGTAATATGAGGAATTTATTCTCATTACTAATATAATTTAAATTAGACCCAAATTTTCCATTTTTTTTTTCCTGTACATTTCTTTCAAATGCTTTGGTCAGAACATTGCGATTATAATTTACTTCTCAAAAACATAATTGATTTTATTCTCACAATATTACAAATTTATTCATTTGACTCAAGATATTTTTCTTCAACACTTGACAATGGCTTTAAAGAATTAAAAAGCACAAAAAAACACAAATGGAATTTCTGGATAGAGGCATATCTGATGTAATATGCATAGAGGGTTCCATGAGAGAAAATTATGCAGTCTATGGAATGTCTGGGTCAATACCGTGCAACTAACAAAAGTCCCTGGATTTCCATGAGACTTTAATACACACATCATTTGCAGTAACATGCACTGAAGCTGTCTTCTTAACTCAGCTCCCATGGTTGGAATTTATGCATATTAGTCACGTTGTTGTATGCGTTGTCGGTGTCTTGACTCAACGTGTTCGTCGTCATGCGGTGAATCGTACCACGAACTGACTGAAGAAGTATTTTTGAAGTGTGTAAGCACCAAATAGGATAAAAGAGGATAAATCACAACATGAATGGTATCTCACGCGCTTTCTGTTGATGATGTCAAAAAGCAAGCCTGTGTGCAAACAAGGTATTTGCTGTATATAATTAATATATTTATACCGTATATGTTTTGCAATGTTTGTGTATGTAAATCAATGACTGAAGATTTTAATTTGTAACTTGGGACTATTGGTCTAGGCCAGTGCTTCTCAAATAGTGGGGCGCGCCCCCCTTGGGGGGCGCCGTGCTATACCTGGGGGGGCGCGTGTGACCCTGGGGAACAGGCTTTTTTTTTGCAGTACTAGAATAAAGTCTTCCCAGCAGGGGGCAGTGGCGCTCTCATTGTTACTTCTGTGACATTTTACGACTTACAAGACAAGTTAGGATAGTCACGGTGGGGAGGGGGGGGGCGCGAATAGTTTTCTTCTTGCTAAGGGGGGGCGCGAATAGTTTTCTTCTTGCTAAGGGGGGGCGTAACAGAAAATAATTGAGAAGCACTGGTCTAGGCAAGGGCGTCATCTCCTTTTGGAATATTGCATTAAGAAGTCCAAATATATTGAGAAGAAGAATTACTAGTCAAGATTTTAACAATACTAAAATTCCCGCAAAATAGTATGAGTTCATTCTTGTGAAGCTACAACTTCTTTTTCTGTAAATGATATGTTTATTTTTGTGATCCCGTCACGAGAATAAAGATCAAAATCTCGTATTCTTCTGAGAATTGTGAAAATGCATGTCAAAAATCTTTAGTGTATGATACGGAGGAGGGTAAAGTGTAATTTTATGAGAATAAAGTCATTTCAATGATGTCAAAATTGCCCAAAAATGTAAATTTATATGATTGATTTTTATATACTTTATGTGAGAGATAAAGATTTCCTTTATGTAGAACCTTACTCACTTGTATGAACTCTTCTAGAATGTTTTTTTTTTCCCAGTGCGGCCCTCATACGCCTTAGTAATATGCAAACGTCTGGTATAGAACAAATGCACTCTGTGTCTTATTAATTTAGTTTTTGTTGAGTTGACAAAAGAAATTCTCTGTTTTAGTTTTATCCGTGCGGAATTGCAAGGACTGAAATACGATTACAAGCACTGGTAAGATTAGTCAAAGAAGGTTTCTTTACAGTATATGTGCTGCTGCTTTAGTTGCTAGTTGATGAATAAAAATATATGCGTTCATTTCAAATTGCCTCTGTCTTCCTTTCAGCATGTCTGCACGTGGCCTCCAATCCCCATTGGTGTTTTTTAGGGCATTACTAAAATTAAAATGGCCACTTTAGAATTTCAAATCAGGTTTCATGGTTTCAATCAAGTAAATGGGCTGTAATGATGCGTTACATAAGGAACGCTAAGATTCGGACGATGGGACGTCACCAATTCGATATTCCGAGTGTGTCAGCAAACAACTTAAGCGGAACATGCTCAGGGCCATTTTGCAAAATATGCCTTTTTTTTGGTAGGGCAACATTGTTGGAAGTGAAATGAGACGTCATCCTCCAAGACTGAAGCGTATATTTGCATACAAACGTTTGCTAATCAATTGTACTGTTCGCACCGCAGACGTAGCTTCAAATCAAGGTCTGGTAGCCATGGAAACCATCACATGGCTGACACAGAAAATAATAAGAGGCCCTTATACTTATGAATTGTAGATAATTGTACCATTGGGATTTTGACATACCACTACATCTGTTGGTCATTATTAAAACAAGAGATTGTTCCCTATTTTCAGACAAACAGCCAAAGATTACCTTTTTTTTTTGACTCATCTGCTTGTCAAAACGGCAGTGTTATGTTGTTTAGCAGTTTTGCCGGGGAGAGGGGGAAATTAGGGCAGATCTACATTATGTAAGCTCCAAAAGACACGTCAAGCGCTGCGAAGACAGCGTATGACTGCGAGCCTTTGCCGAGAGAGGAAACCTTGACTATCGACTCGCATCAGGCGAGCGGACGCGGCGGAAACGCCGCTGACTCAAAGCTTCTTGATACTTGCATCTTCCTTTTCACCGCCGAGAAGACAACCGCACATCTGGTACACGACGCGATGCCTCGCGGTTGTTAAAGTCTTAGACATATGTCTCGAGCCCCCGGTGCCTGCAAGCTTTCTTAGTCATTATACTTACACGAGTAAGAAAATTGACTTATTGCGTTAGTCTGACTGAAACAAGACGATAATATACGTATACGTAAACATTTTGCTCTAACTGACATCACAATTGTTGACATCACATTTGCCCGAGGGGATCTATTATACGGAAGGCCTTTAGTAGAGTTCATGCTAAGGGAAAGTCGAAATCAAAGGGGACGAGGGATGATGGAAAATTCACAATTTAATTGATAAGTTCAAAAGCCAACAAGTGCCATTTAGTTGAAAATAGGCTCCTATCACAGCATTGTTCAATGTTGCATTTCTTAATACTACAAAACCAAACAAATCTTATGCAAAGCCTGTCGGAAATAAGATTTATTCCAGAGAACCAAAAGAGCCATAATATTACTTTTACTGCGGCTAGCATATTCTACATTGAAAGCAGTCTTGAGGCCATACGTTATCATGTGTCCTTATAAGTGTTTGCAAGTGAGCTTGAGCTATGCTAACTTGCGTGAAATATTCCAAGAGAGATAATGTCGTGAATTCATCACTGAGATTCGCCGTCAGATTCTGTGAGAAAGGGCAAGTCTTGGCCATCTTGAAGATAACTGTGCAATCAGCGTGACTTGTCTCTCTCCCTTTGAAGGCTAAGGTAAGATTAGGCGTTAGTATAAGAGATGCTTGTCAAGTACACTCATAGGATATTAATTTTCATTCACAAGGTGTAATACTGACAATTTCAGTGTAATTTTACAGTTGTGGGAAAAAATTTTAACGTGTCTGCCTATTGAGAAAAATCTTGTCTTTATCTTCTGTCTTTTGCCGTGAAATTACGTCAAAGGTCTCTTTAAAAGACAAAAGGGGTTTTTTTTCAAATTACCGTATTTTCCGCACTATAAGGCACACCTACAAACCTCCAATTTTCACCAACCATCAAGTGACTCACAAAACACTGCAGAGATCCGAGGGTCTCCTTAAACGCTTTTTGTCATTAATGTAAAATCATATTTAATACTCAGCAAGGACTCCAAGCTTTAATTCATGTGAGAGCCTGTTGCCGTGCTTGGATCACATTCAGACGACTTTATTGATCTCGGTGGGGGCAATTAATTTTGCAGCTCCCAGGTCCAAATGCGCACTCACAAACTAAACAAACACTTAATAGGGCATACAAAACAGATTGCAATAAATAAATAAATAAATAAATAATGAGATAAAAGCAATGCAGCAATAAAAACCCACATAAAGAACTACAGAATTTCAGTTAGCAAATGGCTTCTGTAGTTGACGCAAATAGCAACTGCAAGGCGTCAATTAAAAGGACGCCCACTGCTTGAGGAAATTCGTGACTAACGTGTCTGTCACTCGGTAGAACAAAGACCTCTGCCAAGCCCCGCCCCTTTCAATTTGTGAGTGAGCTAGCTACTTCCTGTTTCATTATAACTATTGTATGGAGCTTGATAGTCAGTAATGGAGGGACGATTGAGGTTAACGCATTACATTGGAACAATACAGCAATATATTATGATTTTCTTTTATTATTATTGCAGTAATTGAATCCAGTATCGGATTACAATATCGGGGCTACAAGACAAGATTGTACAAACAATGCCGAACCAATCCTCACAAGCAGAATCTCTAACTCTTCAGTAGAGGCAATGTTTTAGAATGAATAAAGAGAATATGCACATTTATCGTACAGCAAAAAGTTTTGACATTTTGGTTTTAGTTCCCCTTTAAAGGGACAAAGTCATATATTTAAAGGTTTGCCATCTAAACACCAACTCTACATCTCGGAGTAAACTTTTCGGGAACAGAAAGTACATGAAGCCGATGCCGACTTGTTTAATAGTCCCTTTACGAGAGAACGAGCTCGATAAAGCAGGATTTTCTTTCCTTTGCGTTTAAGAAAACTGCCACGTACAGGCGACGACGTTGTCAAAACAATCCCGGCTCACACTGAGCTGTAAAAATGATTGAAAACCCCTGACTGCATATTCTGTCTTCCAATATGATTGATGGCGGTAATATGTCATTGTTGGTCACAGTATATTCTCACTTTGCTGGAGAAGCGCCATCAGGCGAGCCTTGCTTCTGAAAATATACGTTTTTCAGTGTTTAGGTGGGTAGAATAACTTGATGCTTTTGACAAACGTCCATTTTGAGATGTGACCTAAATTCTATTTTATTGTTTTCATTTGACACCATTTAAACAAAACGTGACTGTGCACTTAATTTTCAGTTTGAAAATGGTCCCGTGTGTAGCTACCTTCTTATGATGTAAGGCAATGAGCGAACAAGTTGACAACAAGCTCCAAGTAAGTTAATTGAGAAGGTGAGTTTAATCAGATCAGCGCATGTAAACTGGGAAAAGGATTGTTGTGTAGTTGCATGCTGAAACATGACAAATGTGCGTATTTTGTTCCTGGCAGCACTCAATTTCAGCTGCGTGTTGTACTGTATATTGCATTTATATGTGTGTGAATAAATTATTGACTCAGTGAATTCATGCCTGCCTCCAGGATTGCAGCCAAACACAGTGGCTGCATCCTCTCCTCGTTTAACGTCTCTGTTGGCAAAACAAAGCGAAGGGGCAGACTTCCATTTTTTTTTTGGCTATATTAAATACAAACAGCAATTTGTCTGTGTCCGTCACGTTTGTTTATGACAGTGTGATGTCTCCCTGCTGATTTAAGAGGAAATGACACGCTGCGAGGGGCTGGGCAATAAATGCAAACACACACAGGGTTGAAGAGGGGAGGGGTGGAGGGGTCGATGGGGGGGTGGCTTTGGCAGGGGGCGGCATACTGCCAGTATATTCGCAACAACACAGAGCTGTTTTTGTTGAAAAGACACTAATATTCATGAGGGCTTATCCGGGCTTATGACTTGCCAAACCTGAGCAAAGTGACACAATCCCTCCTCATCCTTCCATTTAGAGAACACATACGACAGAGGAGACAATTCCAGAGAAAGAAAAGGGGATTTGGCAACCTTGCGAACGGATGCTTAGAGAAGGCTTTCCAAACTGTCTGAGTACATAAGGTAATTCTCTCTGTACGCACGCAAATTAATAACATCCTCCCATGTCAACATGACTCAGTGTTTGTCCCCCCTCACTGTCACTCACTCGGATTCACGCTACCCCGCAGAGCATTAACCTCTGCCCACGCCCCCCCCTTCATATCAGCTCCGCCCTCGCCTGGCTCTGGAGCACATCAAGGGCAAATTGTAGGGCCACGCACCGTTGATGCTGGCCTGGAATTTATAGGGGACAACAAACGGAAATACGTGAACTACATGCTAAATACCACGGAACCTCGGCAAACCACGACCGGGAAGCTTACCTTTGATTTTTTTCAGTTTCTGAATGAATCTGTAATGTAGGATTTTCATCCGTCCATCCATCCATCTATTTTCTAGCACACTTGTCCGCATTTGTGTCACAGGTAAATGACAGATTTTGAGGGATAAAGCAATGAGACCAAGATGAATTATTTCAAAACGTTTCCCACAACAAATGTGATCTGTAAAATTAAATTTGAAAAAATCTAAGTAAAAACACGGGAATACTGTTGTTGCAAAAGTGTGCACACCCTCATAACTTTGTTTCGAGAATAAGCAATACCTTTCAAGCTCATGTCAAGGAAGTCAGCACAGAGTGCTTCTTGCTTAACCCCAAGTCAAGTTCAGCTAGACTTTTCCTGACATTTGTTTTTGCTTTCGAAAAGAAACCTGAAGGTGTTGTGCTGAAACTGGATGCTATTTCGGAAACTTTCATCATTCCCTCCACCTCCATCTTAAGAAAAGGAGCAGGTGTTATTTGGGTGATAAGCAGTGTTGTGTTTGTCGCAAACAGTTTGGGAATTATGGCCCAAAAATGTTTCTCCTTGGTTTCAGTAGATATTTGTTTCCATTTTGCATGAAGTGACAAAGTTTATGGCAGTTCAAGATGACCCTTTAGTAGTCCACACATGAACATGGAACGGAAAACCCTCAAAATGAAATAAAATTTAACTTGCCCAATGATAAGGAAAAAAAACACAATGTTTACTCTGATTGTCATCCAGAATTCATTAAAAATATATTCCACGTTGCAGTCTGTTTATCCAGGGGTTCATTTAGCCTGGATACATGCCAGTTTTTGGCTGCAGAGCTCTCGACAAATGAAAGTCTGAATGTTTGCAGCAAATTTTGCAGGAAAGGAAAAATAAGGCTGACATCAGAACTGACAGTTCTATTAAAACCACGCTGAAGCCGATTACTTCACAACCTTACAAAGACACATTTTAACCAAGATAATTCAGCACTATATGTTATTCCCTACGTTCTTTTACAAATATGTCATCACTTTGCCCACCAAAAACTAATGCGATCCAGCAGCACAATTTAACGCTGTGACACGTATGACTGCAGATTGCGACGGAAAAAATTCTGGAACAACCGGCCTTCCACAGACGGGAGGAGCTGACCGCTCGGCCGTAAATGAAGTTGGCCCTGAAGAGCGGCAGTTAATCACTCATGCCTGTAGTGGAAGAGACTTATGTAGTTCGAGTAGGTAATATGTATCAGGTCATCATGGAGTTTTCAATATTTGTATGGGTGGACATAACTTCAGCATTGCATTTGCGTTAATGAGGCAAGCTTTTATCCCTTATTAAATGACTACTTGAACTTAAAATGTTTTACACAAAATGAATAAGTCAGCAAAATAATTGAAAAATAATAATGATACCACAGGTTGTAAGATATGTTTCATTTCACTTTACAACTCAGCATTACATTTTATTGTAGCTTTGTGTACGAGCTGGCACACCAACTAATTTAACTGATCACAAAGGAAAGCAACATTTTTTTAGTTCCGTAAGGCTTTACTTTTTTGTGTAATTAAAGCATAGCAATTGAACATTTTATTTTTAGTCTACACAGTGGTTGCCAGCAAATTAGAAAAAATGAATGGAAAAACATAGCTCTGTGGCCACATTAATCAGACAGAGATGAATAATAATAATAATAGTAATAATAATAGGGATGAAAATGCATATTTTTCTATTTGATGCAATTAAAAAAAACTACCCAGGCAATAGAGTGCAATATGTTTTTCCACAGTGCAGTGTCACATAAATGACACTGAGCCAATAAGGACTCAGGCGGAGTCCCTGGGCCAATGTGGCATCAGAATGAACACTTGGGGGCATACAGTGACCCGCATAGCTACATAGATCCACACATGCTTTTGGCATCTGGTGCACTAACATCACAGCAAAGTACATACATACATGCCGCACAGGGCACTGTCTGTTTAAATTATGGCTTTCCTTACGCCGTTTCACAAAAACACTTTGAGCAATTCCAGCCAGATATTTCTTTTTCTACTTTCTTCTTTTTCATTCTGTTTCATTTGAGTATCACTATAATGACCAAATAATCATAATCATGATAGATTCATATTAGGCACTTTTATGTGGGGGTGATATGAGGTATCCTAAATACCAAAAAATACTTTTGCATAGCCCATCTTGTTATATATGCATTGGATGCATTAGTCAAGAGACTGGTGCACTAAATAGCAACAGCAAATGAGAACAATGTCCTACTTTATCTCAACTCTATGGTCTAAATGGAGACTGGCAATTTAAAAGTTCAAGAAATGAAAGAAATGAAAAACAAGCTTGACCATACTTCGCACACTGAAGAAGAGAGAAAACTACCAACTACCGGTCTTACTTATTTATGGCATCATTTGAACCCTGAACCGATTTCCAATTTACTTCGGGTAGATTTTTCCAAATGAACATAATGTCACACTGGGATGGTCAAAAAGGTTTCAAAAATACTCGAAGAACAAAATATATTTGTTTCAAGGTCCAAAAACATTGGGGTACTGCAGCATGGTGAAATGTTTTTAGAATCCAAACAAGTTTGACCTCCGCTGAAAAGTCAAGCTACAGCTGTTGAACCGACTGTTTCCGTTTTCAGTTTTAAAAATCCACTTTGTATAATTGCAAAAACTGTTTTTTTTGTTTTTTTTAAATTGAGTCGTACTGCTTTCGCATAAAGTGTGGGCAAGATTTTGTGACCGCACACCAGCTAACATTTAAAAAAGATCATTCTAATGTAAGACACTGGAGAGATTGCGCCAGAGTTCCTAAAAACACTTTTCTGTGTTTCTTCCCTCGCTGTGCACATCCTTGTGGGCTTTGCAGCCAGCTACAATGGAGTCGGACAGATGGCGAGGTGGGTGTGTTGGGTAACCATCTTCCGAACCCCTGGGAGCACGACCATACTCAAGCTGTCAAGCAAATGTCTTCACCCACCGTCAGATGCGACGTAATACCATGCGATGCTTTGACAGGCCTGTTTACAGTTGTTCAGACGCCCTAAAATGACGCATCGAGACATTGACGCTGATGCAAAAACTTGGTTGGAATATCGTGAAGAGCTTGCTTTCCCTCCAAACATTTATCACCTTTTCAGCAGAAGGACAACCTGTCATCTCGTTCAAATAGATTTCCCTGTCCATTTGGGACAGAACACATTGAAGGGAGTCTTTTTCGTCTTTGAACATTCAAGAAGGATTTGAACATTAAGAGGACAATTTTTTGTTTCGCTAGCAATCAATCCTTTGGAATATTTGTTTCAGAAGAATCCTTTAAATCTGCCCTTGAGATAAAGTGAAATGAGATCTTGATAGATTTGCACAGATTATTTGGTACGAAATTTCCAACAGCCTATAATAAATACCCCCCCGAATTTTGAATTGCAAATTGTTGGACTTTAGGGCTTTCAAAGTTCCTCTGAATTAACTGGAAAATAAGTAGTGCAAAAAGGCAGATCAGTGCTTGTTGTTTTTTTTAAAGCAGTTCTAAGCAGTTCTTTGAGGGGTTGTTTCTCAATGTCACAGCAGAGACCTTATTGATTTCCAACATAAAACAGCCAATGGGGCGAATGTTTAAGGTCACTACATGCAAATTGCCTCTTCTACTGCGTACAATTTTCAATCAGTCCTCTTCAACGTTCAGGGATTATTTCTCTTTGTTGAAACGTGAGTCCTTCTTAATTCGATTAATGTCGCACGAAAGATGCTCGCAATAGCTGGTGCCAAGGATATTTTGCTGCATAAAAGTTTCATTGTCTCTATTTCAAAGCCTGGTGGAGGACGCCGTTTTCAAACGATGAACCGCATCATCCCATTGAAATGAGACGGTTGTTGCTCACAGCTCGCATGCTCGCGTTCTCCCTGAATCCGCTGGGGCAACGCGGCCATCAAGAATTTCCATAAAGTAAAGTAGCAAATAGGTCATGAATGTCATTAATATTCAAAAGGCTCCACTTCAAAGAGCGGTGCGGCAACAGCGGCACGCCACTTTTGACCATTCATATCGTTGCTCATTAACCGCACGAGGATGCATTATGTGCTGTGGGCTATGTACCAGCGGCTGGTGGCGAGGGCATCAAAACAATTTTTACTTTCAAGTTGCCTCCTCCTTGCAGTTTGGAAATCAAGCGCGGCGGCTCCTAACGAGCCGGCGGACTGAGGCGACCCTCCGTCGCAACACACGTCGCATACCGCTCAGTTAATCACGATCCGGCAAAGATACGATGCCGCGACCCCCGCCGTTGCTGATAGATAACTGTCAGCTTGCTTCCTCGATTTGCGAGATTTCATTACAGTTAATGAAAATGACTTCTTTCGATATAACTCGTTTTTTTATGAGATACAGGTCAAATTCATTTCTTTTGAAAATATTATGTTGAATTTTTTTTTTACTAAACTTTAGATCTGGGGACGCCCTGGATACAGAGCAGGAATTTGTTTACGATGTGCAAGATAATCTTTTTTTAATGTACCGTATTTTCCGGACTATAAGGCGCACCGGACTATAAGGCGCACCTTCAATGAATGGCCCATTTTAAAACTTAATCCTTATATAAGGCACATCGGACTATAAAGCGCACCATTAATGCATCATGTCAGATTTTTAATCCAAATCATTCTCCATTTTATCTTTTTTATTTCAACTTCAGATGCGACAAATGACTTTATAATCATAAAATAATGATCCATAGTCTTTTTGATTCATGATTCATAGTCTTCAGCAGGCCACTTATGCTTGATTTCATGACACAATGCTTTGGGCCAGTTTGAATTTAGGAATTTAGTCCATATATAAGGCGCACTGGACTATAAGGCGCACTGTCGGCTTTTGAGAAGATTTTAGGTTTTTAGGTGCCCCTTATAGTCCGGAAAATACGGTATTACATTCTTTATTTGTTAAGAGCTAAAATTTGTGTATAATTGGTGCCGATTATAAATGCATTGAAGAAAAAGATTAAAAACACAAATAACCTTTTTACTTTCGACTCGATTCCTTTTCCTTGACCTTTAATTGCTCACTGTTTTCGGTTTCCAAATTACTTGCTTTTTGTGTCCTGTTCTGTTTTGGTAAGCATGATAGTCTTGTTTCCCAGTATGTAGTCTACTTAAGTGGTTGGTGCCTTGCTGTTTTTATTTTTTTTTAAATATCAAGCTGCCGCTACACGTTATTTATACCATTCACTAGCCTGCTCTTAACAAAACTGGATGAACACCATACAAGGAGTCCATTTGTGAGGTATAACGATCCATTACGCAGCCATTTCGCGTCATTGAAGCATTGATTCCAAGCTCATTTAAGGCTGAGCCCAAAATAGCAACATAAAGTATTTTGCAAGTCCTGCATCTGTCTGGGAGAAAACAAATGTGGCTCTTCAATAGAGTTAACACAAGTCGCATTGCTGCTGTTTGTCTTACATACACGGGGGGAGAAACAAGGAGTCTCCTCTGATGTCTACACAGACATCTCCAAAACACTGAGCAGACCTGAGGCTTTGTAAGGCAAAATTACACCTTTGTTTGGGATTTTCATTAATAAGCCTGACAAAACCAATGACTCAACCCATATTAAAGGTGCGAGCAGAAATGGAAGGGCCACCCTTTTCATCTTGGTTCTGGTTGTCCTCTCTTTCTATATATTTCGTTGACTTCCAACCACACATATATACATATACTAGTATATATACATATGCATACAGAGTCTGTGTGTGTGCATGCATATGTGTATATATACACACACATGCAGAGTATGCTACCTCTCTGATGGCAAAAGCATATTTTAGTCATAAAAACCAAAAGGTCAACTTGCTCAAGTTAGCAGGCAAATTGTTCATCAGTCATCCATCCCTGATGGAGTGTTGAACACAGCTGTATTTGTTGCTGCAGATGCAATGACCACACATGACCGCTACAGATCACTTGGCAAAGAACTCATCCGTGATATAGTGCATCCCACCAAAAAAAATTCAACACTAAAAGAAACACTTTACAAGTAATTGAGGAGTGTGTGTGAATGTGTGTGCATGGAAGAAAGGTAGTTAATGTAAAAAAAAAAAAAAAAAAAAGACCAAAGAAAGCTAGTATTCCCATGGTGGGGCGTTCAGGTGTAGACTGAATGATAACTTCAATGGAAGGCACGCAAAGAAATTATATTTGCATCTACTTAATACCAACCGAGCCACCGGCTACAGCTGAGCTCATCTTCTTATCTTTTTTCTTTTTGTCTTTTTTGTTGCAAATGAAGCTCTCTGTACGGCAGACGCGTGAGAATGGAGATTAGATTTTAAAATCAATTCTTTGAAAGCACTTTTCACCGGTGGCTTTACGGTGTGAAACTCCAAAGAACGGAGGATGAATTATTCAAATGGTCCATTTTGCAACATTTATTAATAATGCAGGCCGTATCTTTAATATCGGAATATCGGAAATTACCTTTGCAGTGAATATACTGTGCGTATGTGCAAAGTAGAAAAGTGCATTAGAAATGTTTTTTTTTCTTTTTTGTTTTAAATACAACTTGTCAAATCAATTTGTGACTTGAGTTTCTAGTTTACACCCAAAATGTCCTCCGTACAGATCAATGCTTATAATGCTCAGGATAAATAATTCAGACTTTTCAAAGACTCCAGTGGACGCTGATGATATTTCATTTCCTCTTGTAAAACATATCGACTGCATGTCTGCGTCTCTCCACAGAGAAGAGTCTCCCAGCGGTTATGGCACAATTAAACGGCTCACCTAGCCGCTGGCTACCCGATCAAAGCAACATCCACTCACAGGAATACAATTGAGTGGGGAAAAGGCTTGTTGCTATAGCAACTTATGCCACTTCTGTGGCACGCGTAATACGCACGACGTGGGAACACATTAAGAACATCAAACAATGTAAGGCTGAGCTTGTACGGCATGAGGGTAGCTGCGGGGTTTGTCAATCGAATCCCGCCTAATTAAAGATGTTTCAGAGATGTTTAATCAAAATTAAATCGCTTGCGCTGATGTGAGTTTGTTTGGCATGATTGTGATCAAAGATTTTGGACAAATGTGTTGGGGACATTTTTTTGCCCATTCATCTTATATTTGTTACATCACTGATGTAGTAGGCTAACTTCTTTTTATTTTTTTTTATGCCTGTCAAAAAAGATGCTACATCTAGTATGCATATTTGGATTCAGTGCTTATGGCATAAGAGCATCCTTGGGAGTCGGACATCTCCTGTATAATTAAGTTGTGCGGATTAAAAGCGGGAACTGGTTGTAATCAGCAGCAGAATAGATTGATAAGCGTTAAGTCACAGTTTTTGATCAGAAGGTCTCGGAATGCTTTGGTTTTTGCGGAATGAGGTCAACTGCTGTGGGTTTGCAGTCAAGTCCATTAAATCAGCGAAGATGACAGGCGAGCTGCTGCGTCTAAATGGTTGGGCAAAATGGAAAAAAAAATGTCCTTCATTTTTGCAGTGTTGTCGATTTGAAGGGTTCTCAAAATTGCAGAACATGCTTATTTGAGACAACATATAGCATTCTAAGTGTTTTTTTTTTTTTTTAGAGATAACATTGCTGGGTTCCTTAAAATAGGCCTCGTGTTCCTGTGCTGAACGAAAAGCTTCCTCAGCGGGATTGGATTACCTACACCAAGCATTGTGTTTAGCATGTTTATGCAAAAAAAAATAAAAAATTACACCGCTGATTTGAGTGAATTTGCACAGTCATCGGTTTGGAATAGAAATGTGGATAAGAAGAATGACAAGGCCATCAACTCTCCTGCCTCGGGATGCAAATTGTACTAATGTCTGCTATTATTCTTACTATTATTATCATTATGAGGGACAATGTTTGGGTTGTTATGTCTCAGACAGGTTTTCTGATTTCACTGTGGCTCCTCTTGTAAATGAAAGGCGCAGATGTTGCAATGCTTTTCACGGGATGGGAATGTTCTCAAACAATGTGCAGCAGTGCACAATGTTTTGCAATGTCAAGTCAATGTGAATGTACTGTAAAAAGCATCAATTATTTACAAACAAAACTTAGTACACTGGAAAGATTTTAAATTCCTGCAGCTCTTTCTTTCATCAAACAGCTTCCTCAGCAGCCCTCCTGACAACACAACACAGGCAAGGACACAATTCACAAACAAACACAATGACCACAATCCTTCCCTGCACTTGCCAGTGTGGCGATTGCGTGTTCGTGGTGACTTGGCACTGAACAGCTCCACAGCGAGTTTTTACGAGTGTTTGAGATAATGTCATGAATAATTACATAGCACATCACTTTACATTTGTCGACAGGGTTACCGAGGTCTTCTCGCGACTAAAATATAAATTAGCATAAAGGAAAGGAGGAGTTAAAAGCAAAGAATGTGGGCTGCTTTAATGTCTGCTTCGAGGTTAGCAGTGCATGACTGACTCTCTTGAATGTATGACCAAGTCCGAGCCAGTTTTGTTTTCTCTTCATTGCTACATTCACACTTGATAGAATTAACTACCAGCATGGTCTAATAGGATCCAATACAACATCTGTATATAAATGTAAGCTTAACACAATTTGACAATATTTATTGTGGTAGCAGGTCATAGTGCTGTGTCAGCAAACAAAGAGGCGAGTACGGCTTTTGTTTTAGTATTACAGTGGTTAACGTTGTTTTACACTTGTATGAAGGTGAAATATGTTAAAATGGTGATTTTAGTTATGCAGTCAATAAACTACACTTGTGGTATGTATTGCTCTCATAATATGATGAATGATGAGGAAAAGATGGTGAAGCCATGCTCATCACTAAGCAAACCTATGATCAAGTGCTTGTCAACACTTTTCACACAAGTCTGGCTAGAACGGCTGTAAAGCGCAGCAAAGCAAAATTGCAGGCAAATAAAAAAGTAAATCGGCCTCTAGGGAGATATTTATAGTAAACAGAACCGGACACCGGTTATGAATTACAAACGGTGAGAAACACCGTACGTCAGCCGGGAGGAGTGGCCTATACCATAAGTACATCAATAGAGTTTGACATATTCATATGAATAATGTTTTTTGTTTGGTTCCACTAGAAGATTCCAAATTGTCCATAGGATAAGTTCCAGCTCACGCATGATCACTTTACGCCAATAATAATGGGCATGGACATTTTGAATCAAGAAAAAAAAAAAAAAGGTATAATATGAATAATTTATAACAAAGCGCTTTAATGATACTAACCATATCCCTCCATTTTTGAAAACATCTAAAGGGACAAACCCATTGTCGACTCTATTAATACTAATATAATGTTAAATTAATATTATAATATATATTAAATATTACATTCATATATTAAATATAATATATTTAATTTATTTATAATTTATTTATATATTTTTTCTGCCTCAGGCTCGGAAAGTTGAGCACGGTACCTCATAGACCCAAAGAGATGACCGGCACCAAATACTGAAAGGAAATAACATACTGTATCGGACTTACAATCAGCCAAGGTTACAATAAATATAAAATTCAATCAAGTTTTTTCATCAAAAGATATGAAGGATTAAAATTGCTTGCTTTTATATACCATTAGCCTGAAGATAATTTTAGAAGCACACCTTAAGATAGTCAAATGAATACCTCTCAAAACTATCTTTGTAAAGGCAGAATCTTTCAAACAGCAGTATTAGAACTCATCCAATTCTGTAAATGGGTCTAATAAAGTGGCGGGCAAGGAAAAAGTCATGACCGAGCAGTGGAGCAACGGGTGACTAATGAACCCAAGTACAACTCATAATTAATTTCATACTGTACGTGACTTCGGCGGGAGTAAACAATTACAGAGAAATTTCAGCATTTAAAACACATCCCGCGATAATTGCAAAGCCCTCGGAGCATATTGTCGGCGGGTGTATTTATAGCAGGCTTGTAGAAAATGGAGGACAAAGAGACAAAACGAGGTAGTACGGTTTTAGACTAATTAACGCTGTGCGTGGCTCTCCCCGCGCGAGCTTACGTTCAAGATGACACCGAGATGTACTTTCTACAAACAAAAAAGGCGCAAAGTGTTCATAACTCCCGACTCGGGGTTTGTACGATCGTGTTTTGCCCATGAATCAAGCCGAGTACTGAGCAGACTTGTCAGCCGTATTGACATCTTGTTAGCACAACCCGCCATAGCTGCCAAAATGGCTGCTCAAAACCGGACTGTTTAAAATGCTAAAGGGAAAGGTCTCGATGCAAGTCATCCTTCCTTTAATCCTCACTCTATTATTCTAAAACGTTGCCTGTAGATAAATAACAACAGCGGAATAATGACGCTACCACTTTGACCCCGAAAGCGTTTATTTCTGTGTGAAAAAATAATAGATCCTGACTCGAGCAGCATCTCAAAACAGATTGTCTTGAGCTGCTTAAGTTTGTCTATATTACATCCAATAATCGTGTCTAAAGTAGTTCAAACAAGAGCTGAATGCAAAGACTTCCCCCATCAATTTGAGTTGATAGCAACAATTTGACCTTGGAACTTCCTCATTAAATTTCCATTATTTCCTATGGGAAACGGTGATCCTAAATGAACCAGTATCTCCAAACAGATTGTCTTCAACCTCTTGCTTCCAGTTTATTGCCATTCAGAACTCGATTAAGTGTATCTATAGAGCTGAATGCAAACACTTTCCATCAATTTAAGTAGACCGCAGTTGGTTAACAATGTGTGCGTGCGTGTGTGTGTGAGGAATGTTAAAAGCTTTTAGAACCAGACAATTCCGAACGGCGTCCGAGAGGTCAGCCGGGCCGAGCCGACGTACGCCCAAACACTATCTAGGGATGGACTGACTCCACAAAACGATTTGCGCATTTTGGCCGCTTCTGTTGCATTCGAGCTGTTGCGTCAGCGTTTCTACGAGACATTGGGATTTGTCTGTTCCCTACAATGAAGTAAATGAAAGAATTAGAGCGAGACACAATGTAGTATCTCTCCCTGGGGATGAGGCGAGAGATGCCGACTGCACGCCGAGGCCACATATTCAGATGCCGCTGGATTAGCCTCCAGCCGGAGAAAAAGCAGAAGAATTGAAATGCAAATAAGATGAGGATTACTGAGACAGCATTCACGGCGCCTCCGCTAACTGCCTGGAACGTCGTGTCTGAGCCTGATGATTATCCTCTATTTACCTACTTGTATTGATAGCTGCTTAATTAAGCAGAAAGGCCATCGAGTCATCAAGGAAATTGTAGAAATGGACTGTTTGCAAAATACAAAACTAAGGTCAGACACATCACTGAGCACAGGTAAAGGGGAGAGCGCAAGAGTTATATAATATTTAATAAAAGGCGCTAAATGAGAAAGGGAGTCGTGTGAACTTCAAAAGGAATGCTCCTTGCTCACCCAGAGGTGTGAAATTGGCTGCCAGAGTTTGCTACATGAAAGGTCCAAATGTGAATTCACTCTAACAGTAATGTCTGAAGGCCATTGACTCTGCATTTCACTAATGAAAATGCACTTACTGTCTTTTGGGTGTAAAGTATTAGATACTGCCTGACTAAAAGGGACTAAGCCGAAAGTCAAAGAACAACAGCATTGCAGTTTTGTGAATATTCTTTCCAAGATCTTTCCACTTTCTGTGAGGAGTGATCGTCTTAAATCGTTCACTGCCATTGACGGCTCAAGATGTCAAATATCAATGTGATGGCAGTGAATGAGTTAATAGGCATTCCGTCAGTAGCCTTGGATTGAGATGAACATATGCACACGACATAACAGCAAGCGTCTCTCATCTGACTCAGAGGGAAGTGGGGGGAAAAAAAAAAAAAGCTAATTCCTTCTTAACATATAAAACGTGAGCTACAATTAAAAGTAAAATGTTACATTCAGTACCATAGGGACGTGTGGTAAAAATAATAATGGATCTCAAATTTTAGTGGTGCTTGAGCGCTCCCCAAAAATTGGCGAGGAACACCTACTTTATGTTCAGCACCGTTTTGAAGGATCTGGGATACACACAGCTCCGCGCTCACCAACACGGGACTTGGCAGCTGGTAACCCTCGAGGACCACATAAGTAGCCCATGAACCTGTTAAAAATAGAAAAGCTCGTTATTGTTCTTATGTTATTTGTCTGAAATGCTATTGAAGTGAAGATTTGAAATTTAACTGATTGGAGAGATTCATAATAGCAAGGTTGCATATTTACATTTTCTGCCGTCCTTATGTGATTTACAGCTTAAACATAGCAATGGCACCAATTAATCACTTCTACAGAAAATATAAATACTGAATCTTTTTCACTTTAATTATATGTCAAAACTCTAGGTGTATTCATTGAATGTATCACATTTATTGTGGTTGCAGTTTGCAGGGTAGAAAAGTTCATCTCAAGACATCAGAATGAACATACTGCATTGTCATACAAAAGTCATGACGCAGCTTTTGAACTGGAATTTATTGGATGATGCATTGTACTGGTACCTTGTTGGAGAGCGCCCACTAGTGGCATCGTTTATAATAGCAGCAAGGGTTTAAAAGAAAACGTGTATTTTTCCTGCTCGTCTTTGATTTGTTATCTAAGTATTTGTTGTTAAATTTTCTCATTCAAAGGATTTCACTCGGAAGGATCTGCACAAACTAGTATGAGGTTTGAAGTAAAATGTACATTATATATATGTATATATTTTAAAAATGCTTAAAAAGATATTGTAGTGTATAATCAGCCATTGTTACAAAGCCCTGAAAAACTTAAAATTACATTAAAATTGAAAACAATTTTGTGCAGATGCAACAAAGTCCAGATAAATTGTGAATGACAGGTTTTACAGTAACAAAACGAGTAAAAAGACTAGGGTGTGGATACTTTTGCAAGACACTGCACAAATATATTCTGCATCATCATGATAGTGTGTGGACAAGGATAATGACAAATGGATGTTGTTGTTTTTTTAAACAAATTTTGAGATTTTATTTTATCATACAGTATATGGATGGCGTACACAAAAGTCTATTAGGACATTTTCTGTGCTTAGCACATTCTCATGGCAAATTTGTAAAGCATCCTAATTAATTCAAGTGAGGTCAAGTTTCCAGGCTGTTGTAGAGCTTGCAGTGAAGGTAGGCCATCTTCTCAGTTCTGCTTTTTCTCAACATGGAAATCCATTCGTTATAGCAAAGCTCTACAACCTTGTAACCCGCCAACTCCAGTTGCCTTCTCTTCATGGCGTAAAGTCCCAATAGCTGCTGTGACTGTATGCAGTAGTGGTTCCGGCTGGAAACCTGGATGGCGAGTTTCACGACGGCGCCGGGGTCTGCGGGGGCTGATCTTCGGCTGCTGGGAGCGGTGATCATTTCTGTGATGGCGCCCGTCAAGTTTAGCCCGGTGTCAAACAAAGTTTCTCTTTCATCGGGCTGCACAGCAGAAAGAGTTTGAACTTTGGGAGGGGCGATTGGTGGACCTGGGAGGTTCTTGGCATTTGTAAGTTGTGCTATGAGATTGTCAGTCACGCTCACGCCTAGATTCATTCTCTCAAAACCCTGCTTTGGAGGACATCTGGAAGAACTGTTCTGGATGACTGTTTGAGATTCCGGATTAACGGGAACGGGCTGACCGGAAGAGTCAAGGTGCACTTCAAGGTCGATGGATCGCATGTGGGGCAGGATCATTCTTTTCCACACAAACTTGTCTCCTCCCAGCAATTCTTGCAGTGCAGCCTCTGCCTCCTTCACCTCAAATCTCTGGCACACGTCCGATTGGACAAACTTCCACAACATTTCTTTCACCTCTTCTCTCAGTTGGAGGCTCAACCGAGGACCGGTCCAGTGAGGCAACTCCAGAGCCACGGCTCCGTCCAAGGTGAACAAGTCTTTCTTCAGATCCAGCTGCGGTGACTTCAGCGCTAAACTGACAAAATCCGGGCTCAAGGCTAACTCGATCAGGTCCTCGGGGAACCGCGAGACGAAGGCTAGGCCGAGAAGACCGGTGAGCAGATGTTCTGGGTGGCGTAGAAATTCAGCCTTCTTCAATCTAAGCGCCTCGGTAAGACTTTGGTAAAAATCCGGGCTTTGAGCAGGGAGGAAGCCTAAATTGCCTAAAGCCCACAACAGCTTGCATGAGTCTTTACTCCGGCAGTGTGGCACCAGCGCCGGAATTCTCTCGCCGATGGCGACGAGGATGCCGTCGTTGCGGTAATGTAAAGCCGAGCAAGCCAGCGCCACGTGCATGAGCCCCTGAACACCCATCCCGTGAGATCGCCGTGGTACCTCGTGCGTCATGGCCTCCATCCAGGCACTGTGAAACAAGTAGCTAAAACGCAGGTATTTGAACACATTGACCATGGCAAAGTCACTCATATCCCCAACGAGGGAGTGCGCCTTATTGATGAGGCGATTCACCGCTCCCTCTGAAAGGGCTGTTTGGGATTTGAAGAGGCCCAAGCAGACTGCGCCAACCTCCTCCGGCTGGAGCTGCTGGACGTGTCGCATGACTAACTGCTCGATGGGCTCAATCAGGACTTTGGGGCACTGCCTCCCTTCTCCCATGATGTACAAAAGTTGGACCAGCTCTGGGAGCCTGACTTGTCCCAGATACAAATGGACTAAGCCATAAAGTTGCTTGAGGAATTGAGGTACCTTCCTGCCAAGGCAGCGCCACAAGTCGGCTGCAAAGAGCAACTGGTCCAAAGTCATCTGGTCGGCACGGCGTCTCAGCTCGGCTTCGTACAGCCCGAGTACCGTGTGACTATGAGGCATTTCCAGCCACACTAATGAGCTCAGTATGTTCAGCAGCTCAAGTAGAGAAAAGAGGCGAAGGTTCTCCACTGAGTAGCGAAGAAGTATGATGAAGCGTTGGTCGGTCTTCACCAGTGACACCTTGTCAGCGTCGGTGTGGCTGAGCTCCTCAAAGAAACGACAAATGTCGGACGGTTTCATGCTGCCTTTAAGGACAGACACTTTTCGGAGTACTTGCACCACCTGTTCCCATTCAATAGGAGGAGGTCTTTGGGTAAGATCAAGGGTTCTGGATGAATAATCAGGCCGGCACTTGAGAAAGGCACGAGCGTCAACGTGAACATCAGGCGACGTGGATATTCTTTGATGGTGCTGCACTGATATTTTGGATTCGGAACTTCTGTTGAAGGCTAAGTCGAGCAAAGTGTTTTTGGAGCTGGAAAGATGTCGCGAGGAGTTTATGCTGTAGCAATTGCTCTGCTGCCAGAAGGAAGGAGCCAGAGTGGGGAGACATGGTTCTTCATCATCAATATCACCTTGACTGTTGGAGAGGGCAGATTTAGTTCCTACAGGGTGGTGATATGAAGATGGGCTATAATGGACCCTGTAGTCATCAAGCGGAAGGGCATCCATGAGTTGGAACGCAGATGTTCTTTTGTCTTGCTCATCCGACTCAATGTCAAGTTTGCTAATAACGCGGTGAGCAAAACCCTTTTTCAAACCCGAAAGGGAGCGTAGCCTCGGTCTCAAGTGACACAGCACGCAGGCAGCCATGAATCTGTCAGCTGAAAAAGACAAATACGAGACTGTTGACGGTTTTGTTTTGTTTTATATCACAATGTAATGTTATAGTGTAAATGTAAACTAAGAGGGGCTTTTACAGCTACACTGAAAATACCAAGTACAAATGATTAAATCATAAAAAAAAAACAGTACAAGAATAAAAGTGAAACAGGTACTATTTCATTATATTATGAACTCACTCAAAATTTCATGCAATATGTACTATTTATTCCCATAATATTTACTGTAAACATTATCATCCGAACTAGGACACATTTTTAATAGGGTCTGTTTAAATCATCCAAGTAAATGCAATTACATTTTGAAACGGATTTTGCCTTCTGCTTAATCACGCATGTATCAACAGTAAATACATTTGTGAAAGTCAAGGACTGGGGAAAAAAATCCTTAAAATCTAATGTTTTATGTTAGTTATTTCTTATAAAGATGAAATACAAACGAGCTGCACTATACTTATTTATATGCATGACTTGGTTACGTTGCACCATTGGACGTAACCTTTCACTGACAATAGCAATAAAATCGCTTTCTAGGGTACAGTAAATTAATTCCAATGAGAGTCATTTCTGCGACAGACAGATGACCATCCACCATTGAACACACTTTTAATTAATTATTACTGAACATGCCTTGACACAACTATACCATAACACTGGAGACCATGCAAACACGGAATGTTGCAATTGATTAAGGGCAATGTTGTTTACACTTTGTATTAACCTCCTTTACATTTGTGTGTTCGGAAGAATTACGAACACATAGGTGTTCACACTAAACTCACCATTGCTTCCTCGACGTGAAAATGTAGATGTGATGGTATTGACGTAGAGATGACATGTAGTTGTGCATGGGGAAGGTGAACGTCCCATGCAGTCTCCCACTACGAAATTGACAGGAAATCCTGAAATACTTATACCTTCATAATAAAAAGCTTCAAGCCGTTCCAGGGAACATTGTGAGCTAAGACGAATAAAGGCAAGGGATATATTTCACTTTTGTGCAAAATATGTCGAAATGAATTGCTACATGGCAGTTTCTTGGTCGTTTATGGTGTTTAAGTGTAATCACGTGAATGGATAAGTTCTTATTTTGAAATATTTCAAATGTCATGGATACTTCCGATAAAGGCGGTCGTAACGTAGCAGCGTTACCTACGGTAACCCGGTCGTGACAAAAAGACCAAACGCAATTTTTAATACTTTTGGTTTTAAATTACTTGTTTTTACGTTGTTACACTTTTACAGTAACCATATCAAGCCAAATTGAACGAATATATTTATAATAGTTTCATAATGATTTCAATGCGTAGATACTATATTATACTAATGAAGAGCCTATTAAGACGGCTATTTAAAAGTCATCAGTGATACTACACAAACTAAGCAGAATGTAAACAAACTGAGGCAACTATTAAAAGTGGGTTAATTACATTTTCTTATTCCTAATTGTTTCCACATTGTTAGGAAATTTGTGTTTAGTTTAACAGGAAATGCAAACGTGAATACTTGTATGATCATAATTGTGTAAATAAATGATAAAAGTTGGTCTTGGATATCAGAGTATTTATTTTCATTAATGCATAGGCAAAGACCACACATGAGCCAGAATCACTATTGTTTGCTGGTGTTTTATTTTCAAGCTCGTGTTAAAGTAAAAATTTAAACAGTAGCCCGGGAAAATTCCTTCAACCCTTAAAACAATAAAAGAATTAAACACAACATTAAATTTGCTACTCAGAAGTGTACAAATGAGAAATATATACTGCAGCTACTAACTCTAATTTATAAGACACAAAAAGGATGTGAGTGACCTTAACCAGAGGTCAAACTTATCACATTTTCATGACCATTTTCACCCTATGAATTTCACATGTAAACATAAATAATTTTGCATTAAAACATAAGTTACCGTGTTAAAACATGACTTCTGCGACCAGCAGAACAAAATCAAGCAATTTCTTCCGGTTTGTGTCACCATTGGAGTCCTTTTATCTTAGTTAGTGCCTCAAACAATACATTTTTCCAAAAGGAAATTGTCCCAATCAATAATATCAATAATAAATTAGTATACATGTTTTTTGAATTTGTTAGTATAAAGTCATTGCCTGAATAAGTGAACCAGTAATTACACAGGAACATTTCCCAAAGCAAACATATAAAAAAATATATTCTTGCATTAAAAATAATGATTGGCATGATAGTACCTAATAAAGTAAATATCGCTTCTTTATTTATAAGAACATATTTATTTGCATCGTCGAGTTTGAACATGTATTCCTTTTTAACATCACGTAAAAGTGAGAAATATATTAACGTAATATTATTATATATTGTATTATTATGTATTGAACTTTTTTTCTGGTGTAGCAGTAATAAGTTTGAAGTGGTGCTTGGGGAGGAAGTGGTTGATTTATGCTAATGATGGAGTCGGACTTCAGTGGCTTCCAGTGGGAGCCGCCCTTCATTGAGCACATGCTCAAACCCGGAGCCGCTTTACTCGCGCCACTTTCGCAATCTTACTACCATTCACAAACACACGGCCAAGCGTCATAGTGGAAGCACATGGTCGTGCTTGCTTCCTTTTACCATTCTCTCTATGTGGCGTCCTTTTCGTCACTTTTTCCTTCTTTTTTTTTAATATCTATTACAGAAGAGTGTGAGTAAACGGTAAGTGTTCAAGGGATGTTTCCCCTCACCCCATGTAAGCTAGTAGTTGTGTGTCCACCACGCGTGTTACTACGTGAAGAAACCTGTTGTTAGCCTTGTTCTCTTGCAAACAAAGTCAATTATTTGATGTCTAAACGACATTTTTATTTTGCTTAAACGGACAGAAATGTGCTTTATTGGCCACTTTCCACGTTTGGGGAAGGAGTGTTTTGTGCGTGCGCGGCGCATGGTTACCTCGCCTCCATGGGTGAGGGAGATTTGAAAAGCATGTGTTGCTTTTTGCTTTCGCTCCACCGCTCGCTAGCGACGTCCTCGCGTGCTACCTGCGTCTTTCCCCCTTCTGTAGCCTACCGAATCCCGCGGCTCGCTCAAAGCCGTAGTGGAGGACATGTTTGGTGGATAACGCTCTAAATTCTAGCGAGTTTGTCCGCCGGATACTTAAAAAGTAGCTCCGGAACAAAGCGGCAGCACATGGGGGGGTGAAGCAGGCCGCGCGCGAAGCTACCTTGTTAGCCAGCTAGCGGCTAATGCTAATGGGCAAACACGAAAACAGCGTTGAATTACTTCGCAGTTTTGTGTAAACAACTATTTAAACCATGATTATGTGAACTCCCTATGTCACTGAAAGCAACCGAGATTAACAGTCTTTATAAATACGTGTTGTCTCTTAACCACCAAGTTAGCTGCTTAAATTTGAAGTATATGATTAGAAGGGGGAGCTAGCTGGCTAACTAGCCAGCTACTTTAGAGCGTCTTTTAGTCAGTCGCGCTTCTTTTAAAGCTCACTTTTCCACCTAACAGCCCTGATAAGCTCCACCAAAATGGCACAAGTGTGGTTTAAATAACAACGACGTGTTTGGCTAAAACATGCCCGCATATTCGCGTGTTTTGGTGAGCATGAAGTGGAGAGTGGAGACACCCGCAACGTGTGCGCGTGTGTGGAGGCGATTCCACTTTCCACGCAAGCACGTCGCAGGGGTCGGAGCCACGCCGAGTTTTAGTGTATTGTAGTCGCGCACTTGTTCTTATTGACCGCATCCAGCCGGTGGATGGATGTTGCTCCCTATGCGGACGCGTGGGCGCCATGTTAGTGCGTGGGGGAAGGGTGCCAAGTGTTGTTCTACCACCCGCTTGTTTTTGCAGTCCTCTTATCTCGTGGATTTGATTGAGGTTTCAAATGGTTAAAAATCTGTCAGAAGATTCGGTAGGCAGTTTTCAAGAGACTAAAAGATTGTGTAACAATTCTGAAGGTTGTTTTAGAAGCACTCAAATGATGCCTTTATTTATTCTACCACTGGTAGAATAAAGGTTTGGGTTCCAAGTTTACATATAAAGGATGCCATTAACTGCTAACATAAGTCAGGAACAAAATGTATAGTTAACAAAATAAGTTAAAAAAAATTGAAAAACATTTTAACAACATTAAATGAGTGTTTTGGGAAAGAAATACATTTTATATTACTGTTTTTTAGTATTACTGTAAGGCCATTCAGAAGAAAGGTAATTACAGTTGTTTAGGGATTGTAGTTTACTCTATTGCATAAATTTTTCCTTTTTATCCACACTATATTCGTACACTAGATAAAGGAAACATTTTCAAATTAAACACCCACAAAACCTCCCTAAAAACTAAGACTGAATCTAAAAAAAATTTAATCAAATTAAAAGCTACCTAATGAATGAACAATTAGGTAGCTTTGTCTCTGGGTAGAAAGGACATTGGGAAGGATGGTTTCGATGCATAATGAAGGCTGAAAAGTGATGACTGAATAAAAAAAAAAAAAAAAAGCTATTTCTTTTGTATTTAAAGTAAAGGGAGAAAGGATGTGTGAATGAAATGGGACTGGGAGAAGGAAAGGAGGTAGTCATGAAGGAAAGATGACATGAAAAAAACAGGTCAGCGTGGGTGGAAGTCAGGAAAAAGTTCAGAAAAGGAGTGAGGGAAGACAAGGCAAAGGAAGGGTACAATTACACTTGCAGGAAGGAACAAGGGAGGTCACGTGCTGTTGGCTTGCGTAAAGTAGACCTCAATATCATAAACTAGTAAAGTTGAGTAAGTACTTGAAAGTGTACACATAGGTTGGTTTCTAATCACTCAAAATTTGCATTAGTTCGATCAATTATGGTAATGGGGGTTTTGATTTGCGAGTTCCGTTAAATTTAATGGCGTCAACTGCAGCAGTTAGTCTCTTGTGGATTGTGAATTAATGGCTCAAATGATTGATTTCTTAATATATAGGCTTTTAAAAATTACCACATTTAGACCATATCGCAAAATTTAATTGAATAAAGCGCCAGGCAGTAGAATAGTTAATCCGTTTCCTTTCATTTTTAAGCATCCCCATATTGTTTGGAACCAATTTACCAACTGTCAATCTTGTATTGTCATGTTCATGCTGAAGAAATGCCTAACCACATCTCAAAAGTATTTCCCCTTTTTAGTTGACATTTTACAGCTGTATTTAAATTTTCAGCTTAAAGGTAGAGTCATGTATGTAAACATTAAAAAGGCCTACAGTGGAAGAGCGAGAAGTTTGTTTGCTAGCTGTTTCGGTTCTGGCAGAGTTACATCTAGGCCCAGGTTGATTTGTTTTGGTTAATTATAACCACTTTTATTTCTATTTGACAGTCATCAATCAAAGCGATGGCAACAAACTCTTGATTCTGTGACTCATTTTCTGCTTTTAGGCGACGGAACGCACCTGGACATCACCAGGAATCATTTCAGGCCGCTTTAGTGTCAAAGTGCTTACAGTGCAGGTAGTCTTGTGAAATCTACTGCAGTGGAGGCACTTTCGGCACTATTGTGGTGCATGGACAGAAAAGGTTCCGCAGTGACGGAGAGAATCCCTGTCTTCGTGGCCATTGTGATGTCACTCAACACGCTAAGGACCTCCACGTTATGCACCCGAATGTCGAGGGACGTCCCCAAGCGAGACGGCCTCGGGTGCTTATGCTAAGGTGCATCTAGTGCAGATAGTTAAGTCAACGTGCGCCTACTGCCCTAAGTGCCCCTTCTGGCATGAGCGGCCCCGCACCGCTCCATGTTGTGCGTCTATGTTTGTGCAAACACGCCGCCGGCGGTGCTCTGTTAGCTTTGCGTGGTTGCGCTGCAAGAAGAACAAGAGTTGTGCAAATCTATGCAAAGCTGATGGCGTCCTGTGTTTTTACGACTAACTTGTGCCGTTTGGTGGCGGCCAATTGAAGAGACGTGAGTTTCAGCGGTATTAAAGTGCTTATAGTGCAGGTAGTGTCTTGATCATCTACTGCAGTGTGAGCACTTCGTACTTCTCGATGCCATTCCAGCCGGAACGTAAGCAAGGAATGGCCGCGCGAACGTGACTTTGCGGTTAGTTTTGCTGGTTTGCTTTCAGCTATTTTCTGCGACGCTGTGCAAATCCATGCAAAACTGACCACGGAGCCAACACCAATCTCGGCAGGTTTGATCCCGGTCTGAGCAGGTTGGGAGAGGTGGCAATGCTCTGGATGTGCTCGGTATTGCACTTGTCCCGGCCTGTTGATGACACTGGGAGGGCTTCTCCTAAGGAACGGTCCACCATGTTCTCTTTCTGTTTACATGTTGTAACATTCAAATAATCTGCTTATGTTTTATTCATTTTGTCATATTGTATGTTAGGTTGAAAGGTTTCATATTTTTGTGACTCCACTGCTGTTTCTTAATAAAAATAATTTTAACCAATTGCGATGTCCGAATAGGTCCTACACAAACATGCTCTATTACATGGTATCAAATGAGAAGCACAGAGTATTGGTGGGAAGCATGTGTGCCTCACAAATTTCCCAAAGGACTCAAGTCACCTTTGACCCCAATGAGCACAAAAGCTATAGAAAATGTTTGGTCTAAAAAAAAAAAAACAACCCTCAGTTTCTCCCATAAAAGTTGCTATATTCATAAGAAATGTAAAGATTACAGGCCCATGTCAAGGCAAATAATCCTGTTTGGATCATCAGCAAATGGGACTATAATTGCAGCACTTGCAAACATAATTATGTTGGAAGTTTGCAGTTAACATTCTCACAGAAGAAGCAAATGTGCTTCATAATGGGCATTTACTTTTTCGCTTCCAAATACATTACAACCTAATTGTAGGCAAAACTATGCAATCTATGAAACGCCTTTGTCACTACAATACGCTTACGGTACAAGTACAGCGCCGTTAAATTAGGTTAGTAGCTCTGAAGAAAAAGGAAATCAAGTTCGCAAATGCAAAGTAGAAGTGTATAATCTACTTATGGCTGAACTATATTACGCATACATTGAATGCAGTTGAAGCGAATTACAACATCAAGTCGTTCCATAATGCATCTCAACTGGTGGAAATTGTCGTATGATAATCACCAGCATAAGAACTACTTGACAGTCATTGCTGTTGCAGTTACGTGGCTGTCCACCAGAGGGAAGCACTTGTACACATTACTGTATAAGGAAACCAAACCTGTAGATGGCAGTAGGGTAAAACTATTTAAATATTATTAGAGTCCTGACAACGACCACATAGCCATCATGAAAATGTAGCACAATAATGAAACTCTGCAAAAGCTCATCTTTTGGGGGGTAAAATGGGGAAGTCTGAAAGCCACCATTTTGATAATACTGACTCGCTTCACTTTTTACACAAAATTCACCTATTTACTCCAATTGGAGTTTAACCAAAACTCAGGCACTATAAATAAAAAACATATCAGACATGTCCTTCCAAGCAAGCTCCTTTTGGCCACGGAGCATGCGTTATTGTGGTGCCAGTGTGAGAGATGCTCACTGGGGTGTACACCTTTCATTATCATGTCCTCTTTCCTTTGACAGTCAAGATAAATGGTACGCGTCCGGGAAGGACACCGACTCAAAGGATGCATTTCCGCTTGTCACCTCGAGCTGATTGTTAGAACCTCTATTTATCCTGGAGTTTGCGTTGATGTTTTCCCTTTATTAGATGTTAAAAATGCATCTTTATCGTGAAGATGTCAGATGTGTCACTCGGTGCTTTCAAGCGCTGTTCATGTGGCCACTGTGACTGTTTCAACCCAAGCTAGCAGAGGGTCTTTAATTTATTTATCTTTTTATATTTACATCTTAAAATAGTTCACGTGTTGTAATAATATGTTTGTGGCGTGCTTTTCTCAAACTACCCAAAGAATTTGCCAGAAGCACTGGTTTGTGTGGTGGAGTTAGCAAAAAAAAGAAAATGGCGGCCCAAATTAAAGGAAGCTTTCAGTTCTTTGTGGGATTTATCAAAGTAATTGAACGTTTTGACATTGCACACTTGTCAATGTTGCAGCGCCTTTGCAAGTTGATCTAAATGAGGCAGGAAACTCAAAATAAATAAATAAATAAGCGCGACCTGTCAGCCATCTTGCTGAGGCGGCACTTCAACCGCTGGCCTTCCCTGTGACAGAGGTCCCGGTCCATTAGCTGACCCCTGCCAGTTATCCGGCTCTATACCCGACCGCCGGGTGAACCGCGGCTTTAAGTATGCACGCGGTACAGCGCCGCTGTCAATTTATGCTAATGCATCTCTGAATTGGCTGCGGAAAACAATTAATTTTCCCGGGGCGGGTTGATGAGGAGTTTTCACAAGAAGCTTCTTCGCGATGGGGTCTGCCTCAACACTTTGCTGACTGCGAGGCTTGTCAGGCGAGATGTGAGCGGACGTAAATGTGTGTACACGCTTTGTTTGTTTGCACACAGCAATTAAAATGTCAACTTTTCATTGTGGTTTATTTGCAATATTAATTAACTTTGATTCCCCATTAGAACTGCCCACAATTCAACCCCGACCGCCTGCCATGGTAACTTGCATGCTTGGCAATTCAACATCATCCATCTGTCTAAATAAACACTATACTGTTTGAATACGAAAGAGGTCCAATAATATTCGTATCACGCGGATAGTCGGCCAAAGCGAATCAAGTGCGTCTACTTTATGTTTCTTGTGAAAATCTGAAACAAAAATGCAAATTCTTTTCAGTTTTATTAATATTAAACTGAGTAAGATTTTAAAAAAATTGTGCCTGTAAAGACAATAAAGTAATTCCACTTGAAAGGCCAAGAAATTATTTTATTTATTTTTATTTAGTTCATTTTTTTAATTAATTGGCCGATTAATCAGGTCTCAAAATTCAGTATTCTGCCCAGTATTAGAATCGGCGTCGGCCTAAAATAAAAATCAATCTCAGTCGGGCCCTGTTTATCGCCGTTTTGGGTCGATTTGATGGATGTTTGGACTTAGACCACTAGAACACAACACTTTTAGTCATCCTTCTGCTGGAAAATGAGCAAATGGATTCAACTGGAGCACAACATTTCGTTCTAGTGTTAGACCTTAAAAGCTTGCGTATCGTATCTCCTCATTTAATGGATTTGGAGCAGATGAATGGGGATTAAATTTGCACAATCTCATGTGTTTGGATCTGCAAAGGCCACACCAGGCAAACCACAGGGGGAAAGATGTGTCCTCCAAAGATGTTATATGGTGTAAACAGTCCACAATGTACCATCTGCGGTTTTGGTGTCGCTTATGTACCAGGCGTGGATTACTGTATGGAGAGAGGCGGGGGAAAAAAAACAACAACAGGAAGTGGCATAGAAAACAAACACTGCAAATATTTTGTGAATGACAGATGGAGGATCAAGCCAAAGCCAACACAGCAATCCCTTCAAAGTGTTTATTCCAAATCCCAAAAGTAAATTGTTTTATGCGGTCTTACATTTGATGGAGTACTTCTGTAATAACAACGAGGAAGCCACTCTTTCTTATTTATTTACAGAACAAACAAAGCAGATATTTTCTTCTCAGTTTTTGGTTGTTTGGAGCTACATTCGATCATCTGCAAAAGAACATCAGGGTCGGATCAAAATGAAAAACAATATTAAAGAAAACAATGTCATGTTTGTTAGGGGGATTTGTTTTCGAAAAAGTAGCAACATTGTTGAAACCCTCATGATGTCATTAGAACAACTTAAAAATATTACAAAATCAGTAATTATTTTCTCTTATTTGTTTGGGCAATGTTCTCCTACGTGTGCAGTGCAGACTCTCTTCAAAGGTGTGGACTCACTTGATGAAGGTGCTGAACTATGACTCACTCTGGTTTGCACCATGCTGCTAGAAAGCAAGACGGAGACACTTTGGCTTTGTCGATTCCACAGGGGGTAACACACTTTACTTTTGTGCCATAGGAAATGTTTGATGTGGAGTTCTGTGGGGAATGAAACATTTTTGACAGGTGAAATGACACATCTGAGGAAGCCATCGGAGAAGAGTGAGACTCATTAGAGAGAAATGGAAGGTAATGAAGGGCTATCAAGTTGCCCGGCCCATTTGTCGACTATCATTACGGGACAACGCGATGCTTTATGCTCTGGCGTATATCTCAACTCGATGTTGAGTATTAAAAACAAACGCGTATTAATAGTGACGCGTCAGCCATGAGATGTTTACATCCCCACTGTGGCAAATAAATCTTTCCATTTGTTGACACTGAATTATTGAAATATGCCCCACTGTGCAGCTTGACAGCAGTCTGCAAACTCAACTGTATAGCGGACCAAAAGCGTCAAAATGAAATAAAGAAATAAACCATGAAATGATGAATTAACAATCACATGAATTAATGAAATGTTTCAAGAATTAGATCAATTATATATGGAATTTAGGAAATCAAACAAATGAATGCACCAATAAATAATGAAATGCACCATGAAATAATTGAATGGATATCTTATTATTTAAATGTTTGCGTGCGTAATTGATTTGAATTGACTTGACAAACTTGATGGGAGAGTTTGACATACCAAATAAATTCATCAAACACTGCACCACAGGACCATGAACGTTTTAATGAAATTGAGATAGAATTATATAATCTAATAAATTAATAATTAATAAATTAAACATTCGAATAAGACCTATTGAATCCGTTTATGGCCATATTTCATTATTTAATGGCATATTAATTTATTGTTTGATTAATTTAATCCCATATTAAATTAACTATTTAAATAATTCATTTAAAAAAAAAGAATGAGCCATTTCATGGTGTGTTTATTTATTTAAATTGAGCACTTTCGATCCTCTGTCCCACTAATCCTTTAAGCATTACCATGATCCATCTTTGCATTATTCTAAGAGATGTCATGGGTTCTTTACAAACCATCCACCTTGACAGAGGTAATCACTCACACTGCTGTACTATAAGTTAAGTGGCATTTGTGTCGAAAACATTGATAGATGCCTGCGAGCCTTCTCATTCAGCCCGCTTCTTGTGTTCTCAAGGCGCCGAATCGATTGCTGGACTGCTGCAGTTGTCTTAGGAGACGTTTAGCCTCTCGTCGGGCCGGGCTTTATCGGGTCATGCTGAAGGGATGGCGAAGTCTTTATTCTCCAAGGCTGGGGGTCACAGACGTACGAGGTAAGGATAACAAAAGGGGTGAAGTGAGTTGTAGATTGGAAATAAAACGTCCTTTTTTTGAATGTTTATTTTCATAGTTTTGGATTTTACGTATTTGAAAGGAGACTGGGAAGGTGTTCTGCAGCCAATTGGAGACTGTGGCACATCATACAACAGCTCTATATTTTAGTTCAGTGTAGGCTTTTGTGGCTTCAAGCAGTCATCTGTCAGTGTTTGATTCTTTGACCCCACTTGTGTGAACACGACATTTGACACGGCCGCAGGCAATGTCAAATGAGACGGTGTTGGCCATACATACAAATACACACACATGCACGAACACACACACACTCGCCACTAAACATGAACCATTTGTCAGAGACAAACTACAACTTCCTCTCAGCGACGAGCCTCTGTTGCATTGCTTCTCATAAAGGCTGCAAGGCAACTTGTGTGCTCAATGGGGTTGCGTCTCAGAGGTGTCCACGGCAATGCCCTCTTTGTCCTACATTTAACAAACACCACTCCTTGTACTGGACAAGAAGATTTAACTTTTTGCTTCCAATTTTCATGAGTTGAACTCAAGAAATCTAACACTTTTTTTAATGGAATACTTGTTTATGTTGCTTGCTTTTATTGTGTAGTCATTGTTTGCTCTCATTTTAGAAGCTTTTCTTCCTGTTCTGATGACTGATTGTCCCAACCTGTGTTCCATTTCCTCATGTAGAAATACTCCAGGTCTACCTGTGTCTTCTCGCAGACTTGTCTTGTCTTCCATGGCATCCTCAGACCTGACCCAGCATTTCTCGTAAGCATTCTTGCTTCACTCGAGTCCATGCTTTTGTTCCAAGTGCTTCCTGTATTGTCTCCAACTTTACAAAACAATGTTGCTTCTATTTGTTCCAAGTTTTTATCATCTTGGCTGTGATTCTTCATTGGTCCTAAAATAATCAGCTTTGTTTGTTGCTTGTACTTCTCTTTTGAGATCTGCATTTTTGTTTTTAATCTAAGAACCATGCTTCAGGGACCTGTTTTGCATTTTCTGTCACATCGTACTCTCTCATTTTTTTTTTTTTTTTGGACCACCTGTTACAAAGGGTCCCTCCAGAATCACGTTGTTCCACCCCTCCCCCAATGTATATGCGTTAATGAACACGTTTGTTTTGAAACGTTGCCTCGTTATACTACATCTGCATCAAGACCTTGATGCAACGATGTTGGTCAAAGGCGCATTTAATATTCCGTGCAGTCCCGCTGAGCTTTGGCCTCCCCCTCCTAGCAGGGGCACCTAATGCAACATAATGAGTGGCGGGCGCATACTCTCTTGAGCACACCAACGTCCTCACTGCGGATCTATCAAGCTATCATGAAGAAATAGATGTAAGATGCCCCCCTCCTCAAAATGTCAAGCGTGTTTTCAAAAGATGTTTACTGACTAATTACAGAATGTCAATTGCCAGGAGCTTTAGGGGAAGAAAGAAAGTAAATGCCAAATGCATAACAATAACAAGGCTAAAATGAGAGTTGTGTAATGGGGCAGTCAAATGTTAGGAAATGAACAGATCATCAATTATCTGCAGGGCCAGATTGTTTACTTCTTTTAATCACACACTCGTCAGGCTTCGGACATGTATTGGAGGTAACATCTTGACTATGTTTGTGTTTCTATTGAAAGGAACCTATTAATACTTTATCAGGCACGTTCTAGCTTTTTTTTTTTTTTCTCCAGATGGAATGTTTACTGTATGTTGGAATTTCTCGGTGCGTTCTGACTTCTTTGCACATTTGAAACTCATTCATGCTAAATTTATTGAAATGTTAAAATCCAGAAGTTTTGTAACTTTTAGGACCACGGAACTATTTCCAAGGACTACCTTCATAATCCTAATGGCAATTAAATGGGCATTATTTTTCCCCCCCAAATGTTTCAATCTACAGTAAATATTTTTGACTTGTCTCATTTGTATAGTTTGCTAAAGAAATGTCTGTGAACCTTTCTGAAGTTCCAGTGAATTTTTTTTTCTCTCGGCTTTAAGTGGCTTTCTATCAAAATAGTGAGGCACCGAAAATTCACTCTCCACCGTTATGAGTCCAGGGGACCTCTGAGCCCAATTTGCCTCAAACTGAAAAGGCAGATAATGGTGCGTTTCAGAGAGGCAGCCCAATTCTCCCTTTTCCTTCATCCAATATATATTCCATTTTAAAACATCAAACTGTGGGTAGCAAATATGAAAAGAGCCTTTGAATGAACTAAAATTGGGTGTGAGAGGAAACATCGATAGCACTTGATAAGTTCGTATCGTCTCTTCATATGTTGTAGGCAGGGGAAGTGAATTTTCTTTCTTGTATTGAGTTTTTTTGCTTTTGGAGATTTTCTGCAGACAGATAAATATGAATACAATCTAAAGATATCTACTATTAGTTTTGCAAATATTTGAATCGAGCTTTCTGATACTTTTTGTGCATCCTTGTCAGCATTCTCGACTTTTTATACCGCACCTTTTTACACAGCTTAATTTGTCGAAAGTGACTTGAGAGAGCGAGTGGACTCATTTCATGCTGTGGCTGTTAAATGCCGCTGCAAGAGGAAAAAAATGGAAGTAACCAAAGGGCAAAAATATAATGGAATTTTAAAAGCAAATCAGTTAGATTGGAAGAAGTCTGTCTGTTCTTAACCTTGTATTGAGCCAAGGGACACATTTTGCATTAGAAAAAGCTCACGGCATACTACCAAGAAAAAATGTCACAAAATGGATGAATTCTTAAATAATGATGATATTTGTTGGTATTCCCAGCCGGATGCAAAAAAAAATAAATAAAAACGGCAGTTTGAGCATGAATATAGCCAAGCCCATTCACGAACAATCAAAGGGGGCTCTCTCATTTCCTTTAATTGCAACACGCACATTTTGCATGTCAACGTGTTTGACTATTCTATAATAAATCAAATCAATTTATCTCCTCTAATATGCAATCTAAGCTAGCAAAGTTGGCCCAGTCCCACCGATACCCTCACCTTTTTAGCTCAATCACATCTCGACTCTCATTTAGTCACCACTCCATTAGCGAGATGCTTCTATATAGAAGCTATGGCTCATTAACTAAGCACCTTCATTACACTTAATGGGCTAAAGGAGGCTCAGACGGGCACACTCTTCCTTTTGCAGGACAATAAATAGCCCTCCAAAGACCACGTCCCGATAACTTGGAGGTAGCAGTGTAGCGTTGTATTCGTAGAATGTAGTTCTACATTTTCTTTTCACAGATGTGTTATTATGATGACAGCAATGCCGGTCGTGAAATGGAACATTGAACTTTGGCAACATAATACAAGCTCTATTTCAACAATGTCCACGTTTACCATTATTTTGCTGCTACTGCTTTGAAGAAGAAGGAAAAAAATCCTCTTTTTCGAAATATTAGTGTCTCGTTCTAATAGTACAAATAAATGGAGGATCCAAGTATTTTCCAGTGGGGGCAGTGCCCCTTGTGACCCCCCCGTTCGCTACATTATGGAATATTATTAAAAATGTGTCTTTCTGCACAGGTTGTATTGACTCACAATGTAGAGTATCTAACAATTTGTCCAGTTTGCACAGAGCTTGAATTTGAACACCATCAGCATATGAGGCGACATACAAGATGGGAGAATCCATCTGGCAAGTTCCGCTCTAGTGACAGTACACTTACCTTTAGCTGTCAGTCGATGGTGCTTTATTGCTTTGTCCTTGTTGCATGCATGCATCTCCAGCTATTTTCACTTTGCTATGGTCCAACCCGACATTGGACTTCAATCTAGTGTTGCGAGCATGCTAATTGCATGCCCCCGGGGGAACTCGGCGCTTGATTTGTACAGCAAATCACAACATTCGGAGAGCTTTGCACAAACGTCTTATTTTGAACCTTTTACGATTCATGAGGGAGAAACTTAGTTTTCTTGTTTTCTGTATTTGCATAGTCATAGTGTAAGCGTTGATTGCTGCTCACGCCGTAATGGTTTCATTCTTCACTGTCAGCCCCACGGACATGTTTGTTGGCAACGCAATCAACGGCCGAGGTGATGAAGCATGAGCGATGACATTATGCTTAGGCATTGCCTCGCTGCAGGCTGCAGGAGAAAGCGCGACACCTCTCGTATCCAGTCGAGCTTTTGCTAATTACGCAGTTTGGTGGCGGGGAAGTAAAATCTGTGGCGATTAAAACACTATGTTTCGACTAAGGAGATTTTTTTGGGGGGGGAGAATTTATTGATATGGACAATGCATGATGAGGATTGTTTGGGACACCCAAAATATTTTTTATCAAACTCATCTGACAACTTTACCATGAAATGACTTACAGATGGGAGCGGAAAAATTCCTCATAGTTAAGGATCTGTTTTAAAATGCCACATCTTCTTGCATTCTAGTTTTACCAAAAGGTAATCACAGCCTATTTTTGTTTCATTTTGTATAAATGAGGTGAGCGTTTTGATGTGCTCAAGTAAACTGGGTCAAGGAATGCAGTATATTAGAACAAATGGCACAATTTGGCATTGAAAATGTTGACCTTTTTCGTTTAGGCGGCATTGAGTAGAAGTGATGACGTGACATTATAAACACCCTGCCGTCTAACTTATTCCCACTAGCCTTGGTGTATTTCATTGGTTTTAAAAGGCAATTTGGAACCCTGATGGATACATTTCATCCTTGAGCTGGCTGGCATTATTAAGGAGACAGGCATCTTCATTATGCTTTCATTTCCCTCCAGAGTATAATGAAGTTCTATAAACAAAAAAGCAAACAAAACAAACTTTGTGTTAATTCCTTTGTGCTATAGTGACCCTTTCAGTGCAACAGGAGATAATTAGTGTCGCCTATAGAAGCAAATGAGCCTGCAAACAAATCCTATTTAATCTGCTTTAATTAGACCTACCTTTTAAGCACTTTCATTAAAAATGGCCAATGATCATTCTGAGCATCATATAAATCAAATTTACTCAAATACACAATACAAAGCTTAAATATTTATACTATGAGCTTTTTTTAGACCGTTTATGGTCCATATTAAGCACTAATCTTTTTTTCTTTTTTTTTAATTTGATAATTCCCCTGATCATATATTCCCTTTAACACAGGTTATGTTAAATTAATGAGAATAATGCCAGCATAATTTTTATCCTCTTTGAATTGAATGCAACGTCCCTGTACGGACAGAACAAAAAGTCATTTACATCACATTGAGTGAGAGCAGACGGTAGGACGTTCAATAGAGAGCAAAGTGGGCTCAGGTGGAGGTCCAAGCAATAGCAATTTAAGAAGCCATGTGCTGGTTCTTTCATAAAAACCTCAGTGATCCTCCATCTGAAAGAAAAGTGTCTAGAATCAGCCTTAGTAATGACTTGCACTTTTTATTTATTTTTGACTGTCCTGTCACTATAAAGCCTAATTTTACTCATTTTGCACCGCAAGAGGCAATATTGCTTTATTATTTCCCCTGCCGTGGGTCAAGCCGCCGTGCTCTGACACAGAGGTGGTTTCCACGAAGAAGGGATTAAGAGTTCGCCTCAGTGCATTCCCAGATATCGCATTTTGACAAACACCAATATGCAAAATTGCTCGCGAAATAGACACAGTCTTTAATACCAGAGAACACTGATCAAAAAGTAGCTGACAAGAATAACGGTGTCATGAATTTAATATTTTCCAGTTTGTGTCCCACAGTGAGGATTTGGCAACCCTGTTATTGTTAATAAAAATTGTAACAATAATAGTACTTGAAACATTTCTTTTGTTAGCCTACTTTAAATTGTAATCGTTAAAGGGGATATCAACCTAAGATTTCCTTTACAATATGTTGTATGTGCCCCCACTAGTCTAATAATGGCATTCTGATTAATATTGCATTTGAGTTAAGCAGCAAAATCCAACCGTTTTTATCCCTCTCGGGGCGGCCATTTTGTCATTTTCTGTCAATTTAAAATGACATCACAGGTCACAACCAATTAGGTGTCAGTTTCAGAAAACTGGTGGAAAAAAACAGTGTATATTTTCAACTGGTACGCTTCCAATGCTGCCCAACAAGGGGATACAACGTTTTCAATGTAAAAAATATATATATCTACCGTAATTTTCGGACTATAAGTCGCACCGGAGTACAAGTCTCACCAGCCATAAAATGCCCAAAAAAGTGAACCCCCCCATATATATGTATATAAGTTGCTCCTGAGTATAAGTCGTCCCCCCCCTCTTATCCTCTTAATATAACAGCAATACACCATAACTGAAGTGGCTGGGGTTGTTATGTTTGCAACATGATGTATGCTGTGCATCATCATTGAAAATGCATAAGGGTTTCCTCTTTTGCATACTTCCACACTCGATCCGCAAAATCGATAAATGTCAGGCTAGCTGTAAAATCACTTTGTGAATATTGGATGAGCAAACAAACCACACATGATGTATATATGGAGTTCCCTACAACCGATTCGCACCAACCATCCATTTCCCATGTGGCAGAACATCTCTGCGTTCCTTGAATGAACGTTATCATCTAGGGGAAATGGTGGTTCTTTTTCATACCCTTAGGTATCATTTACGCTGCCATGGCAGCCATGTTAATCCACTGCTGATCTACCCGTTTCGGATCAAGATGCCCTACAATCGATAATGTCACAGAGGCTTTGCGTTCTGCTCTTCATCACAGCCTTTCTCTCCATCTCTGACTTAATGCACTTTAATACTGCGTTAATGGGATTTCCTCTTTGAACATAGAAAATGGAAGGAAAAATGTATGCAAAAATAACCTCTCATTGCACAAACATTAACTGAGAAAATGCATTTGTTAGTTGCAATTGGATTTCCACGGTCAATATGCCCCTTAGTGGCAATGATTAGCATATATGACGTCAGGATCATCTGATCTCAATAGTGACAGTTTTAAACGTTTTATTCGTTACAATCATTGTTTCTTGGCACTCGTAGAATATTTAAAACGTATTTATAGTGAAATTCTACACAGCATATTGCACATTTTAACGATTGAGAGCACTTAATGAATGTTTTGCACAATTATAGAAAATATGTCTTTAAAGTTGAAGTCAACACCCAAACTATCATCGTAATATGTTCTGTGCAACCCAACTAGTTGAAATACAGCGTTGTGATTCCTGTTTTGGTTGTTGAATATTACTTAAACAGGCAAAATCCACCTGTCTCCATCAAAAAGGGCGGCCATTTTGCCATTTGCTGTCGACTGAATATGATGACACAGTTGCTCAAACTTTCACACTAATCCCTCAATTAAAAAATGTGTGGCATTCCCATACTGTTTCTAGGCAGCTTCAATCACTGAGAATAATGTTTTAGTTTCTCAGCATTCCTTCAAATCAACAAATAATACACTTATGACATTTTATGTCGCACAATAATTAAATGACAAGTTATTCCCCAGCTTCAGTCGCCTATACTTTGGTGTCTGCAGTGAACTCCAGTCCACATTTTGTGGGCTGCTTTGCATCGCCGGAGCATCTGATACGCAGCGCAGTCTCTCCTCTGCACCCACTCGCACAGCAGTTGTACTTGAACGCAGCACGCCGGGGATCTCAGTCCGTACGTCTGTTGCACTGCTGCGGGGCTCGGACAAGTTACGCGCAAGCGGTGGGAAGAGCGCTTCTCTTCTCCGGATCCATGTGGCACTTTTATGCGCGCCATCTCTCCAGCGGTGCATGGTGGGGGCTCTTAATTAAGCACCCCTTGCTGCATTTCAAACACATCTCCTCCTCAGGGACATGCACTTGCTTGGCTTTGCAGGCGCAAACTGAGTAAAAGATCCAAGTACCAGTGGATCTTGCTGTTGTCATTGTTGTATTTTTATTTATTTTTTAAGTTAGCAGAGGATACAGCAGGGAAGCTCCTGGATCTTTTATCCAAGTCCACAATGCTCAGACTGGAGATGCTCGTTTACACTTTTTCTGCGCTGTGCATCGCATCCAAAGCAGAATTGAAAGCAAGGAATTGCACCGAGGTGAGGGAAGCTTGTGTAGCCAGGGGCTTCAACTTCACGCGTGTTCCTCTCCAGGAGATTCCAGGTAAGAATCCAATGTGACGTTATTACCAACAAGTGTTTGTTTATGGCTGGAAAAAAAACAAAAAGAGTTAAATAGAGCTAATTTTTGATTTGATGTTGAGTTTGCATGGACCAACATCCCAGCCACTTGTTCAATTTCCAATGAGAGTTTTAAACTTCAGCATTCAAATCTAAACTTGAATAGGGACTGCCTGTGTACTCTGGAAAATACAATAAGAGAATAAAGTTGGAATTTTAACCAAAATAAAATCCTAGTACAACCCAAGGAAATGTAACGTTATCATACACTGAGGAGGATCATTAGAGAAAATATAATTTAGTTTTATGAGACCCAGGTTCTGTAATGTGAATTTGGACTCTAGAGAGGAAAAATGCATGGTGGAATTTCAGTTCACCAAAGTCTATTTAGTAACTCGATTGCGAGTTCTCTCACATAGCGTAAATGTCACGCTTGTTAATTTTTAAAAATCAATACCAGCACAAGTGTTGGGATCCCAAGACGGTGAAAAGCGATTGTGCTATTAAGAAGCCCTGCAAAATGTTGATGTTTGGGTGGGTCATCCGCAGGCCCCACCCTCCAACTCCCTTGACGACCTTTGCGTCTGGCACACACGACGGTGATGGGCGGGATGGATTCATTGTATTTCCATTCAGCGGTTCGCTTCCGTCGCTTTGGTTTGAGAAGAGATTCAAATCCCTGAACTTATTGAAGCGAACAAATCTTGAGAAAAAGTACAAATAAAATCCTGATTTTTTTTTTCAGGATTAAGTTGGAATACGACAAAATTATTTTATCATTATAAAAATGATCTATTATTAGAGAAAAAATGCCATTAATTAAAGAAAAGAACTTTCTGAAAAGACTTAAAAATCGTGACACTCGTGTTAAATCACAATTTTATTATCTGTCATCGATTGGTGAAGGCAAACATTGCCACATCTTTTCTTTTTCTTTTCCATTGAATTGTGTCCCTAGTACTCTTATGCAGAGGTCAATGGTCAGTGGGGCTATCTTTACTTCCTAGAAGCACGCCGCCAGTTAATACCGCGCAAACTGCTCGACATGACGATAACAATATTTAATCCTAATGTGAAGAGTCCCCACAGGCGACTGCAGTGAGATTGCCTGCTTGCTTCGTGCTTTAGCCAATCCTGCGTGCATAGATAATGGATAATGAATGGTCACCCATAAGCAGATTAACTAACCCGTTCTCGCGTCCATTTTAGCGCCAACGCCAGGCGGAACTGTGGCTTCCGCTTGCTTAAGTATCTCCGACCACAAGAGACTCTTTTTCCACATGATTAAAAATACCATAAAAGGCAATTAAAGCGCGTCTCGCTTCCAATTATATCTTACAGCTGACTGACTGTAAAGCTTACCAACTGGTGATGTGAGACTCTCCCACACTTGTAAAAAATCGCTAGGAATAAATATACAATTAGACTGGAGAGTTTTGTCAATGGCAACAAACCAACGGTGTAAAAATCCTTTCTCGTGTGTATCAATAGGCGACTCGGTGGGGCACTGGGTAGCACGTCCGCCTCACAGTTAGGAGGGTGCGGGTTCGATTCCACCCCCGGCCCTCCCTGTGTGGGGTTTGCATGTTCTCCCCGGGCCCGTGTGGGTTTTCTCCGGGCACTCAGGTTTCCTCCCACATTCCAAAAACATGCCTGGTAGGCCGATTGAAAACTCCAAATTGTCCCTAGGTGTGAATGCGAGTGCAAATGGTTGTTTGTCTCTGTGTGCCCTGCGATTGGCTGGCAACCGGTTCAGGGTGCTCCCCGCCTACTGCCCAATGACGGCTGGGATAGGCTCCAGCACGGCCGCGACCCCCGTGGGGACTAAGCGGTTCAGAAAATAGATGGATGGATGGATGGATATCAATACTGATATTAATACGGAAATCGGGGCAGCAGCAGTAAAAAATGTTAGTCTGCTTGCTTGCTACTGCAGAGGTGCATTGAGCAACGTGCCATTCTCTCGTCTCGACTCAAGTGGTGCAGCATTGTTGAATCTCTCCTCACATGCCTGCATGAGTGTGATGTGGTCCTCCGTGATATAAATTTTGAATTTTGCAAGCTAAATTTCCCCTTGAGAGATTATAATGGTTATATTATTATACAGAGTTATCATGATTGTCATATGGTATCATTAAGAATCAGTCAGAAATATCACAAATTTGTTCCAGGAATCAATTACAAGCAGGTATTGAGTGAGCAGTATTTCAGTATTGATCCACCTGACACGACGTTTCATGTTCCTCTTAACTGGGAACAAAGTGTAATTAGTCTGAAATCAGCACATTTTAGCCATGACATGTTTACATTAATCAGATGTCTGCTCATAAACATGATGTTTACAATTCAAGTTTGCCAGCACTTGGTTTATTAAAACAAAGTAACGGCAACTGGCTAATGTCTTCAGGTACGTAAAATGGAATGTATGGAGGAAGTTTTGGAAGTTAGTGGAGATACTCTGAGACTGTATAACAAGAAATGTTTACACTGGTTGAATGTTCAATCAAAAATAGGAAGGAAAGAATTTTCACTGTTTTAAGCATTGCATAAGGAAACAGAAGAAATATGACCGATTTTGCACTAGCGGAACTAGAGAGGGGGGCCGCGGGGGCACTGCCCCCCTTTGTAATATGCTTGTGGTTAGAATGTCTGCCTCACAGTTCTGAGACTCTGTGTTTGAATCGCAGCTCTGGCCTTACTGAGAAGGCCAATATGCAGTTTTACATGGATATGGATATCGATTTTCCTCATGTTGCTTGACAATAGTCCAATTCAAAGGAATTTAGTTTTTTTACGATTTCTCGTGACGTTCCTCGGGGAACAGTTTGCATAGTGTGAATATGGGAAATGTAATAATCCACATTACCTAGCATGACGGGCCACTTTCCAATTTTTGCGTTCATTGGCACGATGCAACTCTATAAGAAACAGCTGCTAAAGCACGACGGCATTCCGGCGTGGCTCAGTTATGCGTTCAAAGCAGAAACAGCTGTGTTTGGAGGAATTAAAGTCTTCAGTAAAGCGTAAAGGTGAGTTTGCAGGAGAAGTGATGGTTTCATCTAAAAATCTTGGCACGCCGTGCGCATAGCGTGAGCGTTTTTCATCCTGCATCAGCAGAAGTGTCTCATGGGGAGAAATTTAGTAGAAAACAAGCTAAACGGGATGAGAAGTCAAGAGATAGCACTTGTTTCAAATTATATCCAACATGGGACGTGTTAGGTTCTCCTAAATTCATTTCAAAGCACTACTTCGCTAACCGGACACTTAATTAGGAACACAATCTCAAGTGCTGAATTGAAACTTCTAAAAACTTCCTGAAATGTGTTATTTTATATAAAGTTTATTCTTGTGGTTGTAGATTATGGTTCAGTCACATTACACTGTGATTTGGTCTCTTCCGTCCATCCATTTTATCTTCATTAGAGTCGCTGGTGGGCTGGAGACAAACTCACAGTCACACTTAGAAAATTTACAGTCTTCAAAAAATCTAACATGCTTGTTTTTTTGGAATGTGGGAGGATACAGTATTAAACGGTGTGTTCAGTCAAAAGCTGTGCCACTCCCTATCAAGTAAGACATGTCTATTTATAGATCATTCAATTATTCCATGACATTAACTGTATTTGGCTGGCAACTAGTGAAATCGAAATGGACGGCTATACTGTAATTATACCGGTAGCTACTAACTGTTGCCTGACATTTTCTTTTTTTATTTTTGTAGTCAGGCATAAATGTGTAATGTAAGAATCAAGTGTGTTTACTTAAATAGAAATAATACCTGTATTCTGGAAAAACCAAGTGGAGACTTTTTTACGGATCATTGATCACCTTGTGTTGTGGCTTCCGTGCAGGTGACATTTAAGGCAGCCTACATTTAAAAAAAAAAAAGAAAAATCCATGTTTTTAAAGTACAGAACTTAAATAGAACTTGCATTGCCATTGCATGTAATGGAAACTGTGCATTAGCAATTGTGGCAACCATATGAAGGCTATTCACATGACTTAATCGAGTGTGACAGCAGCTCTGAGCCAAACTCCAATAGTGCTGATTAGTTGGTCAACAAATGCTGCCGAGAGACAACAATGTGCGATGGTCATTTTTAAAAAAAATTCATTGATGTTTTTAATTTTTAACTTGAAGCTTCAGTGAGAAACAGGCAGGTTGCACGCTTCAAGGGCACGACGACCATCTCGCGCAAATTTGCTGAGGTGCTCATATAGCCTCGCTTCTATATGACTCATTCAAAGGCGTTGATCAAAAGGTGTCTATTCAAGAGATGACATCATCCGGAGATGAGAGATGAAATTGTTTGCTCAATGTGCAAAGGTGCGAGCGCGTAGGTTATTCTAGGCATTTGGGAACAGGTGGGCCTTTCATCAAATATGCAACCCGGCTTCTTAGACATGGCTATGATAGACGTGCCAGATGGGATTATTCATTGTTTTTTTTTCTTTGTTTAATTTGTTGTGTGCAAAACAACAGGGCTGTCAGAAATGTTGACACTGATAGTTTGTCAACTATTCAAACAAAGAAAAACCTTGCAAACCTTTGTTTGCACCTGAGTGACAAGGCATTGTATATAAATAATAAAGTCAATGATGAATTAAATCCACTTTCAAGAAATAAACATTGCTTTATTTTGAGTCACTTAATTGTCAGTTTTGTGTTAGGCAGTTTTGTCAGAATTTTCGGAATGTAATGAATAATCTAATTTGTAAATGAACTTCTTACTTTTACAATCAAGTCATCATTTAAGTAACTAATTTTGGAAGTCAAGGCAACTGGCGACACTGTTAGCATACTAGCTGACATTGAATTCGCACCAATCAAATAAGTGTTGAATGAACTGGGCTGTGTGATTTTTCTTTTTCTTTTTTTTTTCTTTTTCTTTTTATAAACGGGCTTATTTATACCAAACTCCAAATATTGGTAGCAGAATGTCATGCTCAACTGTGACCTCAGCATAATTGCACTCAAGTCATGCTCGCAATCTCGGAGTTTGATTGCGGTCAAAGCGATGCCTTGGAGTTAGGCGGAGTCAGGGTTAAAAGGTAAAATCTAACAGCTCCATCGGTATAAACATTTTGTCAGAGCAAGGCCACAATTCCGCCTCCGGATGAGCTGCTTTGAGGCTGTTTGCAGAGACATGCTCAGAATTCAAATGCTATTCCGTTATCAAACCTTTTGTATAAGTTCAAAAATACAACTGAACCTTGAAAATTCCTTTCAAAACTGACTTAGACTGTCTGAGATTGCTCAAAATAACTATTATGGATGGATGACCTCTCAAATAAACCCAGTGAATCTTCAGCCTCCCATTGGTAGAATATCGTATTTTCGTTGTACAATGACAATACATTCATTCTATTCTCATTCTGTTGAAGGGAAATATTAGGTGAAGATCGCAGAATGGGAATTTTGCCTCATTCGGTATAACACATCACCTTTGCTATTATTTACAATAATAATAATTGTTTTATTTATATGAACCTTTGTTGATATTTGTTTTGTTATTTTGTTTTTAGCCCGTGGCTCTGAGTTTAGGTCATTAAAATGGATGCTCAAACAACAAACAACATATATTCTTCCACAATGTGAAATTGACGCTTAAAACAATTGTTGTACTGTTTAAAAAAAAAAAAATATTGCGATGACAGTTTGACATAAGGAATGGATTATTTCTATTTCCATATTTCCCTACAGAAATATAAAAGTGGTTACTAGCTATATAGATAGCTAGATAGATAATTTATTTATCAAGTGAAGAAACTCAAAATGTTATTATTGCGTGCAGCATCCTGGAACAAATTGTGATCGACTCCAGCTCCACCAAAATAAGCAAACTCAGCATCACTGTCTCTTCCTGGAGGTGACAAGGTCCCCTTTTGTCATACAAACAAAGAGCACAATTTGTTACCTGTATTCATTTGAAAACATGTCACATCGACGGCCAATAACTATTGTCTGGATTGAGCTAGCGCCAGAGATAAAACCATCCGATACGAAGGAGGCCACATCACAATAAAGTCTCATTCGATGTCATCGTTTGTTTACACTCAGCCATGAGCTCCCACTGAAATACGAGCGCTTATATTATTTGATCCTTGGCCGCTTGCATAAGGGCATAAATGAGCTTCGCTGGAGTGTGTAATGTGCACAGGTTCTCCAGCATCATGTAATGGAATGGAGAGGATTAGAAAGGTTAAACGGGAGTACCTGCACGGTGGGGCTGGGGTGATCAGGATTGGCCGATGATGTATTACCAGACCAAAGTGACCTTCCTGTCTGTCACAGACACCGAGACTGATTCGTGAAGAGCTGTCAAGTTGATGCTTTACGATGACGTCTCTGGATTTCTACGCTATCCTTCTGCTCCAATTGCAAATCACCTGCTGTTCATGCTCCTTTATGGCCCCGTCATTGTTAATGGGGACGCATTATTGAAAAGTGTCTTCTTAATTGCTTGTATATATATAGCCGGAATGCCTGCCCACCTGTCAAGTAAGGAATGATGTACATTACATTTTCGGACACTAAGTGGTACAACATAAAATTTGAAAGATTAGAAAACAGGAAGTATCAGGCTCATTCTTTGCAGATGAGATTGTCCTCTTTACTCCTGCATTTAATGTCAACAGAAAGCAATGGCTGTAAGTTCATTTTACAATATATATCTTTGGAAATAATTATTCATTTATATTCCGGGATGGTAAAAATGGGATTTATTTACTGGAAACTGTGACTGGACCTCTTCTTGCTCTCAATATTTATTTTTGAATGTGGTTGTATTATTTTAAAGTGTGTTTGAAGACCTTCAAGTGCCAGTCATGCTATAAAAAACATGCTTAGGTAGTATTTAGGGGGTTTCTATATTGCATATTTCTCTTGCAGTATTGTGGGGCTGGTGTGCAATATGACCTAACCCCCCTCAATGGAGCAGGATTTACAGGATAGGTTTCAGATTTGGCCTGTGTTTTGTCTGTCGGGACACATTCGAACCAATTACACGTTTAACCAACTCCAAAACCAGAGAGCTGGTCTACGGATCAAAAAACAAACTATTGTGAAAGCTGAGAGAAGATGGCTAACCATTCAGAAACACTGGCCAAAATACAATACAACCATTTAGAATGTCCTGAAGAAGAAAGAAACCACTAACAGCTAGCAAGTAAACAACCTCAAACAGTTAGATCAATGAAACAAAGAAGCTGTTGATGACAGAAACATTGTAAGACCTGTAAAGAATGCCAACAGTGTGTGACTTTAGCAAAACATCCAAAGGTCAGGACTGGAGGTATTACAAACAACTGTATGTGAAATGAGAAAAAGTATAATAAAAGCAATACCATCATAATCCAGTGCAATATGTCTTCTTCAAGGGCTGCTCCTCTTCAATGTAATCTGATGATGTCATCCAGGAGGAGGAATTCAAACAAACGATGGCATTTGGTGCTGCCGAGGGGATTTTTATTTGAGCGCTGGCTCCAACTCGCGTCTCATCCGTCGCGACGGCCCAAAATGGCCCCGTGACGGTTGCTCTCCACAGTGCTATTCCGAGACATTGTTTAAATGCTTTGTGACGATACTCTTCACGTAAAAAGCAGGAGGAAGGGAATACTTGAATTTTAGAAGGTGAGATGAATGAGCAGAACTGGGAATTGTCTTCAGTTTGTTTAATGTGGCATTAGTAGTTAATGTTCCAGGAAATCATGTATGCACCGTTAGAAAAACAATCAGTCATGTTCCTGTGTGCCATGTTTTTTCACAGATAGCATGCATATCGTTGACATTGTATATATTCTCTCATGAGTCATGATTTCACCTGTCACTTGGCACTTAGCAACAGGAGCTCAGGGTCTGCTCATTTAATGCGGTTTTATATAACATTAAATGTCATCGACAGGATGTGGAGCGAGCGATTAGCACGTCTGACTCACAACTCGGAAGATGGTTTTCAAATCTCAGCTGTGGTTTTCGTGGATGGATTTTGTTCCCCCTCTCAGCGATGGTGCAAATGTTAAGGGAATGGTTGTCTGTCTTTACACGTACTTTGTAATTGAGCGGCGACCATTCCAAGGTGTAATCTGTCTTTCCCCCAATGTCAGATGGCTCCAGCTCACCACGACTCTGAACAAGATAAGCACAATGAGCAGATGGTTTTGCAGATGCGAGGGATTTAAAAGGTTTATTAGGGGGAAAAAAACATGCCTCATATGCTGCTAGTCCAAAATTACGCATACTGAGAATAAATGGAGCTCAGAAAATTGACACAAAGTGTCAAGACTACAAGAAGAGAATATCGTGATTTTTACTGCATGTTATCAGTCAAGGCGACGAGGCAATATTGGGTAAGCACGTCTGCTAAATAACTTTTCATTTCTGGGTTTGAATCACTACTCTGGCTTTTCTGGGTGGATTTGGATTTTTACCCATATCACCAAAACATAAGTTATCTTTAATACTAAATTGTTAAGAAGAGGTGTGAAGCCACTAATGAGGACAGGTACTAATATATAGACGATGGATGGCTGCCCAAGGTAAATTTTGTTTACTCTGTAAATCAATTGCCTATCTGACATTACAAGGTGGCTCAGTTTTGTGAAACCCTGATGGTGAGAAGACCTTGTATTCAGCATCTGCTCTATATGCAACCTAATTGTTAATTGTTTTTCTATTCGGGTTCCAGATGCCCGAAGAAATCTACATTCACTGATGGATTTCAAACTCATTATTTCAGGTTCAGTGTTTTTAAGCAGCAAAAGTATCTTGTTGATGATGCATCCCTGGAACCTATCTGCAATGGAAGATCTGACTTGATTCTTTTTGTGGCTTTTGGTTCTAATCCAGTGTTACTTAGCTCCAAACCCCAAGGCGGTGAAAGAGAGTTGGGGTGTTTTTTCTACTGTGTCAGCTAGTTAGAATTATATTTTAGGTTATGAAAACATCTATATTTATTTACCCACCTGAAACTTGCTCTTTTATGCAGTGTAAGATTTGGGAACGTTAGAGAGATGGTCATCAGAAAAAGTGCTTTGAAAGACGCTGTCTCAAACACAGGGCTCGGGGGCCATTTGTGGGCCGCAGAACGATATGTTGCGGACCCCTAGCAGACATCGGTTTAAAGGGAAAGTCAAGTACAAAATGTTCTTACAGTAATATGCAGTATACACCCCCACTAGTCTAATATCCACTTCATTTTCAGAGTTTAGTCATTTGATGTTTGCAAGCTGAGCTGTGATTTCAGAACCTTCCATGAAATCATGAACAAAAATGTATGGAAGGGGAGCTTTGGAAAAACAAACAATTGAAGAAATTGTTTACTCTCTCTTTTTTTTTTTTTAATTGAATTAATTTAAAACTGCAGGCTGCCTGCACCACACGAATCATTCCGATCACTACGGTTGGACTGTTTCTATCATAAAAATCAATTTTAATAAAAAGAAATCTCTTTAGCCCAAATCATTTTGACACAGGGGGCGATGATAATATTTGAGGCAGGGTCTTCCATTGAAAATGAGAAATTTGGTTTCTCGCTGAGAACACTAAACGAAACAAAATATCCACTTAGAGGCAACTGGCCTGTGTTGTATTAAAAAAATGATAGACATGCTTTTCAGTAAAAAAAAAAAAAAAGACTTTTTCCACAAAAGACTAGCATTCCTAACTTTTCTTGTAGTGTCAGATACGTCTGCTTTCCTCAAGGCCTCACCTAGCCATCAAATCAAAATGAGACAAAGCCCTGTCTCGAAATGCCTCGTTGCAAGCGTCTATCTTTAGCAACCGTCTGTTACCACCGATGTTGGCCCCTCGTTTTGTTTTGAGGCCAGGGGAATGCGGCCTCCGAGTGGAGTGCTGACAAGCGGGAAGTCCTGGCACCGTGGCGAGATTTCAGCGCTAATGAGGAATCCGTTAAATGCTGAGTGAAAGGTAATAATCAGAAAAGTGCCACCGGCTGCTGCCCTGCGCTGCCGTGGCCTCCACTAAATGGATGCAGAGCATGTTGGCATGCATGTCTAAGCAGCGTGTGGACTGGAAATCCATCGCAGCCTCCTCCTCCTCTTTGAGTCCGTATTGTGTAAATAAGAAATAAAAAAGGCAGACACTGTGTTCCATATGCTGATTATGGTTCCTAAATGTGCTGAAGATGCATACACACATTAATCTTAACCGTATTGATATTGGTAGGCCTTGCAGCGCTATATTGCCCATGAATATTCCACAGCCATTAGCCTCCAGGTCAAGCACGTTGTACATTTTATTTGTCAATTTGTCTTCTTGACTTTTATTTATACAAGGACCTTTGCTTGGTTTGTTATTTTTCCTCCTATTTTAGTCAGAAAACGAACTAACCCACTAACTAATATTGAACGAACAAAACAAGTGAAATTAAGCAACCATTATCCAAATCTTAAATATTACGCGGACTCTCGCTTTGTAACTAGCAAGCTAAACAACTAGTAGCTAATGAGTCAATGAACAGAAACTAACAAAACTAGTGAATTTTCATTTTTTTGACAAAACAAAAACACCCACTCATTGGTTCAACATTTTTTTTTCTCCCATTTTATTTTTAACACCTACATGATGCATGTTGTTGTGGGATACTTTGACATATACATAAAAAACCTGACACGTTTGCTTGGTGGATGAAACCCTTTTTCTCTATATTGTTTTCACCATCATGCCGACTCTCCCGGGGATAAAAAGAAGACTCCCATCCTACAAACGTATCGCACCGCTTTCATTGTCGAATGTTTTATGTCGCCGGGAATTCATTTCTGTCTGGAATCTGTCCTTTTTTCACGCTCAAGGACAACCACATGCCCCTCTCTCTCTACCTGCAGAAGCCGCCAGTTATTTAAAGCACATCATGTCTTTCATTATGACTTGTGACATGACCCAAAATGTGATATAGTGTCACTGGAATTGATTTGATGCAAGCTTGAACTTGAGGAAGGAGCTTGGCTATTCTATACACAATGCCTCTGGAGACATTATTAAAACTGGAAAGGGAGGAGTGTGTGCGAATGCATTGGCTTTTGGATGCATACTGATGTTCATGGACATTCCAATTCACTCTCATTCGATTTATTTCACAATGTTGTGATATCTATTCAAATGTTAAAAACAGGATTTCCATGGAAATGTTTGGTCATGTTATAGTGTGGAAGCTTAACAAGCAAAATAATCCAAATGTTACTGCCTTGTATAACATACTTTAATGGCTCAGTTATAAAAATGACACATTGATGAAATCCTAAATTGCAAACAGTAACTCACTTGCCAAATTATCAAAGCAGAGTATGGAGTACTGTGTAGTACCTTAGAACAAGACAAAGGCTTGTGACCTTAACTGAGAACTAATAAAATAGGTGTTTGGGTAGCAGCAGATGCCAGAGACATATGCTGCACATCTTTGTGATAAGGTACATCTCTCTGGCTGCTTTTTAAAGTTGGCAGCTTCAAATGCCTCATAATAAGAACTAAGCATAATGGTATTCTATTGATGGTGCAATTAGAGATAAGTGACAGTGGTGTCTTAATTTAGACTCCCTGTACAAAGCAGTTGTATATGGATGTAAAGTAGAAAAAAACTATCGGAGGACAATATAGATGAACGCTGCCCATCACGTTGACAGGTCATGTGACAAAATGTATGAAATACTAATATTCGTGTATGCGTCATATAATAAATAGCTGCCTGATGTTTAAGCTTCTAGTAAATCAGGCCCCCAATGTTCATGCTCACATTTGATTGACACGGACAAAGTTTGCTGTGGGCTGTTTCTAATATTTAGACCAATGAATAGAATAAATCAGCAAATATGGTTGACAGCACATAGCATCGCTGACATGCAAGTGATGCAAAGTAATTGAGCCCCGTGATGGCAGTTTGTAAACACACCAGAAGTGACTCTGATATTGCTTGCTTAAACTGTTTTGCTGTAATTAAAATGAGTCAAAGCTCATTAGAAAGCTGTGCACGCTCTTGTTAGGCGGAGGCACGACGATTGGCTCAATACAGGAAGGTTAAGCGGGGATACATCTCTGTGCTTCAAGCCTCTTCCTCTGTCTGACTAATAAACAAGGCTGGCTATTCATGTGGAATAATTCCCGCTGAGTGCCTTGCTCAGGGTCGTAGACAACTTCCCACGGGAATCCAACTTTATATAATATCGGTCAGAACAGTCATTAGCTCAGAAACAAATGATGACTTCGCTATCAAAGAAATCACGCGCAGTGCACAACCCTGAAGACGTCTCAGTGAGTTGAGAAACTGTTAAATAAGTTAAATAACTATTGCACAGTGAAATAACTAGCAAATAAAAACTAACAAACTCATTATAATACCAGAACAATAACAAACTAGCATAATGACTACAAAACACTTGTGAAAAACTCCCATTCATAAAAACAGACTAACAAAACCAATGACTTAATAAACTACCCAACAAATGTCACTCAATTGCGAAACGATGAAGACCGAATTAATTGACATACAGTTACTTGCTTATGAACATCACTGCAATTATATAATTATGTCACTTAATGCACACCATCTTGCCACTCGTAAATATAGGTGAACACTGGAATCCCCATTACAATCTGGAATAATATGGTGATGTAGTATTTTGTGAGTGACAGAAGTTGTGTGAACATCTGTATACTTCCAAATGTATGATTCTGGGTTTTTGTTGTTGTTGTTGTTGATAGCCATGTACTTGGCCTTTGTAAGCATAAATTATCCAGTTGCTAAACCCAAATAACTCCCTCAATGGTGCTCCAAGATGCAGCAAATGAGTCCAACATTAAGTTCCTTTTTTGTTGTTTCTTGCTATTTTCTCTACAAACCACAAAGTACAAGGAAGTTTTTGTTTGTTGGTTGCTTGGTAACCTCAGGCCATTAAGATTGGGAAGATTGTGCAAAAGCATGGACTAAGGAATTTATAGCTGTGAAGAGTCTACTCACATTTTTTTGAGTGGATTGAGCTATGGTGGGAAAAAAAACTTGTGTGGCACATGAGTGATGTCTTCCACATTGTTCTGCTGAATTATCTAGAGGTAAAATGTAATATAATACATCGATATCTGTTGATGCTTTCTGTTCTTGTCAATCATTATCTTCTCCCGCCCATTGACAGTGCAGTCACATCCATTTCATATGATTATTAAAAAAACCTGTACTCTATAATAAGCTCTTTATTCCTCCATCTTAGATATGAGGTTATCAGGCAGACAGATGATCCAGTGAGGCCGAGCTGTTTTAACCTTGACTAGGAAGGGCACAATGCTCCTCTGAGTGTTGGTGTCCCTTGAAAGCCCTTTCCCCAATGTGCAGTTCATTGATATACAACAGGCTTAGTCATGTTGGAGACTACCAGAGAACAATGAAGAGATGTTATGTCAAGATGACCCCCCCCCCCCCACCCACACACACACTCCACCAGACACAACTGATGAAAAGGTCACAGTCACTATTTGTTTCACAGTGAGAGGGCGCACCACTAAGGTGACCCCTAAATCATTGTTCTTTATTCTTCAGCATTACATTACATACCATCGCAATGAAGGAAATGTGGAAGAAAATGATTGCAATTTTGCTTTCAACTTTAATCCAGATGACTAAATATCATGATGCCGTTGCATGATTTAGACATCCACCATACCCTATACTTGTTTGAAATTTATAGAAAACCCAGGACAGCAAATTAAAATCGACAATATGAACAATAAATCAATAGTTCCTGAGACGTTATGACTTTTCTTGATCTTTTCTTGAACGATGCAGCGGTGCGTATTGACAGTAACACAAGGCTGTAGGTCACTTTAAGACGAGCACTAAATTGTATCTTGAAATGAAAAGACCGAAAATGACTTGATGCTGAGAAAATTGGCCTTTTGGAATCTCCCCTGAGAGCACTTAGAAAGTAAATGCTGCTTTGTGGAGTAGTTCAATTGACAGTCATTAGTCACATGTCAATTTAACAATATTTATATTTAGCACAGTGACACGGTACTTATGTTGTCAAATGAGTGGCAGGTACTAACTTTAAAAAAAAAAAAAAAAAAAACTTTTACTTCAGTATTTGTGTCACGGTGAAACACTTATACTCCCTTCATTGAGCGACTTTCTGCTGGCGAGTTTAGCTACATATTTTATCTGAATGTACAAAGCTGGAAAAGACGTTATGACCTGGATTGATTGGGGAGTTAAAATCCCAGCAGAGCCAATAAAAGCATTAAAATTGGATTCTAATATACCATATTTTCCGCACTTAAGGCGCACCTAAAAACCTCCAATTTTCTCAAAAGCCGACAGCGCGCCCTGTAATCAGGTTGTGCCTTATATATGGACCAATATTGAGCCACTACAGCAGGCGTGTCCAAAGTCCGGCCCGTGGGCCAAATGTACATATCTTATATATGGACAAAGTTTTAAAATGGGCCATTCATTGAAGGTGCGCCTTATAATCCGGTGCGCTTTATAGTGCGGAAAATACGGTATGTGAAAGAGACTTGTCAATGAAGACGATATTGAAATAGATTCTGTTAGCAGTGAAAGTGTTCGTCAAGTTTAGAGATAGAGCAAACTTTCCGAAATTTCTTTTGCTCTTTCTAAATCACTGCTTGAGGGAAGAGAATGATGTGCATCATTAACTTCTCCCCGATGTCATTAATTATGTAACGTGCAGCCGAATCTTCTCAAAGATTGTAGCGTCTCAGCTCACGCTGATGTATCTGTAAGTTAACTTTACCTCTTGCCATCAACAATACAATCTATTCTCAGCCCTATCATGACGGCAAGATTGTAGCCTACACACTGTCACACATCTCACTGTGGTACCTCAGTGCCAAAAGTTAAATGCCAGTTAGGGAACTTGAACTTCTCTATAATTTATTTTTTATATATGCCTCCATTCTTTAGTTTTCCTTTGATTAATTTTTCACTTTTATTACGTTGTCAAATGATGTGTTGTTCCATCATGATGTATGGAGATTATTCCTGAGAATAATGTGCAAGAGTGAAAAGGCTTCTTTGTGCCACATGCCGAGAATGTCAATGTAATTCTTTGTGCTTACTGCTTTAGCTAAAGCACATTGAGAAAGAAAAGATGACAGCCATGGGAAAACTCATCCAATAAAAAAAAGTTCCAATGTTTTTGTGTGGTGGGTCTTTATACAAAAAAGTTTTTAATTAGTTACAGGCCTCACCTTTTTTTTTTTGCTTTACAATATATAACAGGAAATAAGTTGAACCAAAGGTGTTGAGTATGACCTTCATTATCTAAGCTACAACTCTACAGTTTTAGAATTTGATGGTGTTTGGTGGTCAGCATACTTGCTCTTACCGTGACCTATATCTTAATTGGTGTTTCTTTTCACAGGCGAAAATCTGCGAGTGTGTCCGCATTCTAACACATGTTGTACCCAAGAAATGGAAGACACCTTTGGCCAGCGGATTAAACAAGAGTTTAGTGATCTGGTGGATGAGATGAGTCACACCTTGAGGAGCATGTTTGTGTCTCGACATCAGAAGTTTGATGGTAAGTTGATGAGGTTTATTCTGATAGTTTGTGTTTTGGACGTGCTCTGAAAATTGGTAGGTCAAGTCGGACACTCGCAATCCAGTAGACATCTTATCACTGTTTTTTTATGTAATTCTTTTTTTTAGTTGACGACCAAAAATGAAAAGACTGTCAGAGTTCATTTGATATAAGGTTAACTGTTTGTAGCGCTTCACTCGGCCCCTTGTATGGAGATAAGAGAACCCCCTTGTTAATATGCATGTGTGCGGAGTAGCCTCCCCTCATCGGATTAAACAAACTACGGCTCCTTGCTCAGCAGATTAAAAAGAGCAGCCCAGAGCCAAACTTTGCATTATTAAGCTTCGTTTCATTCTCTTGCGTGCCGTGCCGTGCCGTGAGTGCTGTGAGTTGAAGCCCCCAAAGCGACTGCATTGACCACTGGGCTAATGTTACCTCACAGTCAATGGAGTCAGCTCCTCTTAATGAGATATAATAATCCCACTCGCTATCGACATGAGGCTGTGTGGGAAGGGATTTCTTATCATCACCTCACATGCAGAGGTAAAAAGAAGTCTGGGGGGAAAATAGCCACCTGTCTATTTGATGTCTAAGGTGATTCGAATGGCGCGCCCAGTGGATTGCAGCATATAAAACTTTCATTTCTTATTAAAGTTGTGCCTATTAACTTTTAATTCCCGGTTGACTTTGAAGCTCTTGAGGTTTCCTTGGTAACAGGATGGTTTTAAAACTATATCTTAAGATCGAGCTGAGTATTTGCCTGACGAGACGTCCATTAAAAGCTACTCTTGTGTTTATAGCCGGTATCAGAGGAAACCATGTCGTTATGATCAGTAATTGAGATGTTGTTGTTTTTTAAAAGAGAAATGTTTTTTTTTGTTATTTCAGAAAGGCATTCAAAGCGTCACATGGAGCTTCCTCTAAGATATAAATGAATCACAAATTGATAAATAAGTACCAGACAACATCTTGTCATCCTGCAGAGATTTTTTGCTGTCAATGTATCGGTAATGTCACAAGGAAGCCAGCGGCTTTGTCCAGCCGCGCAGTTTGCTCTCGGGCTTTGCTGTCACTCTCTGTAATCGCATCAGCAACAAACCAGATTCTGTTTTGCAACTTTCAGCTTTTCTCCTTTGTGCTTCCACAAGTATCGATTACCAAGTGACTACTAATTGATTAATAAAGAAATTGAGTGTGATTGTCAGGTTTGAACAAAAGCCAGCAAAGGTAGACGTGGTGTTTTCACCTCTAGGAGATAGGAAAGGATAGCATAAATCTAGATGCTGCATTATTCAGTAAGATTGTGCATTTGCCACTTCATGCATTTCTTAGCTAAAGCAGCACAGACGCGAGCGATACATTGATGTTGAGCCGAAACTTGCCAAACACGCTTTCTATTAGTTTGTTTAGATGTTTCTTGACATTAAAACCTACCGCTGGAGTCTCACCTACAGAGTTTCCTTCTTGAAAGAGACTTCATAATGTGAATGTATGTTTATTCGTATGTTTATTAGAATGTCAGGATGAGCATATGAAAAGAAAAGTTGATTGTGAGGAATTGAATGGAGATGAATCAATTTCGATGGAACTGGGTCAAAACGGAGAACAAAAGGAGGCGCTGTAAATGAAGTGTCATTTCTGAAGAAAGTTTTTTTCTGTCTGATACATTGACATGGAAACAGGAGTTTAGTAAGTTCAAAGAAAAATGTTCCTGTTTATCGATTTACCTAGCACACGCTGTGTTTACATTTGTTGGATTAACTGTCAAAGACCGGTTTACATGTTCATATCAACGATAACAAGGAAGCATTTTTATCATCATGCGCAAAAAATATTTAATGACGTCTCTCATTTCACCTCCAAGGTGGAAAATATCAGAAGTCTACAGTACTATATCTTTTAAAAAAAAAAAACTTTTGTGAAATACTGCAGAGACATCTTGATTCGACACTGTACAATAAATCTGAAATGAATTTTGACAGATGTGATCTGGACAATACAGACTGCAAACATTAAACTTATTGCTTCCCAGAACTAGGCTTCATGTGGAGCTCTTGTTTGTACGCGGAAGGATCAACAATGATTAAAAGTTAAGATTCAAACTGAACTTCCATCTCAGTTAGATGGACAACTCTGAATTTCACCTGTGGATAAAATTCACACCATCAGAGTTAATGAGTGTTTTCTTTGCAGAATTCTTCTTGGAGCTCCTGGAGAACACCGAGAGGTCCTTGAACGAGATGTTCGTGCGAACGTACGGCAAGCCTTACATGCAGAACGCCGAAGTGTTCGAGAACCTCTTCGCCGAGCTCAAGCGCTATTACACGGGGGGCAATGTCAACCTGGAGGAAATGCTCAACGACTTTTGGTCGCGGCTTCTGGAGCGTATGTTCACTCTGCTGAACTCCCAGTATGTCATCACTGAAGACTACCTGGAGTGCGTCAGCAAGTACACAGATCAGCTCAAGCCCTTCGGAGACGTGCCCAGGAAACTGAAGGCTCAGATCACCCGGGCGTTCATCGCTGCTCGCACTTTTGTCCAAGGACTCTCGGTCGGCCGCGAGGTGGCTCAAAGAGTCTCTAAGGTAAACGAAAGAACGGCTAAGAATCCAGAACTTTTTTTTTTTTTGCACATCATCTGCAGTTTCTAACACGCCCGAGGGCATGTTTGCTGTTCTTGTAGCGAGCTGACTTTCCTCTGCTGTTTCACTGTAAACAACTTCCTCCTTACTCTGAATTTTTTTGTATGGGTCTTCAAACAGACTACATTGTGTAGATTTTCCAGAGATGACATGCAAAGGAAAAGATAATCCCAAAATTGGTCAGTGTTGTTTGCAAAGTTCTCCCAAAGCATCTAGCAACTATAATTAAGTTGTATGTCCTTAATATTCCGTTTGATGTAATGCACTGATTTAATGCCTCTCCTGCTTCTATACCGTACCGCCCCAGGAGTGTTTGCACTTTTGATCATATACAGGGGCGAGATTAAAGCAAAAGGCACCGAGCTAAATCTTGGATTAATTTACAACAAGTGTCACCTTCCAAATGCGCAAACATAACTCCCGTGTATTCATTTTCCTCCAACCAGCACTTGTGGTGATGTTATCTCTCAGGCAATCTCAGAGGACCTGTTCTAAGTGTTAACTAAAAGTGTGAGCAGACACCTTCCAACCAAACCCAAAAGGAGAGATCACAACTTTACCAAGTCAAAACACAAATGTTTTGCTTTGCGCTTTTGCTTTCTTTGCACATCCTACAACACAAACAGTGGTGGTGTAAAATTTTATAATGCCGCTTTCCATGTTTGACCTTATTTGAGAATTATACAATTTTAAAGCTATCGGTGTATTTAGGAGCTACAACTGAAGGAATACATACAAAAGGCTTTTTTCTTTTAAAACGTAGAAGTTTTGTTGTGAAAACAACACAGACTAACATCTAAGAAGAGCAGGCAAACTGTTTTATAATTTATGACTGACTGTCCTTTCAGCAGACTTTCTCAAAGCACATAGAGGATTGCCCCTTGGGCAACAGACGTGATCATGGAAGTAAAACATGCTTTGGAGTCTGAACACTGAGCGCTTTGTAAACAAAAAAGCACATCTTCTCCGTTGAAACTAGCAATCAGACAGACACATAGATTATAATTGCCTTTCTGGTTAGAATTTTAATGAGTTATGATTAATCATCGTTAGGATCTTTAGAATGTGTAAACAGACGTCTCTTTGGCCTCTTTGAAAGAAAAGAGATCCCATTTTGCCAAATGATCTGTTGATTGATTGACACTTTCAACATCCACGAACAGATCCATACAATTAAAAATAGAAATATCAGAAACTAATAAGGACCAAGGATGGAGCCCTGAGGAACCACACATTGATCTGATCTGGCAATATTTTAGTTCTATAAAATTTCACCAAATTCAAATGAAGCCCAAAATATCCTGTGATGCACGTTGAACCTTGTGACATTTTGCTGAAGAAGTCGGACCGTCCTTTAGTTCCGTCTCTTGCTCATTGGCTTCTTTGCACATGCACATTCTCTTTGTCAGTGCCACTGCATGCTTGACCTGTGTGACCTAATGGAACACTAATGTAGCAGTGAGTCGAGGTGCAACACACGCATCACTCAATAGCAATCACTCACAGTGACTGAGTCACAGGATGGAGAAGCACGGAGCAGACCGAGAGGCCGCGTTGGCAAATGTCCCCTTCGTCCCTCCTTCTTTATGAGCGGCCTGGTCATTTTGCCGCCGCTGCTGCTGTTCCCTGGCATGTTGACGCCCTAAGAGATGGATGTATGTGTATGCGGGAAACAGCCGGAGGTGAGTGCATGCCGGCTGTGTCCAATTCATCCCTGAGATATATGACAAGCTGGGAGGAGAGAGGGGGGGAGCTCATCTTCACGTTTATTGTGAAGAAGCGAGCCCACGGGTGTCACACATTTAACTCCTAGGTGGAGAAGCATTCTCATATCTAGCACCGTGGCGCCGCTATCTCCACTCGTCTGGAAAGAGGCAGCAGAGGCAGGGACAAGCTGGGAAAACGCACTCGGCCGAGATGCAATGATAGAATGCACAAAGCTCCTGCCAAGTCTTGGCCACACGCCATCATTCTGCCGTGACGGTTAGCATGTGCGCACACGGAAAGCACATAGATTTATTGAGCAAAGCCAGAGCAACAACTGAACCTTCAATAGGTTACTCCCAAGGGTGTTAAGGGTTCATCGGGCCAGAATTGTGCAGGAGGATTCCCAAAAAGGGCCATTTGTTAATAACAAAGTAGGGTTATTACTTTTTTATTCTTTAAAATACCTGGACCGCAAACATCCATATCAACATTTACAATGAATTGTTTTGCATGGGAGTAGACAAATGACGCAATGACAAGTATGTGTTTACAATTTATCACACAAAAAAATGAGCATAAAAAAAAAAGTGATGACTTTATAATGCTTTGTGTATTTGTGTACAATACATAAACAGTTCAACACAACGGCAACATGAAATTATGGAGGAGAATCTGAAAAGTGCCTGGAAAGAGGGAAAAAAAAACCCCACATTACTCACATACAAGATTCCATTTTGTGGAATGAACGAGAGTGCGACCTCGATTATTGAAGCAATAGTCCTGTACGTTCTCTTCAAAGGCGCTCACATCTCCTCTCTTTGCGTGCTCTTACAGGTAAGCAGCACTCCGGCATGCATGCGAGCGCTGACCAAGATGTCGTACTGCCCCTTTTGTCAAGGCATGCCAGCCATTAAACCCTGCAAGAACTACTGCCTCAATGTCATCAAAGGCTGCCTGGCCAATCAAGCCGACCTGGACCCCGAGTGGAACCAATACATCGGTTAGTGTGCTTCATTTCTCACAGCTCTATTCAAGTTGATTCTTCTCTTGTGCTGCTGAGTCCATCTGACTAATACTGCGTGTGATGGAATTGGATATTGAGGCCAAAGGAGAAAGCTTTGCAGGTAATTGTTGGAGTGCGGGAAGCACTGATTGAAATAAGGCCGAGGGAAAACAAATGACGCAATATGACCTTTGACACTGATAGCTTTTGTAAAGTGTCAACTACTGTATGAATTGACAGCCGCGTTGTACATGACATACAGGTGGAAGCTGAAAGCATTCGGGTTCAACTCTACATTCATTGTAATATTTCGACAGCTTGTTTACATATGACATACATATTTACATGACATTTTCCTCCCAACATGTAATCTTGTCTGTATCATGATGATATCATTATTCATTGAAAAGAAGAATAATTTGAGTATAAATTTGAAAAATTTGGGGTTGGGACATGATGATAATTGAAAGAAAACTTTCATAAATAATCCCATAATATTTCACATTTTTGCGCAACTCCAGTTTTTATTTTTGGGGATGGAAATTCTGTTAATTTCACATGAAGTTTTACCAATGTTGGACAAAAGCTGATGTCTGCTGCATGATGTTTTGAGGCAGAATACTAATTTTGATTTAACTTTTCACTAATCTTCTTATTGTTATTTTTACATTTTGACAATAATTCATGTCCGTCATATATTCAGAGGATTTTGAGAAAAACACAAAAACCAAAATCCTGGTAGCTTCATACGCTTAGAACATTGAATATAAATACTTTTTGGCCACTAATCAACATATCAAACAATTGTAAATAGCCATCGCGAAAACAACCCATCAGTGTTTTGCCATACCGCTCTAACAAATGAAATACATAAACAATCAGTAACTCAAAATGTGGCCTTAACGTAGAAAAACAAAACTGTAAAAACTAATCAGATGATACGTTGAACTCACATGAAAACTATTGCCGTTACATATGCCCATGTAGGCTCAAATAGTTGGTATGATCATGATGGTTCTCACTGGTGAGGTTTGTGACAGTAACTCAATATGGATGAGAACAGATGGTCCATACCACGATGCTCATCTCGTCAATTTGACACTTTGCCTAGACTGAACTTGACTTGGAGGAGAGCTTTGCTTTTTGTTTTGACAACACGGGCTTTGCCTCGAGTGAGAAAATGTTATCCCCCCCACCCTTCCTACCCACGTTCCCTCATCGCAAACGATTTTCCTCACTGGATTCTTCTCTCCCGTCGAGCCTAATGGGGATTTGTAACGGGGCGGGGGCGCAGCACGTCAACTTTAACGCCAGGAACGTGCTCCGCTGCTGAGACAAAGAGCGCAAACATCAATGTAACATTTTTTTGATTAATTTCATATTCCATGAAAGGCCTCGCTGGCGTGCATGACTCCAGTAGTTAGCAAGTCATGTTAAGGTGGCACACTAAAAAAAAAAAAGGGTGACTGCTGACAGCCCGTGGCAAAGAAAACACTTAAATCCGAGTCGAAGCTGTTTCCTTGAAGTCATACCTCGTCTGCTTGCTCTCTGGGGTTGCTGTTAGGGTGGTGCTCACTCTAACTTATTTTGCAAGAACCACTCGGAGACAAGTTAGTCGTTTTGGGCACCTGCAGGTGGAGAGTTCACTCGTCGCTGTTGTCACAGCGATGGTCGAATGAAGTCTAACTCTCGCTTCCCACAAGACCATCTTTATTAAGAGAAAAAGGGTGGGGGTGACAGTAGACTGAATAAACAAGTTAAAGCTCTTGACATCTAGGAAAACAGAGTAGGGGATGTTTTACGACATTGTTTAGGATGGGACAGACTTAAGTGGTTTATTACCGGTTACATACCAACGTAAGCATAAAACTAATCTACCTAAGTTATTTATTACCGGTTATATACATTCCACCATAATCATAGATCAAGATAGTTTGGAAAACCCTGACAGTTGCTTTAGGTCGTTTTAGAGGAGGACAAAGCATCAAAGTGTGCATGTATTATCAGACTATCATTCACCGTTGTGCGCTTCCACGGCTAGATGACTTTTTACTCCTTTTTTTGTTCTTACCTTTAAATCATGTGTTTGCAAGTGTTTCAGCCTGGCTCTGCACTGGGTGGGAAATACATATTTTACTCACATTTGATCACATCGATCTTCTTTAAATGTTAAATGGTGAAGGGTTTTAGATACGATTAGCATAAAACAAGGTTTATGCGGAAGAATGGAGAGAATATCAATCGAGAGTAAACATGGCCTTGGCTTGGTAATTACCGTTCTAAAAGTTGCAATAGCCTGGAACAACCCTAAATGCACAGACGCACAGTTTGCCGTAATATTGTCTTGTTAGTGACAAAGAAACTTCCGACCATTTTGGAGCCTATTGCATCGTCCCAATTAGTCGTGACTGAGTGGGTTGGTCAACTAGTCACTCAGATGTTGAACTAACAAACAGACAGACAAACATGTCAATTTTATGTATTTGTTGATGTCAGAGATTGAGCCTTGGCAACGAGGAACATCTACGCTTTGCTGGGTTATATCCACTTTGGCTTTGGGCCTCATTAATGCCGGAGCAGCTCTTAGTCTGTCTTCATCAGGCGTTATTGTGGTCAATGAAACAGCGCTTTTATGAGTTTTGCCTGTGACATTTCAAGCAAGCTTTGATCGGAAAGATTTTCCAATTAGCATACGGTCTCACTGTAAAAGCTCTTCTGAACGTGGACAGACAGAAATATGTGTGGAATTAGTATAAATTCAGTCGAAGTATGCAAAGTTGACTTTATTTGCTCTTGGCTTTGGGCTGCTGCACAACCTAAGAAATTCATCTTGATGGTGCGCCGTTCACACCAATGTCATATGTCTGCTCCACTGAGCACAGAAGACAAGCTATTGGAGGAGGTGAAAAATAATCCAAGCAAAGGGTGCGAAAGCCTTTAAATTCTGAAGCTGCACCCACTGATAGATACATTTTTTTCCCGCCAGACAACAATCTCTCACTTCAAATAAAATATAGCACTTGACATTAACGAGACCTCGCCTCTTATCCATCGTGTGTGTGTGTTGTGTTGTTCGTGTACATTGTTGACACCATCTTTAAGCTCTAACAGATATATATATATATAGTTGCAAGCGTGTTCATAATACAAATAAGATTCTTAATCATTTCCTCCCACTCCATTAGGTCTCATCAGTCCCACAATTATTCATGAAGAGATTTTCTTTTTTCACAACAATATGAAATCACAGTCCGCATACACAAACTTGTTTTTCTTACCCTCAAGCAAGAGAATAATTAGACAAACCGATTAAATATTTCATTTATTTCAAATGCGGCGATTGGACACTCCAAGGTTCCATCACATGTAAATGCATATTTATTGGGACCCTTATGATTGAGGAAGAGTTTGTGCCAGAATGCTGGTTGGCCAAAGGGGAAATGTTGAAATAGAATTCATCAGTTCCAGGGTCAAATTGTATCCATCATCAAACCTTTATTATGCGTGCAGGGAATGTTTTAAATAATAACAATATTTTACATTATGAACTATTGTACTGGCAGGTATTACTTATTTTAAGTTAGACATTTACATTACCGAATGATTTTATCCGCTATCTCGCTAACCCTAAAGAACATGATGCATGCATACATATTTCCCGCGCTAGGTTATATTTTTGCACATTTTTCTCAAAAGTCATTTAATCCATGTGTTTGTCCCCTCATTGCAATGAATAAATCATATCCGAGTGAATCATACAAAAGATTAAATAGGTTCTGCTGCGTAGCCTCTCGTTAATCCATTTTTTCCCGCCGGACGGCAAAGCATCCTCGCCGACCTCTCCTGCTCTTGCAAGACAACAATTGCTCTGTGCGTTAATTATGATAACAGCTGCGTATTAGACAACGTGATGAATTTCTGGTGGAACCCTTTTTTTTTTTTTTACCCCTCCCCATAACCGTGATAACATCTGCCACTATTGGATGTGTGCTTTGCAAAAGATGAACATTTAATGAGAGCAGCATTACAATTCAATTATGTTAACTAGAGCAGTCTGAAGCTGCAGCTGTTTGTCTTTAGTCTATACCTGAGTGACACAGGATATTTTAAATTATTCTATATGCATGCATTATTGGAATAAAGTATGAATTTAATACACAGCAATGCTTCAATTTTCAAATGAATGTATAGGGGTAAAATTTAGAATCCCTATAGTACATTTTTGGGGTGTTTTACCTAATGGTGCAAAATTGACAAAATCAAAAATAGATTAATTAAAATGAAAATAAATGTTAGTTATCTGAAAGTTGTCAGTCACTTAAATGTTGTACAGAGTCAAATTCCCTGTTTGGCATGCACAATAAAGCTGATTCTGATTCTGATATTTTACCAGCGATAAAACATTTTCAAGGCTGCCCGCGCTCTCAGACTTTTGAGTACAACGCAAGGCAAGGGTTAAACGGTGTTACTGGTCTCGGCCTTCCAGATCCAGCCTGGCTCGGTGACCCTCCTTCCCAGCAGACTTGAATAGGATCCAATTATCAGCTCTAGCGAACGAGCGGAGGTGGAAATGTAATTGTGTGTTATTAATATTTCAAATAGATTTAGGCGACTCCCACTTTTTGCTGATAAAGAAAGAATGACAGGAGCACACAGGAGCTTTTTCCATTGCCATTATGTCAATTATTGTACTTTTGCAACACTATTCATTATATTTGCAGCTTTTATTGTACATGAACCTGTGTTAGCAGGATTCATTTCAAACTTCATGGTTTTGAAGATTGATATGGGTGGGAATCGTTGGTATGTTTTGTTGGTAACTACAATTATAAACATCACAAATTAAAAATATAAAACTGCAAACCAGGCATGCAAATCAGATGTGCAGAATATTTAATATCAAAATACAGGTATGCGGTTGAGTTTCGGCCGATCAGGTTCGCGTTCGGGGCTTGTGCTGGAATGTTCTCCTCTCAAAAGTTTTTCTTAGGTGACTTGACCGTGTTACTTAATTTCTCGCCCTCGCTGCCAGAGTTCACAATTTCAAAGTGCCTTACAATTGATTAGCAACGGCTTCTGCCCAAACTCAGCTGGAATTGACTCCAACTCATCCTCGGTGTAAGGAAAAGTACAGTAGAAAAATGACGGAATTGGAAAAAAAGGCCGGTATAAAGTTGTCTATTGTTTGACGTTTGAGCGGAAAATAATGGAAATTGCTTTTATTGATCATTCCAAGTTATGGCAATACATCAAGAATACTGATATTCGCAATATATCTATGGTCTATTGTGCAATCATAGTATCTATTTTATAGTAACTATATTTGATGCATGTGTATGTATCATAAACATTTTTGGACTGTATTTCAACGTGACTATTTTGTCTCAGTCATTCTTTTTTTTTCTTATTTACTTCTTTTTTTTGTTTTTACTCTCGTGCGATACGATTCCGATGCTACAGCATGTGTAGAAAACGTGGCCACAGTTGAAATAATTGGTAGAAAAGCCGGCATTCAAAAGTATTTCTTTGAATCTTTCATACAATAAAAGCATCCTTCCACGAATGCCAAATAATGTATGTGCAAGTCGCAGATTCTAAACTCAAGAGGAACAAAAAGAAACTAACTAACCAAACTACTTGGAGCTGAATGGAAGAAACATTATTCATACATGTATCTCAATGTCACCATCCGAAATTGAATTGAAGAGCTTGAAAGAGGTCGTACAGCACAAGTGAGAGACAAGCACTTATCAAGACGCACTCTTTGTTCAAGCGCAGCGTGTCCTTCGAGTCTGAAGTCTTAAACGTCGTGCTGAATTTCAAAAAAAGGTGCTGAAAGCGCCTCTTGAGTTAAATGTCTCTTCGGAATGGAAAACCACATACTTAGATAAGAACAGTATGTTCATGGTTTGTATTTTATGAGTGTCATACATAATACGAGGCGGGCGTTGGATTGATTAATTGATCGGTGATCATTTAGTTTCACTTCCAACTCTAAGTCGTTGTCAGTTAATCAGTGGACTGGCAAAAGTGGGAACTGAATCCACGCTGCCTGGAAGAAGTCACATTAATCAACCACAACAGAGACAAATATGTGCATTCAACAAAACACAGTGCAGCTCTGCTTACCTTACCTGCAACGGAATGACACCTGCCAGAAGCTACGATAAGGTAATTTAACCAAAAACAAAAGCCACATGTAGGGAAACTACAAAATTTCTGTTAGTCAGGGCTAAACCTGAGTCCTAAATCTGCAGATCCAAAATTTGCCAAACATTTTCTGTCATATTGTAGCTCTAATAATATGAATAACTTCAGGTTTTACAAATGAACGCCCCTCACTAATGACTAGTGACTAGTGACTGACTAATCTCATTTTGGGACTTGATGAACTGTGTGGCTTTGTCTTTTTGTAGCTTTTGTTAATAATAATAATAATAATTCATTAAATTTGTATAGCGCTTTTCAAAAACCCAAAGACGCTTACAGGGAACAAGGCAAAGACATACGTACATGAGGGGAGGGGGACGGGGAAGAGACAGTGGGATAAAATTAAGAAGAGGAAACCAGTTATGGGTAGGGGAGGTCATAGGCTTGAGAGAAGAGGTAAGTTTTTAGACGGGACTTAAATATGGGGACTGTGGGTGAGTCACAGACAGACTGAGGGAGAGAATTCCAGAGTCGGGGTGATGTGCAGGAGAAGGCTCTGTCACCGAAGGATTTGAGTTTAGATTTTGGAACTGTCAGACGTGAAGTATTGGAGGATCGGAGGGGACGTTTGGGGCAGTAGGGGACAAGGAGGTCGGATAGGTAAGTGAGAGCCAGGTGGTGAAGGGCTTTGAAGGTGAGGAGGAGTATCTTGAAGATGATACGCTCCTTAATGGGGAGCCAGTGAAGAGAGTGGAGAAGAGGAGTGATGTGTTCACGGGACCGGCTGTGGGTAAGGAGGCGGGCAGCAGAGTTTTGGACTAGTTGAAGTCTATGGAGTGAGTGAGCAGTGATTCCAGGGAGAAGGGAGTTGCAGTAGTCAAGCCGGGATGAGATGAAGGCGTGGATGAGAGATTCAGCGGCCGGGAGAGAGAGTTAACACAAACAATATGACTAGTGGGAAAAAGGAAGCCTAAGAGAGGTCGACTGGAAAGGTTAGCCTGTTAGCACAGATACTAGCTGCAGGTTTATCAGCTCATCACATGTTTTACAGTGCTTGTGTGAAAAAAAAAGTCAACTTCTTCTGACACTCGTAGGCAGTGCTGTTGTATAAATAAAATCTTATTATAAAACATGATGCAACACTGAAGCGAATTATTTCTCATTCCCGCATTGCCTCTGAATTATTTTCATTTGCAAGTGTTTGACCATCATATGTTCTATAATGGATAATTTATTACATTTTATATTGGTGTTCTATATTATCAGGCTATATTGTGTTGCCAACCAAACCTTTACTGCTTGATAGTGAAGTGTTTCATCAGTTCCACAGTATGTGTTTCATTTGCTGCAGAGTGGGTGATCTTCGTCGCTGCTGTGCTGGCCGTAAGTGTAATTCAAAGTAGATGAAGGCAATTTGCCCGCAGCTTGCTTGCCTGCCTCAGCGCAGGCTAGTTTGTTTCAACTCCATTTAATCCCAAAGTGGAGCGCAATGGCGTTTGTGGACGTAATGTTTCTCAAGGTTCCGGTAAAATTCTGAGGAGTGGCGTGAGGTGCAGTACAAAACCAGATTTACGTGATGTATAGAATTAATGATAATGTATGATGTCGTTATGTGATGTAGAGAATTAAGGATAATGCATGATGTGGTCGTGATGTGAAACTGTTTGGTAGAGTCGGTGCTTCGCAATTATTTTGTGTTATGGAAGAAGAAAATATTAAAAATATTATTTATTCTATGCGCTTTATAATCCGGTCCGCTTTATATATGGACACAATTTTAAAATGGGCCATTCATTGAAGGTGCGCCTTATAATCCGGTGCGGAAATTACGGTACTATCTCTTCTCTGGATATACCCAAACCATCTAAATCTGCTCCCTCCAAGTTTGTCCGCCAAAACATCAAACCTTGGCTGCCCCTCTAACGCAATGAGCTCATTTCTAATCCAATCCAACCTAGCAACCCTCCACATGTTCATTTCCGCCACCTCCAGCTCTGCTTCCTGTTGTCTCTTGAGTGCCATTGTCTCTTATCTGTGCATCATGTTGAAATAACCATGGTTGTTTGTATTGGGAGGTTTATCGAAAAAGCATGGTCAAAGCCTCAGGAACCTCCCACCCTAGTTTGCAGGTCCCAGACTGGCAACTTTACTCTCTTGTAATCACATCGGCCCCCCGAAAATGCATTAAAATAATATAACAAGCATGGACAGGATGACAATCTTAACCACCAGTGGTTAACTATTTTTTTTATTTACTCATTTTATATGACAGGTTTCCAAAGCAAAAATACTTAATAGTTGTATGATAGCGAAAGTTCAACTCAAGAATGGGATATTTCCTCTGGGAAAACAAATTGTGTTTGACCGTAGAAAGCAGTGAAACACGCATAATACTGACTCATTAGACAGATAGGAAATTACTTTTCAGAGGAGAAAAGGGAATCTGAGGAGGAGTCTGATCCTATTCTAAACTCTGTTTGTTTTCTCCCTCCCATTTTTAGCCCCACTAGTTGGGTGACTGATCCACAGATGAGGTGCACAAACTAAAATGATGCCACAGCTATTTTTCCATCCCGATGAAAATATACTTTCATAAATAGGCTTTTCTTGACTTGTCGATGTCTTTCATCTCTCCTATTTAAGTGCACATCAATATTGATAAAGAGCACAGACTAAAAAGTGTCTGCTGTGATGTTCAAATAGGTGATGTGCATATTGGTAAAACCGAAGTCTATTGTGCCGTTTTGGCATGGCGCTTGTGCTCTACATGAGGTACGGCTTCTGATGTTGTCTATAAAAGCCCGGGGCTCAGAATAGGACCTGTCTATCTCTAAGGCTGTGTCTGTATGATAAAAAGATTTCCCACAGCTGGATGCTCGCCTATCTCTGCATTGATGCAAGGAATATTTGGCTGGAAGTGCAAACTATTCATTGTGCTCCCAATGCAGACTGGGCAATCACAACGATCCACAGAACACAGCTCTGACACTGTCCTGAATTCAATGATGACATTTTAAAATGGTTTTTGGGAAATAGCATTACCCTTTTAAAATGCTCTGGGTATCTGTATATGTGACACGTTATGTGTTAATACGTGAGGAAAGTCTAAATTAGCATTGATAAGGATGTTAAGTTATTTTGTCAAAAATAATCCCTAAATAATCAATAGGAACAACTTTACTGCGTCCAGATAAGCAATGTATCTGTATTAATTGTAGAATAATAGTACGCTTGTTTATCTTCCATCTTTAGCCTTCTGTCTAAAATGTTCTTTCTCCATAAATTGGATGATATTTCACCATGGAAGTGCAGGCAGTGGTAACTTGCGTTGAAAGCTCGTCAGAGTTAGCAAAAGTAACGAAGAGTGCGTCATTTGTCACATGCCATGAGTTGCGGACCAATGGTCTCTACACATTCTCTTACTTTGAAGAGACTGTCCGATAAGTGTCATTGGGAATGACTGCCATTATCTCCGGTGCTAGAGGCAACTCCGTTTTTCTTATTATAAAATACAATGAAAATGACTTTTTCCCCCTAGTCGGCTCCTTTGACCTAAATTGTCGTTGCATGCACTTGACAGCTCATGTATTCCTGCTAGATGTTTCTAATTTTTCTGTGCAGCAAGCAGGCGAGCACAACAAGCCGAGCGTATTTACACGGTAAACAGATTAAACTGAATGCTGAATGACACGTCAACCGCCGTTAAAAACAAAGCAATGCAGCACGTTCAGAGTCAGGAAACGAGTCAAGATAAAGCTCGAAGGCGGGTTCAAATTTTTGCTTTCCAGATGAAAGTGTCATTTACACTTGGAGCCTCGGTGGAGCCAACCAGTGAAGTGCTACTTCACACGGCCATTTGGCACTGATGCGTTCGGCATATTAACACCGCACAGGTGCATCATGGCCTATTTCCTATCCGTAGTGTCAACAAACATTTTTTTTAAGAGGCATACACATCATTTGGGAGGAAGTGGAACCCAAGCTGAGCTAATGGGTCTCAGCCATTAGTGACCTCAAGCCCTGTAATAAAATGACTGGCAGAACAGAATCTCATCAGGTCTCATCTCTTTCAAGTCTCACGTTTTGTGTCTCATCCCATTAAACTGTTGAGTTTATTGTGGAAAGCTCTCCTTAAAGTTTTGGTGTTCGCGTTGGGCTTCACTTGGTCTCTAATTGCTTCAGTTTTGATATCATCTCCTAAAATTTGTGAAACCGTCTCACAATACAACTTGATTTAGTCCAAACTGTTGTTTACTTATTATTGCATACTTTGGGGGGGGGGGGGGGGGGGGGGGGGGTTCCGAAATAATTATGTAAGAAATAATGCCTGTTAAGAATAGGAAAACTAAGACATAAAAAAAAAAAATCCAAAGAGAAGACAGCTCATGGGAAAAGCAGTTGTATTGTGCTACTTAGCCATTTGAAGTGGGAGAAATCTGGGAATTTCTCCATTATGATTTAGTTGTTCATCTCAGAACTGCCATTTGAAAGCCAATTCTGTATTAACATACACACCCCGAGGGAATTGGAGCGCATTCAATTATCCACATTTTTAGCTTTGCTTATTTGTGCAACCGTGCAAGGGACAACGATGTTTTGATTGTGAATGTCATTTGAGTACTTTACATAATTTCAAATGAATGTGCTGGTTCTAAAAGGGTTAAAAGGGTGTAATTGATGGCAATTGAAACAAAAGTTATCCGCACAGACAACGCCGCAAGTGTCTTGAATTCAATGAGACTCTGGCCCTTGTCCACACAGTGACATTAATGAGGCGATGACCTTCCCGTCGCGCCCGCAGTCGGTAAGAATAGGTGCTTAGCGTTTCCATTAAATCAATGACTCATCAGCGAGTTTCATCGCATGGCGCCATACCAAATCTGCTTGACGTGGCGGGGTCAATCAACATAAAAATTAAATTTGCCCTGAAAGGCATTCATGCCTTTTAATTTGGTCAGACGACAGGAACTCACAAGATAATGTGTGATAATAAAAAAGACTGAAATACACAGTGTGAGCCAATCAGCCTTATTAATTCAGAAAATCAGGCTGTAATCTTTTCACATTCATTGTGGATTCAATCCAAGTGTTGCATGTAAAAAGTGAATTGTATTGTAGATAAGATGAGGTGCTGAGGTGAAGTCAGAGAAAAAGCAAAATACGTACATACACAGTTAATCATTCTCCAGTGTTAAATGAGACTTCATTTTCCCTTTTTAGGAACACGCAGTCAGAGTGTGTGAGTGAGGCACATTATATCAAGCATTCATTAACTAATTAGTGTAACAAAAGCCTTTCGGCGCTGCATGAAAATGACTCCCCACTATTATGTTACATTTTTTAATTAGTATTGCAATTTATGCACAGCTCATCTATCTTGAGTCTCGTAACAAATGGACGTGTATTCATTTATGTATAGTATGTTGTAACTGATTTTTGCACAGCACAAAAGGATTAACTATACTGCTGTGTGAAGAGTGACAAGACGTGACGTTATATAATTACACATCATAATTATGTCATTTGGATCATATCGTTCTTCATTATGTCAGTGCTCACTTTAACTCATTTTGCGGCAGATGCTATGCTGCTAGTGGCTCTGCGGCTGGAGGGACCTTTCAACATCGAATCCGTCATGGACCCCATTGATGTCAAGATCTCAGAAGCCATCATGAATATGCAAGACAACAGCGCCCAGGTCTCCTATAAGGTATCGTACACCTTGTCGCCTACGCCGCGCCGGTATGGCAGCTGTGATTCACACCGCTGCTCTGAGTCATAGGTGTGTAATTCACATTCTAATTAAATCCAAGTTTAGGTGTCGCATGTAAATTACATGTCTGAGTCTGGCTAGGTAATCTTAGGGTAGGCTTTTCTGAAAACAAGTAAAAAACTGAAAAAAAAATAAAAATCTCCCATTTAGACCTTTTGCGGAAATGTATTAAAACCTGTGGAGGGAAGGCATAATGTGGTTAAATGTTTACGAGTTTAAATTAAAACTAGTGAAACACATATAGATGTCAAAAGGGAGTAGCAGTGCTGATTAAAGTTTTCTTTTTTTTTTGCTTACTATTTGTATCATTCAGTTCTTTGTGGTCTTAATTGGATATCATCCATCAACTCATTTAAAACAACCTGAAATATTTCAATTTAGGGATTAAATTACTCTAAGAGCTGCAGAGTAAATTAGTAGTTGATATCTTTTATTGCCTTTTCTACCAGCCACAAAAGAAAGCAGATTTGAAAAATGCAGCAGGCTATTCTCATGTAATGTTGATGTCAGTTGGGATTCAAGCACCCTGCAGGGCTTTCTGCAGGGCTTTCCCGTACAGCACATACAGTCACGGTACTGTATATGTGGTGTTTTCCCAAAGGCTATAAAACTTAAATAAAGTCGGTCGCAGCCCATCTGAATCACCGCCAGCGTCACCGTGGTTACCTCAGCATCCAGCCCGTTATATACCAGCAGCGTGTGGCGTTCAACCAATCAGTCCTGTTTCTTCTCATTCTCTCCTTCCCAAAAAGTCACTTCACATCCTGACCGTCGGTCGGGTGCCCGTGTTTTTTTTTTTGGTGTAATTGTAGGCTTTTCAAGGTTGCGGTCAGCCAAAACCCGCAGGAATGACACGGTCTGCCCGTGGCGTTGCGGATGTGTTCAACGCCCGCTTCAGGCCCTACAACCCAGACGAGCGTCCCACCACGGCAGCTGGCACAAGCCTCGACAGACTGGTAAGGGCATGGAGCGCTACTTGCTTTTCGAGGCATAAACACCATTTATCTTCCCTCACGCCTGACACCGTTGATTAAAGCCAGTGATTTGTCGGGCTCCCGCCGACGGCAATTCATTCTACGGAGTCTTCCCGCATCTATCGACCGGCGTTTGTTAACCTATCAACTGCCTCCCTCCACCCCCTGGAAAGTGAGGCGTGTCACGACGTGCCCTTCTGCTGCCTGTCTGTGTGCTTGGCAAACAGAACAGACCAGTTTTTTTTTTTTTTTTTTTTTGTTTCCAAAGACTGACCACGACTATTGTTTGCTGGAAAGCCAGCTCTTGATATCATATCAGATGGCCTGCGTGTTTGCGGGATTGGACGTTGATACGTGCATTTACCATCTCAAACAACCTTGAGGGCTAAAACGCTGCAGCCGAGGAAAAGGCTAACGCTGACAGCCAAATGTAGCTCAGGGGCCGTTCTCATCATGCCGTAAATACTTTAGCGGCCACAATGCCCTCCTTGAAATCAAGAGGCAAATGGTTGACAAGGTTTCTAGATAAAAGTGGTTTAAATTGACTGATTTGGTCGCCAGTAAACATACCCATGCTATTAAAAACCCAGGCCTTTTTCATTTTGTCAGTTTAATGATGCGTATGCCATGTTTTTATTTGCCTGATTCAAGACGAATCGCCTTTTCAATATGTCTGTTTGGACATTTTTGATGCTTTGTTCCATGCCTCCTTTTCATTTCACTCCTTCGTCCACCTACACAATTAATTAAGACTTTTCTTTTTCTCCCCGCTCTTTCTCTCTGCTGCAAACCAGAGGATTATTTGGAATACTATGCAACACAGCGTAAGCTTTAACATTTTTCTTCCTTTCTGCTTGTGGGTGGGCATTTGAAAGGCTACGGGGTAAATGAAAGGTCAAGTCATTGCTGTTTTTTTAATTAGACTAATCTTTTGCTGACTGGTCATGAGTCGTTTTTGGAGTCAGTGTCTTCTATCCATCCATTTTTCTTAGTACGTGTGCTCTCTCGGATCATTGGTGAACTGAATTCAATGGTGACCTTATTTGAATAATATTTTTCGAAGCAAGTCAACATACTCATATGTTTTTTTATATCCGAATCCAGCGGAGTAGTTCCACACCAGTCATGAATCTCACCGCACATCACTGGTCTTCAATTAAACTAACATCCATGTTTTTGGAATGTGGAGAACATGCAAACTTTACTCGGGAGGACCTGAAGTATAATTACCGACTGGCTCACTGAGCCGATTGATGCATAAGTTTATGTAACGCAACTACGGTGGCTGAGTATAAACAAAATTGAGTTGAGTCATCGGGTCAATAAATTACCCGGGACTAAATTTAGACCGGCAAAAACACGGTCCTAATGCACAATGGTCGCCCAAATATTGTTGCTGACTACAGCTGTTATTCAAAATGGGTGCAATTTGGTCTCCTTGGCTTTCTAACACAATGAATCCATACAATTGGCATCGTTTTGTGACTGATAAATTCTTATCCCCATACAACTTACTTTTCCTACTTTTGTTTAGAACTCTACAAAACATTAATTAAACATAATTTCCAAACGCCTATGAAAAAGGATTTGGCTTTTATTACTAGCGGCAGCAGTTCATATGAACTTAAAGTACAGTGTCAACCTTTAAACTTTATTCCATTACAACAAAGTCATTAACTCATCGCGGATGTGTCGACCATATGCCGGCGTGTCCTCAGGTGTAGACGATCCCTCAGCACACACCTTTCTCAATTAACCTATCTATTCTAGAAATATCCCCTGTCCAATGTTAGTAATAGCACGGACAACAAATCAGGAGGTGACCTGGTCTGACAAAGCGCTGCGGCCAGCATCTGCTCTAATGGTACGACGATGCGGGCCGGCGGCCAGGCAGGCACGCGGGGGCCGCTCATGAATAATCAGCCAGCATTCAGAGAAGAAATTGCAGGAACAGACAGGGAATGTGTCATATACGCGAAGTACACCGCTGAACATGCAGAAAATAGCACAGCCAAGGCTGCCAAACTATAGGTGACACATCAACACAGTGATGAAATCGGTCTAAAAGCCAGAGTGTTATCGTAGCATCATATCAGGGGCGACAGTTATGTTCACGCCATCAAACACGACCTTCATCTTTGTAGTGAGTCATATCGTGAAAAATATTGAAGTTCGTTAATGATGCCAGAATTGTTTTTAATGTTGGCGGAGGTGTTTGAGGTCATATTTGAAATACCATGCACATCTGCTGTGAACTCACTCCGGTGGCTTACCTCCAGCTGCTAAATATTAAACAGCGAAACGTTACCGCCAATAACAGCAAGGACGTTCATGCAAAGTTAGGATATACTTGAAACTGTCCCCAAAGTCACAGAGTGGACGACTTCACATTTATATTTCTATTGCTGCCACTTTTCCAAAACTACTTCCTGTCCGGGACCTATGTAGGTGTCAGTTTTGGTGGCAAGTGAC